>NC_090930.1:362565827-362880170 GCF_040938575.1 Ambystoma mexicanum | reverse complement strand
TCCATTGTTTTTTATAATTATCCACAGTCTCCACAGTCTCTGAACTCCCCTGTCATGCCCATGCCCATGGCTTATTAGAAAAGCTGGATTAGACATGCAACCATCACACAAAACAACACTTCTACTATTTTTACTGTTATGTTTGTAACACTCCCTTATTGCCTGCTTTAAACCATTCACACATGTATCCACCAATCACTTAAACAACTCTACATATAGCCTATCAACATATTAAACTTCCACCAACTGCCACTTAAAATGTCCTACAAATCTTTTGCATCTACATTTCCCATACATTTACCAAAACAGTGTACATAGTGCTCCTATAAAGGAACATGCACATTGTTCAGTGACAGAAGTGCATGAATAAAAGGGGCAGCACGGATGGACAAATGCACTTGGCAGCCCACAATTGAGGTTTCAAGGGCTGCCAAGGTGGGAGGCCACTAGCTTACTGCTGGGGCAGAGGAGTCCCAAGGGCGGGCTACATCTTAACTATAACGTCCCTTTTACAAAGTGTTTTCTGTCACTTGAATATGTTTTATAAGTGAACATTTTTCAAAATGTTACATCACTGTATATATGTTATTAATAATTTCTCTTTTAACGTATATGAAATAACTATAAACCTCTTTTAACAAACATATTTTTTGCAACACATACTTATGTGAGTCGTTATCAGCAGAGCATACCCAAATAGCCAAATCAGAGTAGACATTTGTCTTTGCCAAAGGCGAGGCCCTCTGCACACGGCAGAAAAATTATATCATTATTTTTTGTACACAATTTCAAAAACGTAAAACAAAGGATAGATTTCCAACAGCATCCTTTCAGATTCTTGCTGATGCTCTACACACAACTTTGCTGCAATTCCTATCGAGCAGTCAGTGCTGCTGCTACAAGCAGATTTCTTTGTCCCATTTAAAACTAGAGCTTCAGCCATGCCGCATGCCCCACTAAGTAAATCAGACTAGGGATTTATCCTTGCCGGGGGCCAGGCCCATTGTCCATGCACACAACTCATATCACTATTTTATGTGCTTACATTCGGACATTCGGGAAAAATAAAACACAAAACAGACTTGCAAAACCATGTTTTCAGGTCTCTGCTGATGCTCCTCTCGCAGGTTTGTTGTAATTCAGTATTTCTTCCATTTCAAACTTAGGTTTCGGCCATCCTTCATACCTCAACAATCAAATCAGAGTACATGATTATCAAATAATTGCAGGCCAAGAGAATGAGTAGATCACTGTTCTTCATCTAGTACTTTAAATAGATTACCTTTCTGCTGGTAATTGGGTTCTTTTGTGAAGGTGCCCTTCCTTCTTTAAGTGTTATGTTTCAAATAGGAGAGTAACTCCTGTTTACCTAAACACTGGGTTATTCAATAAGTAGCTCTTGTCGCAACGAAGTAGACTTTAAAACCATTCTTGATGCTATATTTATTGTTAGAAGTCACCCGACACATGATTAGACGACCTAGGGTCTTTCTCAAGACATGTGAATTGTGGGCCAGTCATTACTGCAAGGTTGTGGAAATGATGATTGTCAAACTATGATCAGAAATACGGGTGGTTAATGATTTAGAGGGGTTGCCTGGTGACCATGTACCACCGAGTTTGTGGTAATTATCTGCTGATTGGCATTGTCTTGGAGTGTATGTATTAATAGTCACAGTGATCAGTTGATGCAATCCTGTGCCTCATTTCAGGCTGTGGCCACAGACAGAATTTTAGCCACTGGCAGATCTTTCTTTCCCATTCAAAACTATCCCAATTTTGAAAAACGTCACCACGTAGGTAGTCCCTGGGGCCATGCCCACTTTAACCCCATTGCCAGTCCCTCGTGGTCGTGGACAGTGGCCAGATTGCCTGAGTCATGGCCTTTGGACTCCTGACAGTGCAGCTCTTCCTCTTTTTGGTTTGGTGTACAGACCATTGGGATACCAGTATGATACCCATGGGTGGGGGTAAAACTCTGTACCCCTAGTGTATGTTTCTGGGCACCTGTGTGTGGCCCACAGAGTAGGGTATGGGCTGATGCTAGCTCCATGCTGAATTTGACAGGTGCTCTGAGTATCCTCCATTTTTCGGATACCCAGGCACTGCATTTAGAATCGGTTGATTCCTAATAGCAGACAAGATGGCCCTTTGCCTTCTATTGCCTTTGGCCTTGACTCAGACAATATGGCCACTGCCCATGGCCACATGCCATGACTCAGACCATCTGGTCACTGCCCATGGAAACCGGCTATACTTCAATCACCAATGGAATACCACTATGTTTGTGTTACATATGTTATGACACCTTTCAACAAATTAAACACAGACACATTTTCAAAACCATGCTTTCAAGTCCATGCCAATGCTCCTTGCACAAATCCATACATGTTTTATTTTTTGAAAGGTTTCAAAATGTATGCACATAAAATAGTCATATAACTTAGCTCCTAGTTGATGAAATCCATTTAGACTTTGCAGAAAAATTCAAGGCTCAGTCAATAATCTTTCTAAAATCTTGTGTTCACATTTGTCAAACGGCAAAAAAGTTATCACCCATCTAAATATGTTGAAACCCCTCTCTAATTTTGCCCCCCTTCACAAAATCCCACCAAAGTTTGCCAACAATTAAAATCTGGGTCTTAAATCTTTTTTAAAACATTTGTGCTGATTTGTGAAAAGGCACTAAATCGCTTGGCAAAGCAGCACCACACTTTGTAGAAAAATTCAAGGTCACATCTAAAATGATATCACAACATTTCATACAGTTTCATTGAGTGACGCCAAAGTTATACACAATCCAAAAACTGCTTTTCATCAACCCTGGCAAAAGCAAAAATATGTATGGATGTCTTTGATGCTGGAAATGCATTGGCAGGACAGGGCCTCTATGTCCTTGTCCTGTACTCCTTTTATCATGTGTGTGCTGTGTTATGCTCTGCACAGGAGTCCATGTGGGACACCTGGCAGTGCAGCTCTTCCTCTTTTTGATTTAGTGTACAGACCCTTGGGATACCCTTATGGCACCCATGGGTTGGGGTAACACTCTGTACCCTGAGTGTATGTTTTTCTGCACCTGTGCGTGCCCCACAGAGCAGGGCATGGGCTGGTGGCAGCTCCATGCTGAATTTGACAGGTGCTCTGAGTATCCTCCATTTTGGGATACCCAGGCCCTGCCATTGGAATCGGTTGATTCCTAATAGGAGACAAGATGGCCCCTTGCCTTCTATTGCCTGTTACCTTGTTTTCCCAAAGTCCTGGGAAGCCCTGACTCTGTCCCTTCCCCTGACTGGCTGATGGGTGGAAGTTACATATATGGTGTTGTGGGGAGGTCCAAGCCAGACTGGCTGGAGCCTTCCCAGTGACTGTATGTTGTGGGTACACCCTTGGGGTGGGACCTGGGTGAATGGAGTGTGTGACCAATATACATTTCATGTTATGGGTGTATGGTTTCTGGTGTGTGACACAATGAATGAGACAGCCCTGACCGAAACTGGTATGAATGCAGTGTGAAGTGCTGAATGGCTGGGGGCTTGTCTCAATTCACATTCCTTGTTGTGAGTGTCTGGATTGAGAAGAATGGCCTGAAAGCACTGTGTTCACGATTGGCTGCCTCCCTGCTGAATGCCCTTCTGAATGATTGGCTGACTGAGCCTGGCTCAGCAGTGTGAATGAGAGACAGAACCGCATATTTGGTGACCTCTCACTTACTGGAATTGTTCAGAAGCTGAAGATGAAACTTGATGCTGAACCTCGAAATCCCCAGCTGGAAAAAGAAGGCTTTGCTGCTGCTTTCCTTTGAACCAATCCGAAACCTGTCGTGTCTCCAAGAACTGATCAAAGAGAGGACCTGACTAGGAGACCTCTTGCTGAGCTACGAGGGAACATCGTGCACCAGCTGACCTTCACCAAGGCTCCCTAGAAGTCAGTCATCGAAAGGCTGCAGACCGGAAACAGTGACCATCGTGGAAACTGAAGTGAAGCGCCAGAACATCAAGGCCATCGATGACCGCCTCCGTCGACCGAGGTTCTTAGGACCGCGGTAACCTCATCGACCGTAGCCGCAACACTCCATTGCCTAAAACACTTTGAAATCACAGACTCCCTTGCTCATCACCATCGAATGCTTAGTCCGCCCGACAAACCGGAGAGAATCCACTGATGGGTGTCCGCCACCTGAAGTCCACAAAAACGCGGACGAAGATCTGAAAGTCAGCTGTGGTCTAGTCCTGATCACCGACACCAAACACTGATGTTGCAACGCCCTTGCTGAATCTAAGTTCTTCATTCAGTACTTTTTGTGGCAACAGGCTATCATCGCCGAGGGGCACCGCACGCCTCATATTAGCAGGATGTCCAAGATTGATCGCTGATGAGCACCGCAAAGGCCTATGCTACCGTCTCGACAACCTTGTTCACCTTTTCTTCGAGGAATCTCGATGATCCGTTTCTCCTGCTTTAAAGGAAATTCACTCAAGAAGGATCCATCGACGAACCATCGACAAACTCTGCTAAACCAGCTACATTGAGGTAGTAGAAACTTTTAAGAAGGAACCAAGACTATATTAAACAATATATGGACTGGGCTTGTCAATATACTTTATTTACAGGTTTCCCACGTGGGGGGATCCTCACACAGAACTGTGCCTAGTGGTAGGGGCCCAGTATTCTACCAATTGTTTAACTCAACCTGTCTTCCCTCATATGTCTATTGTTGATTTCCTTTACTATTTAATTTGTATGCCAGCGAGACTGTCAGCAGTTGGTGCATTTTAATGGAGTCAAGAGTTTACTGTGGTACCACATAGATATTGTACATATTTATCATTTTAGTATTGCCTGAGCACAAAGTGTTCTATTATGTGTGTGTATAACTTGAACCTTATTTATGTAAAGAACTGTGTTATACCTAACATAGAGTGTGGACATTCCTTTGTGGGGGTTGAGGGTACTACACTGTACTTAACAACCAGCCTGCATAACCTCCTGAGAGCTAAGCCTTGATTGCTTGTCCATTTGCGACCAACAATACAGAATCTTGGCTGGGGTGCTTTGTGCTTCTACTCTGCAATATAGAGGGCAGGAGTACAGATAACCCTCCTCCAATCTTTTCAATATCCCCAAACATCTGAGATGTCCGCATACAACACTGAGGTGTCCCAAACTGTTCGCGGACATCAGAGATGAAAAAACAATTTTTATTTGGCTTTTTATGGCCATATCCCATCCCATCGTTATCACCATTCACCTCGCCAGAGATTGCTTCATTAGTTTGACAAGTGCAATGTTGTGTTTGTTAATAATTTTTACTGAGATGTTCACGGACAATGGGCGCTGTTCGTGAATCCGACATGGCAGATGTTTCCCAAAAATATGACGCATCTCATGCTTTTCACCTTCCAAACAGAAGGCACGTCTGATGTCCGCGGACATCACGCTGCCCTCTGGAACAGTTGGAGTCCCATCGACAGGCCAAACAGGGAAGTGGGTCTGCAGACCGAACCCAGATATCACTAATTAATTTTTTCCTACTTTTTCGCTGTTTGAAAAAAAAACTAATCAACGGATTTACACCAAATTTGCAAAAGCATGCTTTTGGGACAAAGCCGCCGCCCCAGGTGCAAATTTGGTGAAAATCCTTCCAGCGGTTTGGACTGTAGGCATGAGGCAAAATGTTTTCCATTGCACCTATGGGAAAAACCACACATTTTCAACTCCCCTGTAACTCTTCCGCCCTGCACAAAACCTCACCAAACTTTGCAGAATAAATCTGACTGGGCCATATACTTTATTTGCATGGTTTGGTGAGGATTCGTACTTGGGGATAAGTTATAAGCCACCCAAAAAGTGTTCTTCCTATGGGTTGTGTAACTTAACCATAACTACAGGGGCGCTACAGCAGGCTCTGTAATATACATATCGTTGAATGCATAACATGTGATAACCCTTCATTGATGTAGATAGAAGTAATGTGTAGGCACGCAGCAGAAACGTGTTATATGATTGGCTGGTGTATCAGATGCGAAGATGCATAGATGCATCGAAGAAGCTCTACATCCTATTGGGTAATTTTGCACTAATGGATTTTGTCATATGGCATGGGTGTATCCACATCAATACATTGCAACATGTGATTGGTCAGTTTGTTGATGCACACAGGAGTTGTGTATAGGCATGTAGCCGAAGCATGTTATATGATTGGCTGGCAAAACAGGCACAAAGACTCCTAGGTACGTTGACGAATCCCGACGTACTACTCGCTCATTTCACACACGTGGATTTCATCGCACACCCTGGGCGTAGCCACATCAATATACCACAGTGTGTGATTGGGTTACTCATTGACACGGATAGGTGGGAGATCGCAGCCCATCCGATTGGCTGTCAAAAGAGGCACATATCTGTATAGCTGCATCAAGGCAAAGTGATTGGGCCTTTCCTTGATGTGGGTATGGCCATGTGCAGGCGCATCTTCTCGTTTCCTCAGGCGATTGGTCAATAATTTAAGAGCGAACACGTTATTGCATGTGGGTGTACCTGCACGTTCTGAAAATACATTCCAGTTGCTATATTGCAAAACCGCACATATAACCCTCTTCTAAGCACCTCTTTCCTGTTTTCTGTCATTGATTTTTGTCTCTTGGTGGGTGAACTTCTTTGTAAGCCTTCAGGAACTTTTAAAAAGTAGTACCTTGATTTATCAATTCCTTGTTTGCCTTTATACTTCCTTTAACTTTGTCCTTTGTCTTGTTTTTGTAGTTTGTAATTTTTTGTTGTTTTAGCTTGTTATTTTTGTGTTGTTTAAGTTTTTTATATTAAGTGGCAGAGGCCTTTTGCGTTGTGTATTTTTAGAGTTTTCATTTTTATCATGGCCTTGCATTTTAAAATGACTATGACCAGCAGTGATGATGAGGTGCTGTGGGTGGCTTCGGGTTTACCTTCACTGAAGAAGCAATGTGCACAAAAAACATTTTCTTAGAATTGGCAATATTTCCATGTAAAGGACCAACACAGCAAGAAAGAATTTATGTGCAAGGTTTTGTGGAGGGGTTCTTCACACAAGTTGTTGCAAGGTTTGGGGAGATCAACGTTAATTCAACAACCTGTATGTGTACATTGGGATGATGTGGATGAATCATATAGGAAGGCTCATGTGAAACATAAGGTCAACGCGTATGGGGCAAAATCTGTACTGCAGTATTTATCATCTGCACCACATAGTTTCAACATGATCACTAGTTATTTTACACCAACTAACAACCAACCTCAGTCCATCCTGCCTGCAATCGATCTTTCAAACTTTCTGGTGATGTGCAAAACCTGTCACAGCTTGATTGAGGTGAGAGATGGCACCGTAGATGCATTGGGCAATGCTCTTTCAGAACATACCGCCAATTGCCAACACCAGGAATATTTTAAGTGTCCTTTTTTTACCACATTCTTTAGAGAGAAAAAAAAAGAAAATAATCAGCAAAATATTGAATGCAAAAAAATACATGTTCTTTTTTTCTTTACCTTTAATTATATGTATGAATCCTAATGATTTTTTTTCCGTCCCAGTTCCTACCTCTTTTTTCCTTATCCCCTAAAACAGTCCTTTTCAGGGCAACTTTTCAGTTATGAAAAAAGACAATAAAAACATATACTGTAAATATGGATCAAAGACCTTTAATTGACCCTTTCATTACAGTGTGTGTTAAAAAAATTACTTAACCTTAGGTTTTTCATTATAGCTGCGGTTATTCCCTTGGTAGCCGTGGCTCTAAAACTGTTTTTTTTTAAAAAACATATCTCCATATATATTCAAGGACAAAACATTAGTTGCAGGGACGTTATGGTGAGCAATACATTGTAAACAACCTTGAAATTCAATGAAAACACTTTAGTTGCATGGATTTTAAGGTGAGAATTTAAGGCAACAAAAAGCCTGAAATTCAGTTAAAGCCACCTTAACTTGACGCCCCCTGCTGCGCAGCCTATGACCACAATGATAACATCACAGATCACATTACTGATGACATCACCAATTACAGGTTGTAGGCAAACACTGATGACATCACATATAGTATCACAAATAGTATCACTGATAACATCACCTGCATCATTTGTGTACTTTCCAGATCCTATGTTCAAAAACAGCTATATTTTCTGTTCATGGAATTTCAACATTTACAAATAATTGTAACTTGCAGTTTCACAACAAGGACAGAATGTGGTCAAGTGTCAAAATTGCAGACTGTGTCCAAAATGTGAGATTCTTGCCAATGCACTCAATCTCATACAGTCTAACCTGCCAAAAAAGTGCTATTCATTAATAGTTCAAGATATTCAGCACCTTACAAAGTAGTTTAGTTCTCATGGTTTGCTCTTCCAAAAATCCATGTGCACAGTTTAAATGGCTATTGTGTTGCAGTGTATGTAATAATAGTGACCATTGGTATATTACAGACCAGAATTTGTTTCTTGGTAGACTCATGGCAACACTATTGAAAACAACGCTGGTCTATTCTAATTACAATCTATGTTTGGGTGCAGCATCCTCTATGCAGAGGAATGTTCATATTTGCTGTTGCTTCCAATATTCTAATTCTTCGAAGCTTCAAAATGTGCACGTTCTGTTAGGATGCTAACTTGACTTCTCTACACATGCTGGGTATGTGTACCTTTGTTACATAGATACTGATGTGAGTCCTGCATCTATGTAACAGCCTGTATACCTTCCATGTGGCTGTAAATGTTAAAATGTGGCTTGTTGATTTTGCTAGAACACAATTACCCACATCATTGACAGCTAATGTACCCAAGTAATACCACATTTAGGGGCCCATTCATGGAACAAATGTGCGCTGAAAATCGCAGCGCAAGCTGGCACAAGTGTGAAAAAGCAAGCGCACGCATGCGATTCAAGGAAGGGCCTGCGTGTGTTTTCCCCAGGATGTGCGCCAAATACGTGCGTGGCGCACACGGGCGCACATGTCATTGAAACATCCTGAACGCCGGGCGTGACATGCACAAGGAAAGCGCACAACGTCGGGCGGGACACGGGGCATAACATGCAGAATGGGGAACAACGCGTGAAAAAGAAGGCGTAACTGGGGAAGTACTGCAGGGAAATACACGGAACGCCCACACACATCCGAACAAGACGTATTCATGGAAACGAATATGAGAAAACTGTGCACGCCAAAAGACCCGCATAGGCATCAACACGTCTGCCAAATGAAGGCAGGCGGAAGCGTCCCCGCACACAGTATAAAAGTGCACGCAAAGAACAAACACTTATATCCAGCTACGATGAATGCCCCATTTGTTGCAGCATTGATCGTGGGACACCTCAGGAGGAGGAGACTAGCCAGGGCCCGCATTTCTTTTCCCCGGACTGGCCTTTTTGGGATACCTGACAACCAGGTCTATGGCAGGTATAGGTTTCCACCTCGTATCATCCGGTCGGGGAGTGGGAAGATGACCTTACATCACTCACCCTGTGCTCCCAAGCATTGAGCCCCTTGGCGAAGGTGCTCAATGTCATTTCAGCAGACAACTGCCTTAGTGGGGGTCTCACAGGCCACACAGTCACGTTGTCTACACCAGGTGTTGGCAATAATCACTGTGCGTCCCTCAGTCTGCTGGCACATATACATGCCCAGAACACCTGCAGAAAGGCAGGCCGGGGTCCAAGACTTTTACAGGGTGGCACACTTCCCCAAAGTGCTTGGTGCCATAGATTGCATCCATTTGGCCCTACGTCCACCTAGGGCCACTGAGCACATCTATCGAAACCGCAAGCACTGGAAATCCATCAACGTGCAGGTCGTATGCGATGCAAAGGGAATCATCACCTCTGTCTATGCAAACTACCCCGGCTCTACCCATGACAGTTTCATATACAGAATGTCTGCACTGAGCTGGGCCCTGGAAGCTGGCAGCATGGCGACACATGGCTCCTAGGTGAGTACAAATGCCTGTGCACATGCATGCATTTCACACACAGCCAAATACACAAACCCCAATAATCACAACCATTATCACCTCCCCAGGGGACAGTGCCTACCCTCTGAGCAACCACATGATGATGGCAATCTGGATCCCCACCACACCACCCCAGGTAAGATACAACGCTGCCCATATTGCAACCAGGGGCATAGTGGAGTGCACATTTGGAGTGCTCAAGTCACACTTTCGCTCCCTTGACCGCTCTGGCGGCCAGCTGCTGTATGCACCCCCAGTAGTGTGCAAAATCATCGGGGCAGCATGTGTCCTGCACAATGTTGCAACACAGCGGGACATACCGGTGGACATGGTGGTGCCCCCACATCCCCAACCACAGGCACAGGCGCTGTCCATGGGAGGGGAAAGGGCATGTGGCGAGGCAGCCCGGACCCAGCTTGTGGCCAAATTTTTCACCTAAACTCCCACCCCTGCGGAGTGCACATAGGCCTGGCACATACCAGGTGACAATTGATGATGACAAAGGGACAGTCAACTGTCACAACCTTACCACCCTGAGAATGTTGCCATGGAAGTGTTACATTATGTGCATCCCTAGCTACTTAAACATAACCAATCCTGTGTGACCAAAAGGAACACATGCAAGATGTGTATCACACACCCCCGCAAAACAGGCCATCACAATCCCTGGTATGTCACCCAAACCCTCCCAACCTACATCACCCTTGTCTGCCACACCATTACATGGCATGCAATAGCAAAAGGCCAAGACATGACCAATAAGATACGAAGTGACATGTCATAAATGAAAACTGGCACGAGAAAATGATGCCTGACATGGAATCAGATTAAATGACTGACCAACAACCTCCCACACATACAAAGTCAGACACAAATGCTTTCCACTAGTCGTAGCATGAACACAACACTGAATGCCTGTTCACATGCACATTGGGCATGTCAAAATCCCTACTCCCAAACCCGTGTGCTGTGTGTGTCTCCTGTAACACACTGCTCAGCACCAAGCACATTCAGCAGCCATTGTGTTGCAGATACACTTTGAGCATCACATGAAAATGACAAATCAAATCAATAACCAAATGACGCATGTACAGGATACCCAAATGGTAATAGATCATGTGCTGCAGGGACACAGCGGGCCCAACCATGCAATCTGTGTGCACCTGTTGCCATGGAAGGGAGGTTGTACGTGTGGTGGATCATTGTGCAACTGTGTGTGTCATTAGGGACATGCACTCAATATAGTCATGTGAAATAAAGTGACCCTCCGTGTCCCGGAAACATCACATGTGAACATTGCCCATGTGAACACCCCAGCATGTCAAACCACACCAGTCCCCTGACACCTGAAAAGTAAAGACAACACAGGAAAGGCATTGACCAGCACAACACATCATGTACATAGTACCCCCACAATTACAATGTCAGAGTGCCCAAAACACTGTAAGCCAAGCCAACTGTCTAACCACAAAAGGCCCTCCCTCATTTACACATCACCGTGACCTTATGAACAACTGTGTCTGGGGTATGTAGCCTTCTTCCTTCAAGTCTACCTGGCTACAGGATCACCCTACCCCTTGGTATCCATGTTCCAGCTTGCGTGTAAATAGGATCCAGCCCCCTCAGAGACCACCTTGACTGGTAAAAATACCAAATCGAGGAGAACTCCAAGGAGCCAAAACCACAAACCAGGGAAAAAGCCTGTAGGCACCAAAAAACCCAGGAAGAGTCTCCAGTATATGACTTGAAGTAGTAGGAAATTTCAAAGCACATGTACAAGCACAATGATAGAACAACCAAGGTAGCCACAGTTGAACAATGGTCCTACAGGATGGGTACCATTTACGGTACATAACATACAATGAGGATGCAACAACTGATGGGTAGTGTCACAGCTCAAGTGTCCAGGCGCAGGAGTGGCACGAACCAACCACCCCCACTGTGGTCTGTGGGCCTGCAAGGTCAAACTTACACAGGCCTCTAAGACCCTGGCGCGGAAGGAGGGTCCGGGATATGTTGTTTGGACAGGCATTGGTATGCAGGATAACCGGAAAGAGGAGCAGGAGAGGGGAGTCGATTTAGCAAGGGAAAGTAGTCAAAATACAAAAAAAAGAATATTCTCAATAACACATACTCAATCTAAGAAAACATGTACAATGGTCCCTGGGTGAGCTGCTACACGCACATATCGAGGTGCAACTTCAGTACAAGTTGTGTTCTGGCAGCCGCGGATTTCAATAGGTAGTGCAGGTGGCAATTTGCACATGCAAATGATATGCACTGCACACGAGTCTGTGCCTCGCAGGGTGTCCCTGTGTGCTGTATCAGTTTCTGGCTAGGAACGCTACTGCCCTAATAACTCTGCTTCAATGGAGCAGGGGGTACTCGATGATATGTTCGATTGCCCCTGCGTGTGCTCCAGACAACTTGTAAAGCCACTATGCATTTGGCCCTCAACACATGTCAGCTGTACTGTGCGCTTTTCAAATAATGCCTGGGAAAGCTCCCCCAGCACTGGTGCTACTTAGCATGCATGTGCAAGTGGTCTGGTGGAAGGTTGGCTGCGGTGTGGGCCCTTGTGCTGCTCACCTTGCCTGGTGCTCCTGGAAACACGTCTTCTTCTGTCAGACGTCTGAGCATAAGCCCTGTGCTTCTGCTTGCGCACACATGCACACATTTGCACCACCGAACGTGGTGAGTCATCAGGATTACGTCAAAGGTAGTGTGGAGGCTCATTTTCCTGCAGAAAGGGCATACAAGATATTAATAAGGCCTGAAAGTTCCCTGTGTGTGTGTCTTCATGCTGGTTGTCAATGGGCCAGGTTACAGACCTACATCCAAACTCCTCCCACCATCAGTGTGACTTTGACAGGCCAATGGTGCAGGTTACTGTCTACAGCATAAAGGGCACAAAACACATATACAGGCAAGAAAATAACATACATCACAATCCACATCAATTAATGGAGACATCAATCACGTACTCACCCAAATTGATTACAGACATGGGGTGGATAAAACGATACAAATCCCCACTAGGGGTGTTAACACAAGTAGTACAGCAGCAGACAGGCCACAGTTATGATGAAAGTTCAAAGCCGTGTATAAATCATAGCAAGCCCATGGATAAGGGAATCAGGAGTGGCCTATGTGAGTCAGGACCCCAAGCTTCAAACATATACACGAGACAAGCTTGAAGGGCCCAGCTGGAACAGACAGTGGATGCTTTCAAAAGCCACAAAGCACTACACCGTCACATGAATGCACAATAGACAAACAATATTAAACTATATTAACTAATTAAAATAACAATGCACAACCTACATAACCTAATTAAAATAACTATCAAATAGTCAATATTAACTAACTAAACTAATAACAAAAATCAAAAATGGCCACATACGACCCAGGGGGGAGGCACCCAGGAGGGGAGAGGTACAGGGTGGACCTCAACACTTGTGATGATGTTGAGACCAAAAAAAAACTCCATGGGCTCAACGCCTGCACAGCTCGACCTGTGTGGGAGATATCTAGTTGTCCGAGTCAGCCTCTTCCTCAACAGGTTCACTTGGCACAGGAGCCTGGCCACGCCTAGGCGCAGCTTGGCACTCATCGGCAGCAAGTCTGCCGGACGGGTGAGCCTGGTTCTGTGTGGCGATTACACGTAGGTCAGCATGCAGAACCTCCCATGATGCATGTGCTTCCTCTTGCAAGATAACACGTGTAACACAGAGGTCTTTCTGCGTGGCCTGGCTGGACAACTGATGCTCCTCCCGGCAAGCACGTAGCTCAGCCGAGATGGTATGCTCAAGCTGCTCAAACCTCTCCTCTGACCACACCCTCTGGGACATCAAGAGGACACCCAAAGTGGATCTGAGGGACTCATACTCAGCCCTCAGGGCCTCCATGTGTGCCTCTGCATGGGCAGCAATTGCTTGATGCAAAGACAACATTTCAGCCCGGCGTGCCCTGTCTGAGGCCGCCATGCCCAGCATGAGAGAGCGGGCCATGGACTGTGCTGCCTGCTGCTGGAGAAGCACCTGCTTAGCAGTGGGGAGCACAGATTAGGCCACACGCTCAATGCTCACAGCAATGTTTTCCATTGCTGCCCCCTGGCGTTCTGATTTGGCAGTCGTGTCTTGTGACCCCTCAGTATACCTCGGTGGTACGTGGCCACCGCGTTGCTGGGCTTCACACCTGCGGGTCCCAAGGACCGGCTGTCCTTGTCAGGTCGGCACCGCGGCTGCAGGACTACATTCCCCCGTCGACGTGATGTCCCAGGCACATCAGTGACTGGTGTGGAGGGTGACCCTGTGTCCCGATCTACCACAGTGTGGAGGGTGACCCTGTGTCCCGATCTACCACATGCGGAGGTCCCACCACCGTCTGGCCCCTCAGTGCAGGTGTCGCGGACAGAGGAGCGTCCACATCAGAATCACTAACCCCTGACAAATGGACCTGATGCACAGCCAACTCGACATGGACGTCAGAGTGGTCATCTGGGCTGGACTCATTGCCAGGCATAGACAAGATGGTCTGCAACACATGTGGGTTCTCGTGGTCTACCACCCCACGACCCCCACTTGTGCCGGGTTGCTGTTGTGATAACAACACTGTGCCTGGCATGACAACACCATCCTCTGGCTCCATTGCATCATCATCTGAAAAGTGGAGAAAAATAACAACATTACACATGTCAGAAACACATAACACACACACACATAGACATCACACAGACAACCAACACATCAAGCATACATGTCAGACACAACTGAGAACCTGCCATGCATGCAAGGTCACTTTGACATGGCACCAGTGAGTAGGCATGTAGAACGGTGTAACACGGCTCAGAAGTGGGTTGATGCAGTGCAGTACATTTGTATGTTACCCACTATCTACATGAACAAGTGCATCATGATGTGCATCAATGTATGTGAAGGCAGTGCAAGGGCAAGTTCAGGCATCATGTGCAACATGCATGCATTGGGTTGCATGGCTACAAGCAAACCAGCCCTCCCCCTATGTGGCAATGCAGGGATGTTTGCATGGTATCAAAAGTAGTACACCCATGTGTGCAGAAGACGCTAAACCAGTTGGACAGAGTCAGTGGGCCTGAAACAGGGTGATGCCTGTGCCCCACACAGACTGTCACACCCTAAACATATGTGGGACGCAGGATTGAGCCAGAGTGGGCATGGGAAGGCTGATGAAATGCCATAAAATGTAGGTCACCCTGGACACGTACTACAATGATCATCCAGTCAAGGACACATAGGGGCATGCATGGAATGCACATGGAGCATGAATGGGTACTCATGTCCCTGTTGAGCATTTGCCATCTGCACAGTCCAAGTGAGACAGCCTGCATGAAGGACAGAGGATGTACCCCACTGCATGTGTCTGGCCAGTTGGCTGGTGGAAGTTTGCAGGTACACAGGAGGCTTGAACAGGGCATTACATCACGGCAAAATGATGCACACCAGTGCAATGGTGAAATTGGGGTGCGGGGGGGTGGAGGGGCAAGGGAGCATGCCTATGTGGAGTACCTGCATGCAGGCAGAGGACACATGCACATCAGTCATGCAATGACATAGTCTAAGTGCTGAGAGGAAGAACACCCCAGGCTACATGCAGAAGGGCCAGTGAGCTGGAACATTGACTGGAGGGGCATCCGGGTGGCTAGTATGTGAGTAGGGTGCAAGTGTGGTGATGAGGACAGTCCGCGTCTGATCTACATGTCCACCATCCTGCACAGCAGGCATGCATCAGTGAAGCATTGCACTTGAGAACCATGTACACATGACATGTAGTGCCAGTCATGCACAACACATCACACAAGTAAAACACACATGGCCTCGACAAACATGCAACAACACTCACTGGACTGGGCATCAAAGTCCTGCATCTCTCCCACTCCTTCGACCAATTCTGGTGGTATGAACTCCGCAACGAGTGACTCGTGCGGAGTGAGGTCTTCCTCCTCAGGTGCTGGCCCACCGCCAGTCACCAGAGTCATGTTGTAATTTGAGGCACGCTTTGCCTTAGCGCTGCGTTTGAGGTCATTCAAATGCTTTTTGCACTCTTGCGCCATGCGCACCTCATGGCCGAATGCACTCACATGTTCCACAACTTGCTTCCAGCGGGTATCACGATGGGCCGTCGTAGTTTGACAATTCCGCCCCACTAGCATGTCACGGTTGTGGTCCCGCACGTAGCCTACGAGGAAGTCCAGTTCCTGCTTGCAGAAAGGCTTCTTCCTCAATGGGCCCGAGGCCGTAGCTGTGTCTGGGGTCCCAGCCTGTACTGCAGGTGAAACCTTCCTCCTCTTGGATGCTGGTCCAGACCCTGGCTGGCAAATGCCACCCTGATCAGTAAGGGCAGTGGCGCTGGTGGAATGAGCCGAGGGATTGGCAGGTGGAACATGGAGTGAGGCCCTGACTTGCGTCAGTGGCTGCTGGGTGCCCTGGAATGGACCCTGCGGAGCAACATCCGATGTGCCAGGGTCATTGACCAGGACTGTCCTGGTTGATAGGCTCACAACCGGGGTGTTGTCGGCTGCATCTGCCCCTGCACTTGCCAACACCCGGCTGGTCGGGGCAGCAGATGGCATTGCTGCCCCAGGGACACGTGCCTCGGTCAGGGCAGCCCTGCGTGCACCTATGGTGTGCCTCCTGACCACCGGGGATTCTGTCATGGACTCTTCAAGTCCCAGAACAGCCTGCGCTGGCAGACCCTGAGACTGGGTGGTGGTGTCCACAGCTGCACCTGCAGCTACCAATACCCTTGGGCCCATGATAGTCAATAAAACGAACTGCCGGGTCACATGGGCGCCAGTGTCAGATGCATGAACGGAATCTCCTGGAGCCGCAGGGGTGGCGGCATGACTGCACCAACACGTGGCACAACATCATGCTGAGCTGCTGCACCCCTGCCTCTTCCCCCTCTGCAGCCACCCTGGACACCCTGGAGTCACCCTACTCCCTGGTCACCCCGGCCATGTCCCTGACCACGCTTGCCAGCGGAGTACACCCAGCTGAGGCGCCCCTCACATTTCGTGGCCTCCCAGCCATGGCACAGATGGAGTAGTGCCAGCACAGATGGAGTAGTGCCAATGGGAGGTGTACACAACAATTGTCCTGGGCAATTGGGGTAAAGGGGGTGGGATACAAGATGTTAACTGCAGTAAAACCGTACACGCAACCCTGTTAGCCCACATGTGTGGAATTAACCTCCCGCAGTATGCGGTGGCACCCAGGTACATGAAAAACATATACGTGTGGGACACGCAGGCTACTATGACCTCAGAAATGGTACGCAATACACAGGGGCACCCTCAGTGGGATAAATAGCGTGCGCGACCCACCGTGCCTCTCTACAAACTTTACATGATGTAATTATGGCAAACATTATCACATGCATATGATGATTGGTTGTGTAATATTATGGAGCCCAGATTTGAAAAAGGCTTAGCATAGCCGAAACATGTTATCGTTTATGGGCTCTTTTCGCTTTTGAATGTGTGACAATGCAACACAATTAAACAAGCATATATTTGATGGCGCTGAGTCCTGGAATCACTTTTGCTTTACACTGGATGTAAGACTTGGTTGTGTGTTTGGACTGGGGTGGTGTGGGGTGTGATTTGGGTGACCATAAGGCCCATGATTGTGGATCGTGATGACGTGCTGGGGGGGGCATGAGTCGGGCCTGCTGGCAGGTGCCTGTCACTGCTGGGTGGGTGAGTGGGTGGGGGGACATGAGTTGGGGCCTGCTGGCAGGTGCCTGTCACTGCTGGGTGGGTGTGTGGGTGGGGGGACAAGATCGGGGCCTGCTGACAGGTGCCTGTCACTGCTGGGTTGGTGGGGGTGCAGGGACATGAGTCGGGGACTGCTGGCAGGTGCCTGTCACTGCTTTGGGTGGGTGGGGGGACATGAGTCGGGGCCTGCTGGCAGGTGCCTGTCACTGCTGGGTGGGTGAGTCGGTGGGGGGACATGAGTCGGGGCCTGCTGGCAGGTGCCTGTCACTGCTGGGTGGGTGGGGGTGCAGGGGGACATGTATCAGTGCTCACTTGTGCATGGTGGCATGTGGGCTGGCTGGGGGCATGGCCAGGGTGAATGGGCTTCCTACGGGGCATGGCCATGGGTGCTGGGTAGTCCCCTGTGTTGTGGGATGCCTGCAGGTCCTGGGGAAGGGGGAGAGGGCATACCTGGGAGTACACACACTGCCAATTTGCATTGGCGCACCCCAGGATTACACGTACCCCTCCCGCGGCAGCAAAAACGCATGTAAAACTCCCCGCGCACCCCTCAGAATACACGTATCCCGCTCGCACTAGGCCTATCGCGAGTGATACTTCACGCGCACCCCCGAAATACATGTACCCCGTTCGCACAAGGCCTATCGCATGTAAAACATCCCGTACACCCCCAGGATACACATAGCCCTCCCACGGCAGCGAAAACGTGTGTAAAACTCCCTGTGCACCACTCAGAATACAAGTACCCCGCTCCCACAAGGCCTATCGCATGTAAAACGTATCGTGCACCCCCAGAATACACGTATCCCTCCCGTGGCAACGAAAACGTGTGTAAAACTCCCCTCGCACCCCTCAGAATACACGTACCCCACTCGAACTAGGCCTATCGCGTGTGATACTTCACGCGCACCCCGAAATACACATACCCTGCTCGCACAAGGCCTATTGCGTGTAAAACATACCGCGCAACACCAGAATACACGTACCCCTCTCGCGGCAGCAAAAACGCATGTAAAACTCCCCACGCACCTCTCAGAATACACGTACCCCGCTCGAACTAGGCCTATCACGTGTAAAACGTCCCGCGCACCCCCAGAATACATGTACCTCTCCCGCGGCAGCAAAAACGTGTGTAAAACTCCCTGCACACCCCAGAACACACGTACCCCACTTGCACAAGGCCTATCGCGTGTGATACTTCACACACACCCCCCAAATACACGCAAGCACCCCATCCACCCTGGAAATGCCCCACAGGCAGCCCACGCCACATGGGGGCTGATTTTTCTACACTATTTACCTGGCACGAGCTGGGTATGTGTATTCAGAGGGGTGCGCAGGGAGTTTTACACGTATTTTTGCTGCCGCGGGAGGGGTATGTGTATTCTGAGCGGTGCGCTGGAAGTTTTACACGCGTTTTTGTGGTTGGGTGGCTGTATGCTGGTCCACTGGCCTTTGCACCATATACTGGACTTGTGCGCTGGCCATGGCGCACGGGGCGGGGTTGGGGGTGTAACTGGCACTGCTGCAGGGTCGCTGCACCACTCTGCGCCACAGGGATGTTGAAATCCATGAATACGCTGTGCGCTGAAATCAGTTTTGGCGCACGCGGCTGGCGCACTGCTGCACTCGCACACTGTGCACCAGCCGCGTGTGCCACTTGTGCGCCGAATTCTATGAATTACCCTGTTCGTTTTTTCATTCCAGCATGGCTGACTGGAGCAAGTAGACTCTGAGGGACTCCATGCACTTGTTTTAAATGTTACCAAGGCAGCATGTCAAGATTTGGGTTGTGATGTTCAAAAACGTGTGGTCGACTTGGACTCCCTGAATTATTTTTGTTTTGTTAGTTTGGTGACCCCAAACCCATCTGTTCCTCGGTCCCCAAAATATGTTAAATAGCCCTGATTTAAAAGAGTCAGAGACAAAATTACAGAAAACAGAGGACAGACCAGGAGAGGAACACACCACCAGCGCCCTACCTGCATATGCCTCAATCGACAAGTCGGTTTTCCCCATTATATCCAGCTATTTCTGTGCCTTCCGTGTATGCAAGTGGAGCCTAGCAACAGGAGTAACAGTCTTGTTGCTCCTTCACTATTTCCCTTCTCTGGTGGCAGTATATTGGTTTCTCATACTAGACTGGACAAATATGCAGCTCCAAATCCATTTTAAGAGGTCTTTCCCAAACCCAGTCCTTATCCACAAATGAAAGGTTTGGAGCCTCTAAAGACAAATCATATTTTGAATACAAACACAAATAAAGCCCATGAATATCTCAGCTGTGCCCAGCTGTGGCCTAATCTGAAAGCTTTGACTTCCCCTCTTTTGGAAGGGTTGTAACCCCATTAATTGCACATTTCCAAATGGCATGCTCAGTACCCAACTACAACAATGCTTGTGTGAAACAATGATTATAACAGGGTGACTACCACATTGACTCTTCTGAATTTTAAGTCTTAAAGAAGTGCAGCCATATGTAGGTTTAGTTTGCAGAGATCTCAGGCTATGCCATGCCAGGTGTGAATTAATAATTCATACCTGGCTTTTAGGTTCACTACAGATTCAATCTGGCACGCACAAACATCCACTTATAATATGTACAAGGATACAAAATGGCAAATGAATTAATTGTCAGGATTTGTAGAGCATGCTGTAAGAACTGTGTTTTGGCATGTTTTTTTTAAGAAACAGGGGATCCTGTTTTTTCTGCAATTCTACCCTTAGCAGAGTTATGAATTATCAAATTCAGCAGTTACTTTGCATGGATTTCACTGTTCTGTCCCAGAAGATAAAACATGAATATGCTTATATTTTGCAATGACAAATATTCTCCGGTCTTTACACAGTTAATTACATGGATACTGTTTATTTGTGTAATGCTAACAGTCATGACTTGTAAAGTTTAGACGCTACTGGCACGTATGATGATAGAGTGACCTTTACTCCTTTGCATGTGAACTTTCTTTCTGGTGATATTGAACGTTTGAGTCATTCACACTGCAGTAGTGCAAGTAGTATTATTATTCTTTAATGGGATATAGGTTGAAAATACATTCAAACTTTACACATGTTAAAAAGAAGAAACAACATCTGTTATGTACATCAATACATTAGTACCAAACCAGGTAAAAAACAAGCCCTAAAAGAATATTAGGCATAATAAGAAGTTAAAAAAAACGAATGTTTAAATAAGCCGTTAGTAATAGATCCCATATTACATCAAAAATGTGTGTATATTACTAATTTTCCCAGAATTCTGTACACACTTGTGAGCCTACACTAATAAAATAGAGATTAAGAAAAAAAAGGAAAATGTGCAACTCTCCACAGAGTGTTAGGCGCAAACCTGTGCAGTTCCCTCTGGGACCACTGCAAAAGATTTAGGACTACAGGTGTTTGGCAGTAAACCCACTTGGTCGCAGTCTGTACCACACAGATTCACTTGGTAGCTGTGGCTGAGCAGTCAGACCCCCTCAAGAAGAGTTAAGCAGTATGTGGAGTATACAAGATAGGGCAATTCTTCACAGTAAGACAAGCAAACACGCAACGAGGCTCAGTGTAAAGATATTAAGGTATTTATTTATAACAAAACATCTATCAAAAAACACTATGGCACTATCACGGCAAACAAATCAAACACAGTTACTCTACGAAGAAGAAACGATCAATCCCCCTAGCAATATTTCGACAAGTCTAGGTTCTACCGGCACCACTTATTTACAGACAGACGTGTATGCCTCAACCTAGATGGACGGGAGAGAAAAATAAGCAGGTTACGAAATCAACACAGTTCAATACTGCACGGGAAAAGTGCAAGGCAAGAAGGCAAGAACCACAATAGATCATAAAGTTCAGAGGCCAGGCCAACTCGGAGAGAGGCAAGGCGATATGTCCCAAAAGTCTCTAGTGGAGATGCGTTTGAGTCTTTGTAGCAAATTGTTATCGGCAGATTGAACTAGTTCAGAACAATACGTGAGAAAGCTTGGAGGCGACCCAACGGAAAGGAGAGGATTAAGCCACCTCACTTGAACCGATCGAAAGGGAAGCCAGGTGGACACGGTACCTTGTTTGTGGAGAGACAGCTCCGGCGGGGGCAGTTGTTCCTGGTGGTGGATGCACGTCGGGTCTTTGCCAAGAGTAGAGATGATCTCGTCGTCGAAGAAAAGTGAAGTCCTGCACCAAGGCACCACCTTTTGGTCGCGGTACAGGGGTAGTGGCTATCCGGTTGCCGAGGTGCTCTGCACGGGCAATTCGACCACTGCGTCCTGAGGCGAATAAAAAGCAAAGGGGACTGGTTGTTCCCACCAGTCAGGGGAAGAGACTCTCCGGCAGGGAGATCTCCTCTGTCGTCGGGAAGTGGTGAGTCGGTTCCGCAGGGCTCCACCGGAGGTGTCGTCGTGCAGGTCGACTCAGCGTTACCCTCGTCAGATTCTTAGGTCCTGTGGTGACTTCTGAAGATCCAGTCCCAAAAGCCCTGCTTTTATGCAGAAAACCCCCATTCATTCAGCCTAGCTGTCAATCAACACATGCTAAGTGGTGAGTGGGGAGGCTCACCACTTGGGCCAATCACTCCAGAGTGCGACCGGATTTGGCAAGGCAACTCGGTCCAGGGTGCCTAAACCCCCTCCCACACCCCTGTGGTAACCCAGACAGAATGGCACCACTTTGGAGGGTCTCTGTCCAGAGGCCCGCCAAAAGTGGAACAAAGGGCTCAACCTTTGGTTTAGGAGTCACAGAGACGAACACAGACACCATTTTACAAACCGAGTTCTGGCAGAAAATACCATCCGATAAACTTATTTAAGATAAGTAGACCGGTGGTACGTTAGGGATTAACGAGAAAAAGTATCAATCTCCAACAATGGGACGAGTCCCATAAGGTTATGTTCGGGGTTGAACATAACAAGTAGTTTCCACTGCCACCAGCCAAAACTCGACGAGTGGGGACGGGACAGTGCCCCCTCGAATAACAGATCCAGGAGTAATCGAATTACCCCTACTAGTACGTCCACAATAAGATGGTTTGTACTAGTTCTGTTAGTAAATTTAGGTCTAGTAAAGCCAATGGTGACTTTACATGGCCGGGGAGACAGTAGTCAGTCCCCGGGTATCGAGTCTATGGTGGGGGTCCGCTAGGATGCCCCAGTGCTACGGCACGTAGGGTGCGGTGTAACACACATAGAAAAACATATGAGACCCTATGGAGTAAAAGACCCCATAGCCCATCGAACACATTGACATTCAAAGGAATTACACACATACATGTCCAAGAGTGGGAGAAAAAGAGTCTCACTCTTGGCAGGATGGAAAAAAACAAACTTCAGAAATCCAGCAAAGCTGCTGGGGGACTCACTAGATAAGGAAATTCAGCCTAAACAGAGAATTCTCCCTAACACTCGCCCCCCCCAGACTAAGGGACAGGAGGATTTAATCCACTCCTGGATGAATCTCATACCTCTAGTCGATGACATACATCCTAGAGAGACCATCAGCATTTTGGTGGTGACACCCTGACCTGTGCTCAATGGTGAAATCAAACCCTTGCAGGCAGATTGACCATCTCAATAGTTTTGGGTTTTCCCCTTTCATTTGCATTAACCATCTCAAGGGTTGGTGGTCAGTCTGAATGACAAAAGTAGAACCATACAAGTACGGCCTAAACTTCTTCAGAGCCCACACGATAGCAAAGCACTCTCTTTCGATTGTTGCCCACCTTGTTTCAGGGTCCTTCAGCTTGCGGCTGATGAAGCAAACGGGGTGCTCCCTACCTTTCCCACCCAGTTGACTGAGTATGGCACCTATTCCTACATTTGAAGCATCTGTCTGCACAATGAAGTGTTGGCTGTAATCAGGAGCTCTGAGTACGGGGGCTTGGCAAAGAGCCTTTTTCAGGTTTTCAAAAGCCTGATTGCACTCCTCGTTCCATCTAACCTTTTTAGGAAATTTGGGCGAGGAGATGACATTCAGTGGAGAAGCTATGGTCCCATAGTTCTCTATGAAATTCCTGTAATACCCAGTGAGGCCTAGGAAGGCTCTCACTTGGGTTTGAGTAGTCGGTGTTGTCCAATTTTGCACAGCTTCAATCTTACTGAGCAAAGGCCTTATTTCTCCACCTCCTACCTCATGTCCAAGATAGACTACCTTACTCTGTCCAATTTGGCATTTACTCGCATTTATGGTCAGATTGGCTCGTCCAAGAGCCTGCAAAACATCTCTCAGGTGGGTTACATGTTCTTTCCAGGAATTGCTGACCACTGCGATGTCATCCAAGTATGCCATGCAGAAGTCCTCCATCCCATTCAGAACCTGGTTTACCATCTGTTGAAACGTAGCAGGTGCATTCTTCAATCTGAAAGGCATTACCTTAAACTGGTATAAGCCAACAGGGGTAGAAAATGCAGTTTTCTCCTTGGCATGGTCTGCCAGGGCTATTTGCCAATAGCCTGACGTCAAATCAAATGTGCCTAGGAACTTGGCGGCGCCAAGTTTATCCACCAACTCATCTGTTCTTGGCAAAGGGTGGGCATCAGTCTTGGTGACTGCATTAAGAGCTCTATAATCCACGCAGAATCTAAGTTCTTTAGATCCAGCCTTTGGTACTAACACAACTGGGCTAGACCATGGACTAGTAGAGGGCTCTATTACCCCGAGATCAAGCATCTTGCTGACCTCACCTTTGATGTGGGTTCGTACGTTCTCTGACATTCAGTATCCTCTGCTTTTGACCGGCAGACAGTCACCAGTGAGTATGTCGTGCTGGCCCCAAGGGGTCAAGCCTGGTGAAAGCGAGAACAGAGAGGCAAACTGATTCAACATAGATTTGCACTGTTCTTGTTGCTCTGGTGTCAGATTGGAGGAGAGATTTACTCCTTCAATTTTTTCGTCCAAAGGTAAGCCTCTGAGGAGATCCGGAAGAGCTTCACTCTCTTCTTCTTCCTCGGATGATGCTAGAAGCAATGCTCCTACATCGGGTCTTGAGACATACGCTTTGAGTCGGTTGGTGTGAAAGACTGTCGGAGCCTCCTTGGGATTGCCCAAGTCCACCAGATAGTTGACCTCTCCGAGTTTACCCACAACTCTGAAGGGTCCCATCCACTTATCTTGCAAGGCCCTCTGCCTTGTTGGGATCATAACGAGAACAAGCTGGTCTTGAGTGAACTCAACCATGTTAGCCTTTTGATCGTGCCAGTGCTTGACCAATGCTTGTCCAGCTTTCAAGTTATCGCTTGCTTCCGTCATCATGTGCGACATTCTCCTCCGGAGACCTATCACGTAGTCAGTCACTCTGACTGGCTTGGGAGAAGGAGCACGCTCCAACCCCTCCTTAATCAGGGCCAATGGACCTCTGATGGGATGACCATAGAGAAGCTCGAAGGGAGAGTAACCTACTCCCTCCTATAAAATTCAGCCTAAACAGAGAATTCTTCCTAACACAGAGTTACTTAGATCAAGTTCTTAAGGAGCCAGAAGTCCAAATTAACATATCTTTTCTGAGCTCTGCCATTCTCACTTTATTCAGATCAGAGACCCCAGTCTTACTTCGATCTGTTGCCATAAGTGCAATGAGAAGATGCATATTGCATGAATTTGTGCAATAGAGCCAGAAAGGGGTTTCACACATAGTTAAAGGATTATGTGTAAATTTGGCAAGATATGATAGTATTATGCAATTTAATGAATGGCATTCCGTCAGGAGATGTTTGGCTGTTTCCAGGCATTTTGTTACTTTACATAGGCGACAAACTCGCTCTAGGGCCGGAATATTTTCCCTAGCTCCCAAATTGCTCCAAGTGGGCAGCTGTTCCAATCTAAGCAGAATGATAAAACGTCTGAGCCGTTTTGTAGGACAGAGATTAAGGTACGCTTGGGGTTTCATAAAAGTATATAATCTATATTTGCTGAAATGATAGGACTTTAGAGTGCTCAAATGTGCAAAACTCTCGAGCCAGTCCCACAGGTCTACCCTTTTCCCAAGAGCATTTTGAACTTCCTTGGAAAAGGCTATCCCTCTGTGCGTCCAGCCTATATCTGCCAAAAAAATGTCCATATCTTTGATTAAAGGTGAAGTGGTATACTTTTTGCCCATTTCCTGGTGGATCGCCATCAATAAGGGATTGGAAGGCCTGCTGATCATTTTAAGATATAGCCCTGGCCTCCTTTTAAGTACTGTGGCTCTCAGTGATGGAAGGCCCAATTCGGGTCTTATTAGGGCCATAGGAACTCCCGGGCACAATCCCAATAACTGACGCCAAAATTTGCCCTCCATCGCCTCGAGCCAAGTTAGATCAAATGAAAGGAGGGACTTGAGACCATAGATGATCATGGGGGTAAATACTTGAAAGTAGTGCCAACACACTTTCACTGTCACAACATATTAAGCAATCTAATATTCCAAAAACAGCTAATTGAATCACAAACTATACAAATGTTACCTTTGTGTTGTCCCTTCCATTGTATTATCACCACACACGCACCAGCAAGATGCATGGTATGGACAATGGTTAGATACTGGAACATTTATCACACAATATAATTTGGTGTGTTTCTTGCAGCAGAAAGGCATCCTATGTTATGCTAAATGCTGCAGTGAAATGGAGCAGAGTGGATGAGAAGGTACAGTGGTGTGTACTGTTGGGAAAGTTGGAAACCTGGTCAGAACAGCTCCCCATTGAATGTTCACTCTGCTACCCAGATTGGGGAGGATTTCTGAGTCTATTGGCTTTCTTGTTTGTGGTGATGTGTTTAAATCTAATGCAGTCGAGGATTTTCAGCTAGTGGGGAAGAAGAGAGACGTTCCTAATCAGCTCGTTTTTCGGATAGGTGGTGGGGTTCTTCAAGCTGAACATGAAAACTGCCCTCTAGAAGTAGATTGACAAGTTTGGAGGAAGGAGAGGGGAGAAAGGAGCCAGAACGTCACTTGGCATTGTAATCTTGATGGAGAGGTAGCTGCTTCAATTCATCAGTGGAAAGAGAGAAGGAAAAGGACAATGGTTGTTTAAGTAAGAAATGCATGGGTGTTCTTTTGAAGCCTGCATTCATGAGAGTAGGCAGAGGAGATGTGGCAGGTATAGTAGCATAGTAGTGGAAAGAATGAAAAGGGATAGTGGAGATATTACATGTAGAAGACAAGTAGACACATTTACTGCGTGTTTTGCACCAGAGGCAACGGTGGAAATAAATAATTGTCTGCGACTGTTGGTTGAATGGAAAGATCCAGAAGAGAGTCTCCTAAATAGATGAAGTCTAGGAAAGACTGATTTGGCAAGAAGTGGGGAGAGAGATTGAAGCCAGGATCAAGATGGATGATGTTAGATTCCTGTTTGAGTTTACATTTAATGACAATTGGGGGAAGAGGGGTGGAAACATGGGGAGAGACAAAGACGAACAATGAAGTTAAGGGGATTTTGGACAGAAAGAAATATATAAATATGAATTGAGGTAGGCCTGGGATAAGGAAATTAGTTGCAGTGAATGTGGTTTTTTAAAGGTGCATAAAGCATTGCCGTGGATTTCGATCCAATGTCAACAGGCTTGAAAGTACTTGCAACCAGTTCAAGGATTGCCATGGACTACCAACTAATAGCCTGATATCCATAAATTGCCATCAGTTGTCTAGGTTCAGGACCCAATCATCAAAGGCGCCCAACAACTGCACACTAAGTGCCCAGGGACTTAAAACAGGATTCCCGTCTTCAGTGCTCATGTACAGGAGAAGAACGCTTCACTATTAACCTCTTCTTATCATGCCCTTCTCCCTCCCTGTTGCCCTTGCCATTGGCACCAAACGCCCAAATGTCGACCATGCTGGGGTAGTGCATAAGCGTGGATTCCGGTGTTTCATGGGTTCAATGTTAAAGGCAGGTTGTGGGCAGCAAGAGAAACCGTTTTGTGTCACAAGGCGTTTCAATGAGATATTCTTTACCCTTCATTGTGGTTTCATAGGTAGAGGACATTCGTTTCTAAATCCGTTAATTCTGCCTGTTACCTGGTATATGTGCTGTTTCTTATATTCCCTTGGCAATTCGAGTCTGTCCATACATCATCGTAGCAAGACATGCTGCCCCACTCGGAAAGCACACGATGCAGCGTATTTGGCATTCAATGATATCTATATTTAAAAATAAATCGTATACCCACCTATCATTTAATTTTGAACATCATTTCCAATATTCTGTTGTAGGAATTTGAAGCAGTACATGCTGCTGCCCATTTCTCTATAAAGGAAGGGCGTGGCCCCCCTGTCGGGCGGCACACCGTGTGCCGCTGAATGGAACAAAATCCCAGGTATTTATAAGCACAGATGGGATGCCAAAAGGGAAAGGCGGGTCTAGAGAAAGGTCTGATCATACATGAAAGTTCAATCTGACACAAAGCTGCTACAAATGCCAACAATTGCAGAAATAACAGAAACACATGGTCTTTCTCTGACATCAATCTCTCTCTCTCTCTCTCTGAAAAATAATGCATAGAGATACGATGAGACATTCTTTGAAAAAGGGGATATTGCATTAATATAAAAAAGGAATCAGTAGTTTACACAGAGTGAAAAAACCATTTGCTTTCCCAGGTTTAAAAAAAAAAAAATCCATTTGTGCCATACAACATTTCCGAAAAAGAGCCATATGCTGACATTGAATAGCTATGAAATGCACTCCAGATAGTAACATTATCATGGTTTCAAGATGCTATTTGAATTTTCTGAGCTGTGTTTCCAGTCCGGCATTGTATAGAATTGTTTAAAGACAAATTTACTATCTTTCATTGGTATTGCAATATTGTCAACTCCCCCTATCTGATTATACACATAAAGCACAGCATTTTGATTTCCAGAATCGACTGGCGTACAATTGCATGTGGTGTTGCTTGACGATCTTTGTTCTGAGAGCTCGTAGTAGTTGGTGCCTCTCGCACGGGCTGTGCGGAGAGACATCAAGAGAGTCTTTCCTCTAGTGTTTTCTGCTTGTATCGACGGGACAGCTTGAGGTATCCATGCAGAGAGGTGCCCTGTGAGCTGCCTGGCGTGCTGCCAGTCAGTCGCAGATTTAAGGCAAAGGGCCCAGTGGGCAGCACCTGAGAAAGGTCCCTAGGTGGCCGGGTAATGGAGGTAGAACCTAGGGTGGGCAGAGTTAATTGCGGCCGCAAGTGCACAATGGTGAACATTCGGGACAAAAGTTCTTTTTTTAAGTTGTATTTATTACATTTACCTCTGTTTAGGGATCTGATTAACTGAAAACAGCTGGGCCCCTGAGCAGGCTTTGCTCTCAATGGTTATATTGGATGATCAAGCATGAAACTAATGTTGGAAATGAACATGTTAGAAGGCTAAGGGCACTAGCACCTTATCAAGACCACACAATGTCCTAGAAAAATTACTCTAAGAATGTTAGTTGGATCCAATGTTTGATGACGCGGAGTTCGGGCGCAGAGTTCAGTCTGCAGCAGTTGGAGCCATTGAGAGGAGCTGCAGCTACTGCTTTGGTGTGTTTGAAAGAAAAGTTTGACCTAGAGTGGGTATTTTTATTTCCTTGCAACTATGCCTTTAGCCAACTAAGCCAACTCCCTTTAAAAACTCTGGGCAAGCGTGGAGCGTGTGCTGAGTTCGGGTGCAGAGTTCAGTCTGCAGCAGTTGGAGCTGGTGAGAGGAGCTGCAACTACTGCTTTGGTGTGTTTGAAAGGAGAGTTTGACCTGGAGTGGGTCTTTTTCTTTCCTTGCTACTGTGCCTTTAACCAACTAAGCCCAACTCCCTTTAAAAACTCTGGGAAAGCGTGGATCGCCTGCAGAGTTCAGGCGCAGAGTTCAGTCTGAAGCAGTCCGCAGCAGGTAAGCAGCTAAGAATGGCTGAGGCAGTCCCTTTGACACGTGCAAAGTTAAAACAATCTTTACAGTCACAGGAGAATCTTTCGACTGACAATATCCTGTTCCGAGATGGGGAGGTGCTCACTCATGCATGCGACTTGGGGGGGTATGACTGGCTGCGTGAACAGCAAGGAGATCTGCTGTCTGCTGCTCCACAAACCCAGGAAACAATGAGTGCCAGTTTCCCCGCTTTCCCTCATTAGCGCAACTGGCAACAAAACGGCTATCAGGCTCAGCCCATTGTACACCACAAAACAGCTTTGGAGGAAATGATGAGGCATTTGTTGCGGATGTGGGTGCTGAAGAGGATACGGGAGGCGGAGGGGGTGTGGACATAAATGGAGGGACTGGGTTTGGGGGCAAAAAAGTGGATGCTGCAGAACACTGAGAGGTACGTGCTGACAGCGTTTCATGCCGAAAACCAAACGAATCTCTAAACCACAGCGAAAGTGTCAAGGTTATTGAAAGCAATGTGGCAGCCTTTGATTCACCGTTCGATGCAACAGATATTGAGCTTCTTGAATTAGAGGTCCCAAATTTACTGAGAGAAGCAAATTCAATAAAATCCACCTATCCGCCTGTCGAAGGCAGAGTCAAAGACTTCAACGTGGAAAGGCACTCGAGTAAAAATGATCCAGTCCCTAAGATTAGATGCAATAGTACACATTCAATTACAACGAACAAGACTGCGTACCAAGAAAGAAACGATAACCCAGGTCTCCCAGGCTCGACGTGTACGAGCAGAGACTCCAGTATGCGTGTTAGTCAAGATGGCGAATATAGCCAGGAGCATTCAGTGACAAATGTCAACACGCCAAATAGTGGATTTGACTTTCCAGGTCGTGAGGCTCGACTAACCGAGCTTTTAAAAGTTGATTTTGAATCTATAAAGAGCAAGCTGGCGGAGAGCTTCTTAATCACAAACAAGACAAAAGGTAGAAATGCAAGAACCGATATCCAGCAGGTTCTTGGAACGAGTAAAGGACTTTCAAACCTTCAAATAAGTCCAAAAACACAATGCCAACTAGAGGTTTCTGCAATAATTACGGAGCGACCATCATTACAAAAAAACAAACACATGTAACACCTGCAAACTTTCAAAATAAGCAAACTGGATTACCTTTGCAGGCCAGAATGGGAAGTAGACTTACTGCGACGCAGATGGTAAGCTGCTCTACGCCAGAGTCGGCGAGTTTGCTCGGAGCAGCTGGTCCGATGCCGCAGGATGCCGCGGGCGAACCAACACGAGATGGAGGTGAGCTCACCATCGGGAACAAAGCCACCAAACACAATGAGGTAGAAAATGAGCTGTTATTAAAATCAAACTTGTCAACCGTGGCTGCAATACAAATCCACAATAACATGTTGGCGGCTACGTCCTTGGCGCTGATTCGTTTCATAAAACTCTATGAATCTTTGCATGAGGAATTGCAGAATAACAGTGCGCAAATTGGCCACTTAAATGAAAAAAATAAGTAAAATGGAAAGCGTACATACATTACTTCAACAACATCTGGAAAATGAAGCTACCAAATCAACTTCTTGGCAAGTTCAGCTTAGTGAACAAGTCGGAAAAGACAATATTGAAAAAAACACTTTAATGGAGGCGTTGTTATGCTGCTTAAAACAAATTAGAACAAATGCAAACAGTCAGCCTACAACAAACACCATCCCGAGGGTCATTCAAAAAAATTTGGAAACGCAGGTCGATGGTGGCACAGATGGCGGCAGCACTTCAAATGCACTTGGAGGAGAAGAGGACCCAGCCCAATCGAGATGGTCCTTGGAGATGCATAGACCGCGAAATAAAGAGAGCGCCGAGCCGCCAACAGGCACTAGTCAGATGGGACAAGAGGGGGTAAACAAAATCGCAACCCCAAATACAATTGAAGTAGTTGCAAACACTCCAACAGAAAAGAGAAACATCGCTATTGTAAGTGTGGGAAACACTGAAAAGTCGTCCGAAAAGCCCCACTGCTCCACAGACAAACTAACATACGGCATATTTAGTGGTGCAGCTATGAACCTCACAAGCGATGTACGAACCGCCAACTCTAATGTGGGTAAGCAGTGTCTGGCAAAAAGAACTGAAAACAAGTAAAATCTTGGAACTGCAAAAAACAAATGAGCAGCTCTAGAAAATGTATACAAAATCTACCCACACCAGTCAAACAAAGTCTATTCACAAGAGAGAAACAGGGTTCACATAAAGAATTAGACAAAGAAAAAAGTCTCATAAAAATAATTGGAGTAACGGTAAAATCCAACCCAAAAATCCAAAAAAAAGAACAAGACGTGATTCAGACAGCGACTCAATTCAAACAGTGAGGTCATCAGAGGACCTCTGTAATTTGTCGACATATTCTGATTTTGAAGAGGGCAGTGTTTCGGTCAATCAAGAGGCGCACAAAATGAGTCAGCCAAATCTGGCCGAATACAATGCACGAGCAGCCAGACAAACCCTTACGCCACAAATGGCAAATACTATAAAAGAAGATGAGTCCCAAAAGCATTTAGGGCCCACAGTGAAGCATAGGAAAGTACCTGAGCTAGACACTGTGATCAAGTCCCAGGTGACACTAAATCCACAGCAAACATTAGCACAATCACAGAATAAACGACTTCTTGTGGAAAAACAAAAGTTGACTGAAGCAAAATCGTTGCTAGGGAAAACCTGGATTGAAAACATATTCAGAGATGACAATGATGTCAACTTAAATAGAGGCAATGTAATTCGCCTCTTGCATTCAGTACCGATATTAAGGACGGTGATCACCCAAGATATCAGTATAGTTGAATATATTTCAGAGGATTGAGCTGATCAAGTCCTACTGCATATAAAATCAAAGGCAGGACGTAAGACTATAATGGCCGCGAAAGACGAATTACTGTTCTTGGGTTTTGAGTTTTCAGAAGAAGAACCGGTTGTACTCAAAAGTCCTTCTGGCCAAAATAAGAATACAAAAGCAAAGGAAACCGACAAACAGTGTTGAGATGCCATAAGGAAACAGCTAAAAACAGTACAAACCTCTCTGCTGCAATCTGGCAGCGCGACAACAAGAATGAGAAAGCGTTAGCTAGCATACACAATCAGGAAGGACCCTCTACGCTGATATCTTGGAACACGAGAGGCTTCCAACATTTATTTAACGATTTTCCAGTGGCCCTGACAGAAAATGTTGCTATATGTTTACAAGTGACATGGTTGCGGATTCCACCAGTAAAAGATGGGTACCTGACATTGCCTAATCCAGCTGAGAAAAACGCCAAGGGTCGTCCGTTTTCAGGCTTAATCACAATGCTGAAAAACGCCACAAACTGGGAAGTATGTGAAAAAGAAAATCCAAATAGCTTTGTACAGGTGACCCTAATCCAAAAATCAAATGGACAGTCTATGAAAACACAATACTTGCTCCTAATCAATATTTACTGGAACCCAGTGAAGATTACAGCTGAGAAGTTTATCTCATCAATAACGACGATAATCGACAAATATCAAATAAAACATTATGATTTATCGATCATTAAATGTGGCGATATGAACCTAACATGGTTCAATGATGAAAAGAAGCTCATCTCAGCTACAATGAAGAAAGCACAGAAAACAACTGCTAGATTGCGACATGGTCAATGGACACGTAACTGGCGACATGCCACCAACTTTTACGTGGTAAAACTTTGGCCATGAAAAGATCATAGACTACATATGGGCCTCAAAAAATGTATGGAACAAGATCCTAAAATTAAGAATCGTGCCAACTGAATATAGCGACCACGATGTGCTGGAAATGTCATGGCCATTAAGCCGAAAATTGGAAGTAATGAACTGCAAACAAATATTGGAAGTAACCCAAAGGCGCAACCGGCTCAGTCTAAAAGAGAAACAAATAACGTGCCTGACAGAGGCTTTTCAGTCCTTATCCATAACAACATGTGACTCGACAAACTATGTACATTACTACCTTACCAGAACATTAGCGGATCGCAGAATGTTCAAAATTCAAAATACATATTCATGAGTGGAGCAAAAGTATAAAGGATCAGAAGAAACAGCTTAATAAAGATATAAGAGTGCTAAAACGCAATCTGGGAGTCGACACTCAGCCTTATAAAACAAAGAAGGCAAAAATACCGAAATTGGTTAAAAGCGTTTTCCTGTATGCGAGATCAAGAAGGAGGTGAGATGATGTTAGCCCTAATTAAATCGAACAACGAGAGAGAGATTTGGAGCATTTTAAATAGAGGTTCTGCAAATCAAACTCCAACTTCATTGGCAGTAGAGGTAACGCAGTGGGAGGTAGCGGAGAGAAAAGAAGCTATACAAAATGCCATTGGAAAGTTGAAAAACTCTAGAGCTGCAGGGCCCGATGGCATTTCCAATGTGATGCTAAAAGATACACACCCGAGTGGTCCATCTTCATAGCAAAGTTGTTCAATAGAATCGTAAAACAAAGATCACTACCAGCTTCTTGGACTGAGGTGATAATAGTGGCAATTTTCAAGAAGGGCAATCGGGCCGATCCGGCCAACTATCGCCCGATTGCCCTCCTTGATACAATTGGAAAGATAATGGCCACTTTTCTCCAACAAAAATTAACAACTTGGGCAAACAACAACAGAATTTCAGACTGTCGACAGACAGGTTTTACAAAAGGAGTCGGGACGGAGATCAACCTGACTATGATCAATTTAATGAAATTAGAAGCCCTAGAGAAGTGATCGAACCTGTTCTTCGCCTTCATAGACATGCAAAGGCTTTTGATACAATAAATCGGGAGCTGCTATGGAGAAAACTTACAAACTGGGACTGCCCAGAAAAAATACTACAACCAATAAAGGCATTCCATTCAAAAACATCAATTTGTATCAGGATAAATGGAAAGAGAGATCTATCAGAAGCGACAGACACAACTAAAAGGGTTAAACAGGGTTGCTCTCTGGCCGCTACTTTGTTTAAGCTGTTTATCGCTGATATCCCGAACGTCTTAAGAAATGTAAAAGGCTTCTCTCCAAAAATTAATGGATATCAAATCTGCTGCGCAACATATGCTGATCACCTTGTCCTGATTCACTCAACACAAATAGGGCTACAGAGCTTGCTATCAGGATTGCAAAGATACATGGAAAATAACAAACTGCAAATAAATGTAAAAAAGACAAAAATTATGAAGTTAGGCCCAGCAAATGGAAAAACAAATGAAAACTTCAGGTGGAAGATCGATAATGTAGTAATTGATGAAGTGGCCGAAATTCGCTACTTTGGAGTAGTGGTAAATAGGTTGATTCGAGAAGCAAGCTGGGTACAGTACCTATTTCAACAGATGAAAATGTTCTCCCTACAAGGAGCAAGAATCCACACTCTATTCGGAAAATTCAGTCTAATTCCAGTTCGGCAGTTCTACATGCAAAAAGTAATCCCTGGCATCACCTTTGGAGCAGAAACAGGATGGAATCTAGACTACAAAATTTGGACACAACTAGAGGGAACTGTTTGGCGGCAAGTGTTAAGAATACCCAAATACATATCAACAATAATTATTAGGCATGAACTGGCACTGGGAGAGCTATATGGATATGTGGTATGGAAATCACTAGTGATACTACGAAAAATGTTAATCGCCAGCCCAGAACTAGACTATAAAATACTTGCTCCCACAGGTATTAGTTCATACACTGGCCTACTCAAGAATTGGACGCAAAAGCTAGAGGAAATCCTGAAAGCAGCAGATATCAATATGGCCACTTTGCTAGACCAGCTCCAAATCGCAAAAAAGAAGCTAAAACAGTGGTTTTGGATCCAAAATCTGTTAAAATACAATAAACTGCCAGCTGCTTTAGAACTTGGGCCCACAATGAACCGGCTGGAAAACATGCCACAGTATCTGCCACAATTCCTGTCTCGCCATCATCGCAATGGGTTTCTAAGATTGCGTTTGAATGCATATAAAACGAAGCAAATGCTGGTGGTGTGTCATATGGAAACCACAAAGGATGACGTATGTATTTATTTATTTTCTTTTATTTATTTGCATTTGTTAAGCACACTTGCAGCCCGTGGACATCGAGGCGCTGTTACAGGAATATGTAAGCATTTTTGATTAAGGTGAACAAAGGTCTCTTAGTTAAAGAAGGCAGAGATAGTGTGCAAAACAGAAGAAAGCAAGGTAGCAATCCGAAACAAGTAAACAGTGGTTAGGTATACAGATGCAAAGAGAACTTGGGCAGCTAAATGAAGAGTTTGGTTTTGATGGCTTTCCGGAAGGCAAAGTGTGATTCTGTATAGATAGCATTGAATCACTTAAACATCTAATAACAGAATGTACTGCACTAAAAGACTAAAGGTCAACCTACTTGAGTCAATTTGCACCAGCAGGTGAAAACATGGACACATGGTGGCTCAGGATTTTAGGTGGAAGCTCTGTGCACCTAACTTGTTCAGTAATACAATTTCTGGATGAAATCTTGGAGTAAACTGAAATGAACCAATGTCTCTTCATCTGCTGATCAAACTTATGACCTAAATTGTGGACCAATATTGAAAAGTCTACTCTTCAAGTTTGTGTTGCAAATTGTCTAAGGGGTTGACAAAAGGAAATGGTAAGGAATTTTTTGTGATAAAAGTTTGAATCAAACTAAATGTTACAATATAAAAATAAAATAAACATGTTTGATGACTGATACTCATGGGTGTGTTGCAGGGCAAGTCTTAAAAATAACCAAAATAAGGTCCTTATTAACATGGGCAATGGGAAGACATCACAGGATGTGACATCAGAAGATAATTCCTACAGCATGAAGATCCATTTTATGTATAGCCCCAGTGTCCTTACCCCACACACTTCAAATATCATTAAAAATTACAGATGCAATTAAAGGGGTGCACTCAAACTATAGAGATGTTACAAATTAAAAATAAAGTGTCCAGTCATATATTGCCCACCACAAACTTCTTTTGGTTTACACAGGAAAACCTGGTATCCAGGATGGGCAAAATACATGTATAATCACATTCTTTTGCTTGATCTGTTTCTATATCAATGTGTATACACTGTCAGGTTATTGCATTATCTGATTTGTGTACTTTTCAAGGCATTGCTAGAAAATAATTGTTTAACATTTTGGGGCTGATTCATGGAATTATGTGTGCCGAAAAAAGGCCTTTGTATGCCATTCTGCTCGCAGAAACAGGGATTTGAGGGCAGAGTGGCGCACAAAGCCCGTTTTTCGGCGCACATAATTCCATGAATCAGCCCCTTTGACTCCAAAACCTGAGCAAATACTGATATGAATTATACCGGGGATTATATGTGGTGAAGTTCTTACATCTCAGCATGGGACAAAATAGTGTTTTCGTTACTTAAACAAATTGTGCAATCCCTGGCAAATCATGCAATCTCATCATGCCTGAGCTACAAACACTGGGAGCTCATTGAAGCAATTCATTTTGCAACTTTTGCCATGAATAACATCTACTCTCAAGAGTCACTTAACTCTACTTAATGATAATTATTGGTTATTTAAATAGTGCTTTCCCCAAACAACTATAGATAGAACATATTCACATACAATTATAACCCAACATATATTGTTACTGATTTATCAACCTTAGAAGGAGGAAAGGCAAAGTTGACCTTGCCAGTATTAGAGTCTTCGACCTGCAGATCACACACGCAGTGCAGAAGTGAGCATTTAACCCACAATAATAATACTGTCCATTCATATAGTGCATATAGTGCACAACATACATTTCTCTTGGCTTTCCCATGAGAACGTTGCATACAGGGTGGGAAAAATAAACATATCACATTTGCTTTGCTACCTATTTCCATATTTATATACATTGTCAGGTTCATTTATTATGTGATTTTAAACTTTTCACGGCATTGCTAGACACATAATTATTTAACCTTTTGATTACTAACCCGCAGAAAATATTGTTGTGAAGTATACCTGGAAGATATGTGGTCAAGGTCTTATATCGTGTGGTGGGGCACAATCCTGGTTTTGCTACTTAAGCAAAAAGTGCAATCCCTGGCAAATCATGCAATCTCATCATGTCTGAGCTACCAACATTGGAAGCCCCTAAAAGCGATTCAGTTTGCAACTTTTGCCATGAAATAAAATCTACTCTCAAGAGTCACTAAACTCTACTTAAAGATAATGATTGGTTATTAAAATAGTGCTCTCCCCAAACCACTATACATAGAATATATTCACATACAATTATCACCCAACAAATGTTGTTACCGATTTATTGACCACGTAAGGATGAAAGGCAAAGTTGGCCTTGTCAGTATTAGAGTCTTCGACCTGCAGATCACACGCAGAGTGCAGACGTGAGCCTTCAACCCACTGAGATACCTTGCTAGATATTAATAATATATTATTCATTGATATGGAGTACAATATAAACTTCTCTTGGCTTACACATGAAAACCTTTCATCCAGGATGGGAAAAATAAACATATCACATTTATTTTTCTTGACCCATTTCCATAATGAATACACATTGTCAGGACAATGTATTATGTGATTTGTGTACTTTTGAAGGCATTGCTAGACAAATAATTATTTAACCTTTTGATTACTAATCCTTAGCAAATACTGACATGAAGTATGCCTGAAAAGATATGTGGTCAAGTTCTTACATCGCTGGGTGGGACATAATCCTGGTTTCGCTACTTATACAAAGAATGTAATGCTCGGAAAATCATGCAATATCATTGTTAGGGGGAATTTCTCCAGAATGGCTACTTTCCCTTACCTACTGAGTCCCTCAGCAGCTTTGCTGGATTTCTAGGATTTTTTTTTTCACCTGGTAAGAGTGTGAGCCTTTTTTCCCACCCTTACATGTGTTTTGCTGTGTGTGTTTAACATTTTCTTGTGTCATAGACTGTGGAGCCTCACCTACTCCATAGGCATCTTCTTTTTACTCTGTGTTACACAGCACCTTCAGTGCAGTGACACAGGGTTGTCTTTTAGACTTCCCAACTCAAACTCCATTTTCTGGGACTGACTACTGTCTCCCAGAACATGTAAAGTTGCCATTGACTTTATTAGTCTTTTTAAAATCCGCAGACCCAGTACAAACTATCTCACATAGAGTACTGGAAAGGGTTAATAATTATACATTTTTGTCCGTCTCTCTTGGAGCATTGTTTCACTGCCTTTTCATCAAGACTTGGCTAGTGGCAGTGGTACCTGACCTTTTTTTTCCTACCATGGTTATCTTAAATAACCTTGGTATTGTTTTAGGCTATCTTGGTAGCTTCGAACCTAAACCCGCTAGACCATATACGTTTTTAGACAGTCCCCGCAGGCTTTATTTGCCATTTCTTTTTAAAAATGTCTTTCCTGTGTTTTACTCTGCGTGCCAAACCAGGTTTGGTCTCTTTGTTCACCGTCCTTTCGCGGGCTTCTATGCAGAAGCCCTCCTTAGGCACCTGAAAGTCTGGGCAGACTGGATGTGAGGGGGGGTTTTAGGACCACTGCCATGGGTTCCCTTGGTAACCCAAGTCGCACTCCTGTTTGATTGGCTAGGTGACTGTCCCGCTAGGACAGCCACCCTGCTGGGTGATTGACAGCCAGGCTGTGTGAATGGGGGGCAAACTGCATAAAAAGCAGGTCTCTGGCTCTGGAAAGGCAGAGTTGCCACTGGAACGTAAGAACTGATGAGGATCTGAGAGAAGAGGACCCCTACAATGACTGAACCACCCCGTAAAGCCCTGCTGCAGGTTCGAATCTTCAGACTCCAACGACAGAGTTTATCTACCAGGAATCTTCTTCCCCTGATCTGGTGGGACCAACCAGTTCGCCCAAACTGCAAGCCAGGACTCCCTCCTCTGGTCAAATTTGCTGTACCGAGCTACAGTGAATCGGATAGCCAGGAAAGTTGGACCCTGCTTGGGTTTTAAAGAGCACACCTTTTATTTGTTGCTTTGCTCTGCTGCTGGTTTCTTCCCTGGGCAGTGCAGGACCTTCCAGTCTTCCTACCTCATGTCAGTCCGACAGTCGCTTCAGGAACCGTGAGCCTGCAGGAGCTGCCAGGCTTCTTCTTCATTTAAAGGTACTGTGCAAATCCGGTTGTTTGTTTCGTCCAGCCGCGGTGAAGGTGTGTGAAACCTTTCGCGAATCCGAGGGCTTGTCCTTCTCTTCTCTTTAAACTAACTTTTCTACCGGCCAACTTCGTCCGTAACTCTTGGCAAAGACTTAACCGCGAAGTACCCTGAACTGTGTGATCTTGAGCAAAATACTTTGGTCCTATTGACTTTGGCTCTAAGCCTGGTTGATTTGATTCCATCGCTGTAGTTCCTCTTTCTAGATTGTCCTGCTTACTTACCTGTTGGTGCTGCTCAATTTAAGTCTAACCTTGTCTTTCCATCCCTAATTGCTGCAGTGCCATTTTGCTTACACTTCATTTTGAGCTTAACTTGTCCAGAATCTAGTGGGAGTGGTGTGTGTACTAAGAGTGTGATTTTTCAACTGCTTTACTTCAGTGAAATGTTTTACAACAGATGTGTAAATAAATGTATATTCTTTTACTCAGAAACCTCAGTGTTTGTTTGAATCATAGTAATTGCTGTCCTTTGTGTAACTATTGATACTGTTCACTTGCTCTTGAGATAAGTCTGACTGCTCATCCATCACTACCACTTTACTGTGTAGTACAGGCTTGTACCAAAGGTGAATGTGTACTGTCACTTGTAGTGTTAATTTGAGTGTGGTGTTCCCAAAGGGTACTGCATATAATTCTGCCTAACACTGGTGTACAGCAATGAGAATCAAGTATAGTAATTATATTTAGAGTGCTGCTATTACCTTGGATCAACTAACTACAAGGCTAGACATCACTAAAAGTCAATATTAATCATGTCTGATATGGAAAGCTACAGTCAGGAGACCCTCCTTAGTTACACTGTGGATTATCTGAAAAATCTGTGTAGAGAAAGGAATCTCTCTGCCAAAGGCAAAGTGTCTGAATTGATTGTAAAGTTGTTAGAGAAACAAAGTCTAGAGGGTAGGTGTAACGCTCACCTGATTCCCACGGAGGCGCTGATCCCGGCTGGGCTGCTTTCGTTTCTTCAATTGAGAAGCGTAGAGCTCAGACGACTCTCAGGACTGGGCTTCCTCTTATCGAATGTCTGACTTGCAGGGTAAGTTTTCTGCAGGTGGAAGAAAAAGGGTTAATCACCGTTTGATGGGATTCCTTCTCCCACCAATCGCCAGTTTCTCCCACAGCCTAGCTTTCTACTTGTCTCGGCGAGCTCTCACCTTAGGCGTATAAATGCTGAGCTCTCCATCCTGCGTCTGGTGCAGGGGTGCGTGGATTCCAGTTACGTCACTGGATGAGTTCAGTGTTGAGGCTCAAGTCTTTTGCGGCCTTAGTTGTGGCACTGGTGCTGGGATGCCGAACAGCGATTGCCGCTGTTACTGCACAAGCGGATGCCTGTAAGTATACTGTAGTCTTTAGGCTTTAAAAGATGGGCACCTCAATAATGTCCCTTTTCCTTTGTTTCAGGCCTCGGGATGCTGTGGGCGTAGTTTTCCGTTGCCGCTGCACGTGCCGATGCACGTAAGTAAAATGTTCGTTGGCCGCTTTTAATGGCACCTCTAATAATGTCCTTTTTCTAGTTTTCAGGTGCCGGGATGCTGCGGGCTTTATATCCGTTGCCACTGCACGTGCCGATGCACGTAAGTATAATGATCGTTGGCCGCTTTTAATGGCACCTCTAATAATGTCCTTTTTCCAGTTTTCAGGTGCCGGGATGCTGCGGTTGATGCGGCCGCTTCTGCGCGTGCAAAAACTGGTAAGTTAAGATGAATGCGACTGCCTTCACCCGAACCCCTTTTTAATTATGTCCTTTGCCTTTCAGGTGCAGAGAAGCTGCCGAAGAGAAGGCCGCGGTTAGCTCCGTTGCAATCACGGATGGATCAGGTAAGCGGGCGCGGCTGCGAGCGAGTTGCACTTTTCTAACCTTATGTTTATTCTTTGCAGGTTTTGCCGGTGACTGGATTCCGGGATCTGGTAAGTATTGTTCTGTGTCTTTCTTCATCCACAGGTTGCTGCGCGGAAGCTGAAGATGACTCTGGACCTGGAATGCAGGAGCCGACTCGGTGAGCGTCCTGCTGCTGCTGCAGAATAACGCGAAGCACGTGTTTTCCATCGGGCGTGGTTTAAATAGCAGAGAAGTGCTTCCAGTGTGTGTTCTTCCACCGGTTCCACCCAGGTAAGAAAAGAGTTCCTGAATGGAGGGAATAGTTCCTCCCAGCCCTGATGGCTGGGGACTTCAACCAGACTGGATTGTTCTGGGTAAATATGCAGCATGGTCTGCCTCAGGTAAGTCCACCCAAGCATTATTACACTGTTTATCAATATGAGCCCGGCGCCTATGGCGCCGGGGCTGAAACCCTTCAGTGTTTTCAATTGAAATGTTTTAGAGCTGTCTTGCAGCCCTGTGACTCTGGCAAACAATGCACAATCCCTTCTTCATGTGGTCATTTAGGGTTTCGGCAGTTGGCAGCCCACTGGCTGTCTTTCTTTGTTCTGTAGTGCTAAGTGCAGAGGCCATTACACCAGTCCCACGATAATCTGTAGCTACTCACATCTATCCCTCTTGCATTGCTAAATTGAAGATTTTGTCACTGAATTAAGGCTGGTGGTGGGGCTTATGTGTGTGCATATTCCCTGAGGAAGTGTCAGTCTGTATACTTGCATTATTGACTAGTACTGTAAGAGCATATCCTGCCCTCCCCTTGTCTCGGGGAACATGCATCACAAATGATCCCATGCTCTCACTCCATGGAATGTTTGAAATGAGGTACTTGGTAAAGTCGATCTCCTCCGCTTTCTACCCTATCCCTGACAAATGTTGGCAAATGGCAGCACACGTGTGTGCTATACTGCAATAACCGTGGTGTACCGTCATTTCAAATGAAGGTTATCATACTATCAAAAAATCAATTTCGTGACATCCCTATCTGACCATAAAGGCAATTAAATATAAGATTGGTCAGAGCAAAGTGGTCTACCTTGGTCATGAGGTAGGAGGAGGTGAAATAAGGCCATTGCCTAGCACAGTACAAGCTGTACAAAACTGGGCCACCCCTACTACTCAAACCCAGGTGAGAGCCTTCCTAGGTCTCACTGGGTACTACAGGAATTTCATAGAGAACTATGGGACCATAGATTCTCCCTTGAATGTAGTCTCATCTTCAAAATTCCCTAAAAAGGTTAGATGGAATGAGGAGTGCAGTCAAGCCTTTGAAAACCTGAAGAAAGCCCTTTGTCAAGCTCCAGTCCTAAGAGCTCCTGATTATCGCCAACCCTTCATTGTGCAGACAGATTCATCCAATACAGGTATAGGTGCAGTCCTTAGTCAACTGGATGAGAAAGGTAGGGAGCACCCCATTGGCTTCATCAGCAGGAAGCTGAAGGAACCAGAAACAACCATTGAGCGTGAGTGCCTTGCTATTGTGTGGTCTCTGAAGAAATTTAGACCATACTTGTATGGATCTACTTTTGTGATTCAGACAGACCACCGACCCTTGGGATGGTTAATGCAAATGAAAGGGGAGAACCCAAAACTACTAAGATGGTCAATCTGCCTGCAAGGTTATGATTTCACCATTGAGCACAGGTCAGGATGTCACCACCGAAATGCTGATGGTCTCTCTAGGATGTTTATAACCGACTAGAGTGAAGAGATCCATCCAGGAGTGGATTAAATCCTCCTGTCCCTTAGTCTGCGGGGGGCAAGTGTTAGGGAAAATTCTCCAGAATGGCTAATTTCCCTTACCTATTGAGTCCCTCAGCAGCTTTGTCTGGATTTCTAGGATTATTTTTTTCACCTGGTAAGAGTGTGAGCCTTTTCGACTCTTAGATTTGTTTTGCTGTGTGTTGTGCATTTTTGTGCTCATGGACTATGGAGTCTCACCTACTCTATAGGCATCATCCTTTTACTGTGTGTCACACAGCACCTTTAGTGCAGTGACTCAGGGTTGTCTTTTTAGACTTCCCTCTTTAAAGTCAATTTTCTGGGACTGACTACTGTCTCCCAGAACATGTAAATGTGCCATTGACTTTACTAGTCTTTTTAAATTTACAGACTCAGTACAACCTATGTTCCCATAGAGTACTGGAAGGGTTAATAGTTATCCCTTTTTGTCTGATTCTCATGGAACATTATTTAGTTCCCCTTTCTCTAAGATTTGGCTGGTGGAATGGATATCTACCATTTTTATTCTACCGTGAGCTATGAAAATGGCCTCGGTATTGTTAGAGGCTATGGTGGCAGCCTCAAACTCTAACCAGCTGGACCCCATTTATTTTTATTTGGTTCAGTTCGGGTTGATTCACCATTTCTTTTTGTAAAGGTCTTTCTTATGTTTTACTCTGTGCTCCAAACCAGGTTTGGTTCATATGTTCGCCGGCCTTTGGCGGGATTCTGGACCGAAGACCTCCTTAGGCGCCTGAGTGTCTGGGTGGACAGGATGTGAGGGAGGGGTTTGAGGCCCCCTGCACAGGGTCTCCTTGGAGACCCAAGTCACACTCGAGTTTGATAGGCTAGGTGGCTGTCCTGCCAGGACAGCCACCCTGCTGTGTGATTGACAGCTAGGCTGTGTGAATGGGGCAAAACCTATTAAAAGCAGGTCTCTGGTACTTGGAAGGAGAAGTCGCCACTGGAACAAGAGAAGCAATGACGAGATGAAGGAAGAGGACTGCTGCAACTACTGGACATCCCGGTTAAACCCTGCTGCAGGTCCGAATTGCTCTAAACTCCAACAACAGAGAAGATGTGCAAGAAATCTTCTTCCCTTGAGCTTGGTGGGACCAACCAGCTCGCCAAACATTAAACACCAAACGCCGGCCTTCCTCTCCTGGTCGAATTTGCTGTGCATCGCTGCAGTGAACCGATAGCCAAATGGAACAGAACCTCTTTGGGTTTTAAGGAGCGCACCTTTTATTCAACGCTTTGCTCTGCTGCTGGCTTCTTAGGAGTTCCTTCTCGTTATCCCCGTCTGATCTAACCTTTTACAATACATTGGTCAATGCATGCCTTGATGGTCTTCTGGCTCATAATAGCATTGTTGTATTACCTGATGCCATACAGCTACAGTTGCTCTCCACCACTCCTGATTTCAAAGCTACAAAATTGTATACATTGTTGAATACTGCAGGTCCACCCAGACTGAAATGGAGAGTTCAGATGCATGTGGAAATTGACTGTTGCACCACTTTTGATGTCAATACATGGTTTGAGTTGTGGTCTAGGGTTAGGGGAGTTTCTCCATTGGCCAAAATCACCCAAAACCTTTTATTCTTCGTACACAGAGCCTTAATTACCCCTCTTAAACTTACAAAATCTAATGTTCACACTGATGGAAATTGTTGGTTGTGTGGAAATTCTCATAGTTCATATAAGCATATGTTTTTTGATTGTCCATATGTTGTAGGATGTGTGGAAATATATGATGACCATTCTTAAAGTTCAGATTCCACTTTATTTTACTAATGTCTTTCTTGGCAGCATTGTAGTTAAAGGAATGATATCTCCCCCATCCTCCACATTATAAGATCTTCTTATTGACATCATTATCAAACTTGTTACCACCAATTGGAAACAATTTCAAAATACCTCCTGCAAAAATTGGAGGAATAACGTCTGTCCTATACATAGAATGGAACATTGCATGGCGTCTTACTTGGGCAAATTGCCCAAATATAACCTGAAATGGGCCCCTTTTATTAAATATTCAGGCTATCAAAATATGTCGACTCATGGCTCATAAACACTGTTTTTATTATATTTTCAGCTTGCATTTATTGCCGCTTTCAACTTCTGCATTTGTTAATTCATGAACGCAAGATGGATATGTCACTACTGATGCTGCACCTATCTTGCCCCTTCTCTCATGTTTCACCCTTAATGCATCCTGTGGTCTCCTGTTTGTCTCCCCTGTTTTCCATGATTGTTTTTGTTCCATGATTCTTTATACAAAAAATGGAAATGTACAAGTAACCTGCATTGATTACCAACCTTTGCCTAAACAGACTCAATGATACATATGTTACCATTTCCAATGGGCTTAATATATTACGGCTTACATTTTTCATTGTTATTCATTCAATTTTATTCAGAGTCATGTCATTTTTCGGTTACTGTTATGTTTATCTTTTGCTCAGTGAATAAATACAAATCATTAGAATAAAAATAAAATAAAAACTTGTCATGGGAATCTAAAAGAACAGCTAATTCACGATTTAAAATGAAGCCATGCTAAACGCCTAAAGGTCTTATCTCTGCTTCTGAACTTTTAGTTTGCTGTGGTTCACTCGGGCAGACAAGGACTGATTTACATTCACTCTAATGCAATATTTATTTCAGCTGCCTTTCAGGATACGTGTTCCATAGAGTATGTGTTTTATATCTAATAATGGTTTCATATGTAATCCTCTGTTGAATTACCATAATTATATTTACTGAAATGTAACATTACAGTGTACAATGTGTACATAAGGCTTCATTTTTCTGCAATAATGTTGCGGAACTACGACATGGATACTGCTGAGAAAATTACTAGTTTATATATAATGCTGTAGTTTGTTTAGAACGAACTCTCTATTTATATGTCATGTTTCCACTTAAGTATATCATTGAAAACGTGATTTAATATGAACTGGTATCAGTTACATCAGCCATACACTCCGGTAAATGAGAACCTACTAAGTCGATGTTTTCACAAATCATTTGGAGACCAGGTAGACATTAAAACAATTAAAAAAACACTGAGTAGTTAACCCTGTGAACAGTACAGCTGATTAAAATGAACACAATGCACTCAGGTCACCCCTCCACTACTGCAATCACCCTTATTGTATGAGAGATGTATTATTTTAGACATACCTTCTGTCCATACCTGCTTGCGTACATGTCTAATTTGGCAGTCAGGCTCTGCTCTCATGGCATCTTGCTTCCAGCCGGCGTTGGCAATTGGAGACAATGGGCCAGATTGTCATTAAGAGACTTGAATGGCCGTCATAGTGGAATGACATGAGCAAAGTAAAACTGCAACAACAAATTAGCAAAACGAGCCAGAAACTGGGTGCACCCTTCTCGAAACCCCACACTCAATTCACAATGTCTTCACAACGGTAATTCATGATGTGTGCTTAAAAAATTTCCTGTGCAAAAACCAAGAAAGAATATTTATGAATCTTCATAAAAGTAAAAGCTCTTTATTTTCTAGACATGGGTACACAACACAGTGCACTCTTTTTCGGACAGATGCTTCTTTCTCCAGAGTTGTCTGAAAATAATGTGAAGTATTGTAATTCAAATAATGTCTGCAATCTGCATTGAGCTCTCTTATGTCATTTGCATATGCAACCATAAAGCCAAAGTATACCCGCCTCTACTGTACCTCTTCCAAGGAATGCAGAAACATCAAACAGACAGAAATACACACTACCAAAACAAATAAACGTCAGATTTATGAACAAGGGTTCCTGGAAAAACCCTATTCTGCCCAGGAGGGCTCCATGGTAAACAAAAATACAAGTGAACGGGTCAATGTGAAAAGCACCCCAAAGCAGTGTTATGCACATGTATGCTTCTTACGTATAGGAGAAGACTGAAGCAGTGAGAGCGCCATATGTATTTTGTAGGTGAAGGTGAATGTCAGGATAGTGTATGGCAAATGTGTGTTTTGTCGGCACAGAGATGGCCAAAGCAGTGTCAGCCACACGTGTGATAAGCAGACTGAGGGCAAGGCCAAAACAGAGATATCCCAACTTCCATTTGGTAGGTTGAGGACAATGTCTCATTTCCATTAGGCAAAAGAGGATGCAGCGAGTCAAGTGGCGTGACGGGGGACGTGATGACCTTTGTGTTGAGGAGTAGAGACTCCTTGGAGAGGTGTGTCTTGATTTATTTTCTGAATTGTAGGAGCATTGGGGTGAGTCTGATGCAGTTGACAAGGAGGTTGCATTGTCTTGGGACGTTGGCAGAGAAGGCTTGTTTTTTGGTCCTTTCCTTTTTGCAGCTGTGGATTTCAAGTCTACACATGTCCTGGCCTCTGGTGGTGGCCTGTCTGCTGGAGATGCAGAGTTTCTCCAGGAGGTAGCTGGGTGACTTGATAACAACTACCTTATAGATGATGCAGTAAGACTTGAAGGTATTTTGTGTGTGCAGTGGGAGCCAGTGAAGGTCGAAGAGGGCTGGGGTGATGTGGTCATATCTGTTTAGAACCTTGATAAGGCATGCAGGTTAGACACTTCTCAGGGGCACATGTGAGGACAAGACCAGTTTTTGAACGGTGGATCTAAAGCTGTCCGGAAGGGCTTGACTTTTCACAGGAGGGAGAAGTGATACCAAGCTTTCTGAGTTTTCTTAGATATGTGTGTCTTGAAGGAGAGGTGCTTGTCAATGTGCAACCCGAGAGATTTGGTGCAGGTGGTGAGCTTGGGTGTGAAGCCCTCAGAGTTCATGGTTGATAGCTAGGTATGGGAGGAAAATCTCAATCAAGGGTCTAAAGTGATGATACAGTTACGCATTGAGCATGCCGCGAGAGAACATACACATTCAATGATGCCATAGATATTATCAAACAAGAGATTGAAGAGCAGGAAGCAAATCCAGCAACCCAAGAAAAAAATATATATAAACAATTAATGAGATACTTAAAATCCATCAAGATGAGGTTAAGTTGCGTAAATCCAGAAAGTTCTTTTGAGATGATAAAGACTACCGAGATGATAGAGTCTATTCTTTCCAGAATAAATACGATGATCCAATGAAACCTCACGCTAAAACCAGCACAGCAGAATCTTCTCCAGCCAGCTCTGATCCAGAAAGTGATCCAGAAGCTAGCGCAGAAGATGCAGACGTGCCCAGTAGTTAGCAAGTTTTTTAGACCAGCTTATAAGAATCAAAAAGGGCAACTTCAAGCCACCATCAAAAGCAATAAAGTAAGGTTTCAAACACTGCTAGTCATACATATGACAACAAACCCTTCAGCAAACCTGGGGAGAGAGGTGGGAAACATACCAGGGGGAGAAGTGGTGGATCCATGACAAAGGGTCACACAATCATGGACCAACAGACAACAAAACAAGTAAACCTTGTATTGAATATATCTGATAAAGTGTTATAGGTCGAGGAATTGTGACTTGTAAATTAAGGTTTGTCTTTCGCACCATTGACTGACAGTGATTGAATCAATATGCAAATTGACTTGTTTAAATGTATCAGAAAATGTAACAACATATCATCAACAAAAACAATGTTTGCCAAATGTGAGACAGGTACCAGATTGTGAGATGGCAGTTAAGAATCTTTTTGCGAAAAAACTGCAACAAGTCTTTCAGAAAACAATAAGGAGGTGAATGAGTTTCGAATACTTGAAGACCTTGATATTGAACCTAAATCACTAATGCAGCAAGAGCTGAAGAATAAATAAAAATGTTGCCCAGCGTTCGGAACAGAAAATGTGATAGATCTCTTCCATAAATCAGTGGTCCAAGACATACATATTAGCATAGATAATAGAAAGAAAGAAAGAATATCACTGAAATCATTGAAGACAGACCATAGTATAGTGATTAAACAGGCATATAAAGGTGCTAATGTTGTGGTGATGAACCGTGAAGACTATATTTTAATGGGAGAAACACATCTGAATCTAGTTAGTTGTTATGAGAAAATTGGTCGTGAACAGGCTAAAGGCATAGGCAAGGAGGCTACTGATCTTATAGAAAAGTTAAGTACCCGGAAATACCCATGACATACTTATTACCAAAGGTCCACACAGAGTATATTCAAATTCTAGAAGGAAGGCCAATAGTCAGAGGTTTAGGATGGGTGGCATAGACATTTTCAAAGTATATTGATGTTATTCTAGTTGAAGAATTTCCCAAGCTCCAAGCAATATTTGAAAGATACCATGCACCTTTTGCAACTTCTCAAAAATGTTGAATGGAATGATGAGTTCTGGTTAGTAACATTAGACGTGAAGGCTTTGTACATGTCTATTCGGCACAAGTATGTTTTCAAAACTGTCAATCATACCTTTGCAAAATAAAACAGCATCTTATCTTTTGCACGTATTTATGGGTGTATTTGAGGGTGAGATCATCTACTCCGATAATGTTTTCAGACCCAGAATCAAAATGTGGAAAAGATTCATTGATGACGTGTTTTTAATTTGGGTAACTACAGTGGGAGTCAAAGGGCTTCCACTACCTGCATATGCCCAAGCATCTATAACACACAAGTAGACAGTATTTATTTTCTTAAAAAGTTATTCTTACATCTAAGTCCCTATTACTGGCTATTTAGCCCTGTGTTCGAGTACCTCATGCACCTGGAGTGTGGTTCAACCATCCCTAGATAGCGATGGTGTGACACCTGCAAACAAGGTGTAGAGGTCCTTGCCCTTTCCTCTCTCACTACTTTCCTGTGTCTAGGTTGTTAGGTGCACACCTATCGGTGGTCTGTGGTCTTTTTTAATTTTACTGCCTCCGATCTGTGTGTCTTATAGTTACAACAGATTCGGCCAGATGGTCGAATACTGGTTAAAAAGAATGTGTGTCTAACAATATGTTGGTTTTACTGTTAGCTGGAGTTAAAAAGATGGTCATTCAATTGAGCCCTTTCATCAAAGTATGGTGGGTCTCGGAGTTTGGGTCATCAACCCCCAAACTACTTCTGTTAGTCAACCGGTTTCAGCGGTTCTAATGGCTTGTCTTTTTTCATCAGGACAGAGAATGCTAGTATTGCATTCTAAATAAATAAAATTATTTCTTCTAAGCTCTCCACATCTTGGGTACTTTGAAAGTGTCTTCTGGTTTCCAATGGGCAAACCAAATAGTATCCCGGTCCCTATGGGGTAATGAAAATTGACAAAAAGGGGGGTGATCAGTCTTGGAGTACTACTGAATACAATGTACAGTATACATGGGGTGTAGCATTCAGAATGCAGGCAGATAAAGGGGGACAGCTCCTTTACCTGTTGTTTGTTTTTGGTTCTCTCTAGTAGGCGTGGTTAGGCTGTCGGTATATACCGGATCAAATGGTGTCTTACTGTGTCAACCACCTACAAGAGAAATCCTAGTTGTCATTTTTTTTAAAAACCCAGATTATGGCTAGTCTGTAAGTATTAGCTCATCATGGGTTGTCCATTACCTGCTATGAGCAAGGCTCTTCTTTTCTGCTGTGTAGCCAATCCGTGAAGCGCTGCCGGCTCGGTGAGGTCGGATCCTCTGCATGCTTTGCTGTCAATTGTGCTTATAGGAGAAACTGTTTGGCATCAGTTCTCTTGTTATAGTGCAGTGATTCACTAGTAATATTACGATTGTGGCATAAACTGGTTTCTCCTTTGCTATCAGTTGGTGGAGCTGGTCTAATTGTCTCTTACTAGAAGGAGTACTATGCTGCAGTGCATGCTACACAGTATGGCACAGGAGCCATAACATAGTGTTTCTACTACTCTTCTAGGGCGCGTCTATATCTCTGCGCTAGGTGTTCTGTTCAGGGGCATGTCTGGCGTATCTTACCTCTTGTTATAAGGGTACCTTTTCGTCTGTTTTCTTTCTTGTTGTTCTCCGGCGGTGACGGCCGCCATCTTGTGTAAGTCCCTTATATGCATGAATGGGCTCACGTGATCAACTGGGTCTGGTCCTTCTATGCCATGTAATTTTTGTTAGTGTACACCATTCGCAGAATCTGCAGAATGTGTAATGCTGTATGTGCAGTTTCATCTTCAAAAATAATCCTCCGTATGATGTAAACACATGTCGTCTAGGGAACTACAAAATAGCTTCATGACTGATGGGAATTGTAGTCCCATGCGAAATGTCGGACTTTGTCGGCATTTAATAGTAGTCTGGTATGGGTGTCAACATGTGTATAGTGTGAATTTGACATCTGGGGGGTATAGAGCCCACTGTATGGTATTCTCAAGAGTGTTATTGTATATGGGCCGCCACATGTCCATTTGCATAAACCGCGTATGGTTACTGGACTACAAAAGCCACTGGGACATTCCTTATGCATGTGCGTGGTGGGGTCCAGATGGTGGGGCGGGCCACCTGTGTGTCATCGGAGTGGACAAATTCTCGAGAGACTCCAAAGCCATTTTTGGTAATTGTGGTATGATATGATATGATATGATAGTTTATTTATATAGCGCCTATACACAATGTGTTTCAAAGCGCTTCAAGGCAAGGGAGGGAACAAGGAAAAAAACAATGACATTCTTACAGGCCATGAACAGTAAGGATGTGAAATTAACTACCGTACTCGGCCTGACGACATTTCAGATAGTGCAAGAGCTAAAACATAGATAAGGAAGGGAGGGAGAGACTGGGAAGGAAATGGAAACAGACAGATGACTACCGTATTAGGCCTGACGACATTTCTGGTAGAGCCGGAAAAAAAAACAAGAGGTGAGGGAGAGGGGTGCAGAAAGGTAGGGGAGGAACAAAACAAGCGACTATCATATTAGGCCTGACGACATTTCAGATAGTGCTGGAGGGGGGTTAGGGAGGAAAAAACCAGTAAGGGGAGGAAGGAGGAGACAGGCGAGGTTGCTATTCTACTAGGTCCAGCGACAATTCTGATAGAGTAAGTGCATAGAAGAAAGTAAGGGCACGAGATAGGAAAAGGGAGAAGGGATAGGAAGAGAGAACAGAGAGTTAGTAGTCAAAAGAGCGGAGAAGCAAGAGGGGAGAGTGAATAAGTCAGTAGTAACACATAATGTTGCAAGCCAGGATACAAGATGAAGATGGGAACAGCATAATCCAGGGCCACCATGAGTACAAGATGCAAAAGAAGTTCAGCATGAGAGTTGAGAAAGGGTGACGCACCATGAATGAATGAAGTCCATAAAAGTCAAATCCAGCATTGTCCACAAGACTGTGATGGTGAAAACAAAATGTATTAGGACAGACACCTGATGAAGTAGGATTGAGTAGGGTAAGGGGGGAGCAGGGTAGAAGAATCAAGCAAAACAGGCAACACCTGTCTGTGAGAATGGGTGGCACAAGGGAACATCTTGGGGGGACCAGAGGGAGTAACACATGTTGGTGCATGCCTACCTGCTGTCTGAGCAGGGGGTCGGGCCCTGGGTCCTCCTGGTCCGAACAGGTCCAAACAGGAATTCCCCTTTTCTTCGTCTGCCCTTCACTTAGGATGCCCGGGCGAGAGACGCCCTTGATCTAATAGTTAGGAGCAGGAAGGAAGAGGCAGGGCTAAGAAGGTGGGTGGTGCTTGCTAAGTGGTGAAAAAGAGTGTCAAACAGGAAGGCACCAGGTGGGCGGGGCTGGCTAAATGGTGAAAAAGAGCAGCAAACAGGAAGGCACCAGGTGGGTGGGGGTTAGGCCAGGTGACCTAGATCCACATGCACCTGCTTCCCATCTGCAAAGGGAAAGAGGCTGGAGGGCTCCTTAAGTAGGGAAAAAGGAGCAGCAAACAGAAAGGCACTGGGTGGGCGGGGCTTGCTAAGTGGTGAAAAAGAGAAGCAAACAGGAAGGCACCAGGTGGAGCGGGGCTTGCTAAGTGGTGAAAAAAAGCGGAAACAGGAAGGCACCAGGTGGGCGGGGCTTGCTAAGTGGTGAAAGTCCTGTCTAAGTCCTGCCTGTATAATATCGATCTTACTGAACGGCCAATGTTTGCCATCAAATGTCTTCATTGAGGCCATTCTTGTGGCTTTGAAGTCTAAAAATCCACATCTGTTCTCTTCTAAGTTACAGTGCAGATATGTTGCCATCTCTTCTAGGTGTCATCACTTTTTCTAATATTGTCCATCTTATTCATTCTCTGAGTGGCCCTTTGTCATGTAGTGCTCCGCTAGTGGGGCTGTGCGTCGTTTAGTCCTGATGTTCAATAGGTGTTCACAGGTACGAGTTTTTATAGGCCTAGATGTCATTCCAATGTACCTCATCTTACACGGGCACTGGATTAGGTACACTACATTTGTGGTATTACAATTCGTAAAGTTCCTCTGTTCCCAAGGGTATTTCCAGCCGATGTCTAATGGGGTAGTGTGCTTTGTGAATTGACACACTGAGCAGTTTCCGCATGGAGCATTTCTGAGAGCCCTCAGTGTATTCCAGAGAGGCTGTGTATCTGGTGTTTTTTTTAGAAGCTTGGGCAAAGGCAGGTACTGGAAGCCTATCTATTGACTCCACTGTAATTACCTATTCCTCTGGCGGCGTCAAAAACCGTGAGTCAGTCACCAAAGAAAAAAGAGAACCAGACCGACTTGGGGATTAGTCTGGAGTGTATTTACTGGCATGGCACGGGGTAACTTGAAAGGACACAAGACCACACGACAATGGCAGAAGCCACATATCTAGCGCTTGCAGAAGAACTCAGAGAAGGAATCTTAGCCATCCCCTCCATTCTAGGAGTTAACCAACAAGCTGCCATAGCTGCAAAGGGCGACAAATGGAATGAGCTAGAGATCCTCAGAAAAAAACCCATAAGAACTGAGTTACAAGGAGCCATCATGACAAAATACTTGCGGGTGCATATTGCGCCCAATGGTTTAATTATCAGAATTGAACCCAGAATCTTCCTGGAAGAACTACAATTTAGGAAGGATTGGGGCTTTATAGTTAACAAATGCACGCAAGATTGGATCATTCTAATAATCAACACTGCCAAAACCGTGTCAGAAAGAATCATCAATGAGATCATTTCGAAACAGCATGCTCTGGCAACCAAAATGATAGTAGGGGGCTATGTCAAAAACATCACAGCTCTAGATGCAACAATTAAAGACTTCAAGGAATTATACTTGAATAAAAAGTTATTAAGCTGAAAAAAGACATCATTGCTTTCTTGCATGAGAAAAAATACCCATATACGACCAAGGAATACTATGAGGAACCAGATAAAAACAGCAATGCTCCTAGCAATAATTTTTCCACAAGAGGTAGACAATATCAACCCAAGAATAGACCAAAACCAGGGAACTGGAACTTCTCAAGTGGGAGTTCAGACGAAGACTCAGGAAGAACCAATAAAACCCTCAGCTTCGATGATCAGGAACAGAACAGAGGTGGTAAATCTGAGGATTTTCAGACTCCAAGAGGAGGTGGCAGACCAAGAGGGTGGTGGCAAGAACAGTCCCCCAGGATCACCAGGAATCGAGGGAGAGGCTGGTACACACAGAACATACCCCAAAAATAAGGACCAAACCAGAAACCTCCTAGACAGAATCATTGGTAGTGAACCTTTCTAGCTGGGTGCTCACACAAGCACAACTACAGGTACTGCAAAAAGGGCTCTCATTTGTACCTACAGCATCACATGACCCTTTTCAAACTGGAATTGAGCTGATGCAGCTCATGAGAGAAATCCAGTTGAAACAACACTTCTCTAAAAATACATAAGAAGGAGTATGAGATGTCAGTCAACTACATAACAAATCTACATTCTATCCACTTCCTCACGCTTTAACAGCGGAGTCAGTGACGTTTGAAAAAATGAGTTTGAAAAAACTGGAATGGATTGACAAAGAGGAACATAAGTACTTCAACAACATGACTAAGGTGGAAACAATAGCCCTGAAGGCACTACAAACCAATGATGAGATAACCATAAAACCTGCTGATAAAGGGGGTGCCATCGTCTCTATGAACAGTAAAGACTATGAGAAGATGGTGAATAATCTGATCGAAGATAATAACACATACCGGAAATTGGAAAGTGACCCTACGTAAAGACTTAGAAACTTGATCAACCCGATCATAGAGGAAGCGGAGGCAGAAGGCCACATCAGTGCAAAAGAAGCAGACTTTTTGAGCTTGAAACATCCTAGATGCCATGCCTTTTACGCACTCCCAAAAAATCCATAAAGGTACCACACCACCACCAGGCAGACCGAAAGTGTCGGGCATTGGCTCCATATTGGAACCTCTATCACAATTTGCTGATTTTATCTTGCAAAATGAGGTTCACAAAATGGAATCCAACACTAAGGATACAACAGCAGTCCTGACATACCTTGAAAATCTAACCCTGGCAAACGCAGACATCTTTATCGTCACCGTGGACATTGAATCCTTATACTCTAGGATTCCCCAAAGAGAGACTTTGAAAGTTATAGAAAAAGTCCTACTAGACAAAACAGACACTCTAGATAAGCCCACTGTGCTCATTTTACAATTGGCAGAAATCGCTCTGACAAAGAATTTCTTTATTAAAGAGGATACCTAGTATGAAGAAATAGCTGGGACAGCAATGGCAGCAACATTTGCCCCGCTTTGGCTAATCCCTATGTCACCGATTTTGAGGAAAAACACGTTTACCCTGACACTAACCCATACTCCAAGAACATCTTGAGTTGGCGTTAATATATTGACGACATCCCGATGCAACAGAGAAGATCTGCAAGAAATCTTCTTCCCTTCAGCTTGGTGGGACCAACCAGCTCGCCAAACACCAAACGCCGGCCTTCCTCTCCTGGTCGAATTTGCTGTGCATCGCTGCAGTGAACCGGATAGCCGAATGGAACGGAACCTGTTTGGGTTTTAAGGAGCGCACCTTTTATTCAACGCTTTGCTCTGCTGCTGGCTTCTTAGGAGTTCCTTCTCGTTACCCCCATCTGATCTAACCTTTTACAATACATTGGTCAATGCATGCCTTGATGGTCTTCTGGCTCATAATAGCATTGTTTTATTACCTGATGCCATACAGCTACAGTTGCTCTCCACCACTACTGATTTCAAAGCTACAAAATTGTATACATTGTTGAATACTGCAGGTCCATCCAGACTGAAATGGAGAGTTCAGATGCATGTGGAAATTGACTGTTGAACCACTTTTGATGACAATACATGGTTTGAGTTGTGCTCTAGGATTCGGGAAGTTTCTCCATTGGCCAAAATCACCCAAAACCTTTTATTCTTCGTACACAGAGCCTTAGTTACCCCTCTTAAATTTACAAAATCTAATGTTCACACTGATGGAAATTGTTGGTTGTGTGGAAATTCTCCTAGTTCATATAAGCATATGTTTTTTGATTGTCCATATGTTTTTCAGCTGTAGTAGGATGTGTGGAAATATATGATGACCATTCTTAAAGTTCAGATTCCACTTTATTTTACTAATGTCTTTCTTGGCAGCATTGTATTTAAAGGAATGATATCTCCCCCATCCTCCACATTATAAGATCTTCTTATTGACATCATTATCAAACTTGTTACCACCAATTGGAAACAATTTTAAAATACCTCCTGCAAAAATTGGAGGAGTAACGTCTGTCATACACATAGAATGGAACATTGCATGGCGTCTTACTTGGGCAAATTGCCCAAATATAACCTGAAATGGGCCCCTTTTATTAATTATTCAGGCTATCAAAATATGTTGGCTTATGGCTCATGAACAGAGTTTTTATTATATTTTCAGCTTGCATTTATTGCCGCTTTCAACTTCTGCATTTGTTAATTCATGAACGCAAGATGGATATGTCACTACTCATGCTGCACCTATCTTGCCCCTTCTCTCATGTTTCACCCTTAGTGCATCCTGTGGTTCCCTGTTTGTCTCCCCTGTTTTTGTTCCATGATTCTTTATACAAAAAATGGAAATGTACAAGTAACCTGCATTGATTACCAACCTTTGCCTAAACAGACTCAATGATACAAATGTTACCATTTCCAACGGCTTACATTTCTCATTGTTATTCATTCAATTTTATTCAGAGAAGTGTCATTTTTCTGTTACTGTTATGTTTATCTTTTGCTCAGTAAATAAATACAAATCATTAGAATAAAAATAAAAATAAAACCTTGTCATGGGAATCTAAAAGAACAGCTAATTCACGATTTAAAATAAAGCCATGCTAAACGCCTAAAGGTCTTATCTCTGCTTCTGAACTTTTAGTTTGCTGTGGTTCACTCGGGCAGACAAGGGGCCTCATTCCGAGTCCGGCGGTAAGTAACACTAATTACCGCCATGGCGTAAATACCATGTGGTTGGAAGGCGCTATTTCCACCATATTCCGACTTCGCGTGCACGAGTATTCCGCCATGGCGGTAAACTCCCTTGCGGCATAGCGCAAAAGGTCCCGTCAAACCCCTTACCGCCATAAACCTAGACGTATTTAACACCATTGCCTTCGATGGAATCCGTAATTAGCGGAGACCGTAATTTACGCTAACCGTAAATTACGGCCACCGTTAAATACCGGAAAAGGAAATAACGTCATCGCACAGGAACGGGAATCATCACGGCGGCCATATTTAAAATCACAATCCATTGCAATCCTCTCCATACAGGACATACAGGACTCCATACAGGACTCAGATCGACCAAATATACTACAGAGAACAGCATCATGCCTAAAGTTCTGAAAAAGGGCGCTGCGCGCATCCGAAAAGAAAAATTCACCCAGGATGAGTTACAGGTCCTGGTCGACACTCTGCATGAACATGCAGATATCGTATTCTGCAGCGACATGCGTAGGCCCACCATCCTCAGAAAGAAGGAGATATGGGAGTTGGTCGCACAGAGGGTGTGCGCCGTTGGGAACACCCCCCGCAGCACAACGCATTGCCGCAAACGCTGGGATGACCTCCGTCTCAGGGTGCGGGCCATCCTGTCAGCAAACCGTCAGCAGGCCCTGGAGACAGGAGGAGGCCCAGGCTCACCCATTAAAATGATGCCCTGGGAGGAAACATGTGCAGAGATGATGGGCACAGAAGCCATCGAAGGTGTTGGCGAAATGGATTGCGGTGATCCCTCATCCGCTGATGCAGGTGAGTGTCATGAGTCCAAACAGTACATGCATCCCTAATGTAATTCACCGCAAAGGGCCGGCCAAAGAGTCACATCATGTTTGCTTCGTAGACCCCCCCCCCTGCAACCATGTCGTAACAAGTGGGACCCAGGATGATGTCAGGTGCAAGGCACCCATATTGGCCATGCCACACAGAAATCTGGTCAATGTCACTCACCACAGTACTCCGCCAACATGATTGACCCCGCCAACAGTATGCTTTTACCATCCAAGCCAAGTTCACTCACCGACCAAAAGATCACCAAGACGCTGCTCTCCCAATGTGTTACCATAGGCTTGAAGACATGATGACCCCCAGATCATTGATCATGCTGTCTCTCTCTTGCCCCCCACAGGTAGCGGTCATGAAAGTGAGGAGCAGGAAGGCTCCCGGCCAAGTACCTCCCGGGACAGGGGCAGGGTACAGCGCATACCTGCTGGCAGACATAAGGCCCATACTACACCACCTGCTCCAGCAACCCCCATGGAGGTACACAACCCCCACCCGCGCACCTGGACATGGCTGCAGTTCCGCCGGAAACATGCCCCACGCTGCACCCTGAGGAATCCAGCATGTCAGGGGAGAATGCTGCCATGTGCCTCCTTAGTGTGCCAGACAGCCCCACATCCTATTCCATGGTCAACGTGGAGGAGACCAATGTCTACAGCCCTGAGTCACCATCGTACAGCCAGGTTGCACACAGCGACTCCGGGTCGAGTGATGGCCCAGGTCTCACAGGCGAAGGGGTAACACCTGTCTCACATCAGCCCACTTCCCCTGCCGAAACACCTGAGAGGCCTGCAGGCCCAATACCAAGCCTGCCAACCACATCCCCCACATCGGCCGCAGAAGCTGTGCACTCCCAGAACCTCACGGCCATGATAGAGGAGTTTCTCCGGGACAACCGGGAATCAGGGTTGGTGCGTCACAATGACCTGCAGGCTCTGGGCGAGGTCCTCACTACATCCACAAACCGGCTCTGTGAGGTGCTCGGCAGGATTGCTGATGCCCTGGAGGCAGCAACCCCCAGACCTCAGCCCCAGCAGGAGGAACCACCCTCCCAGTGCTCCTCCACGCAGACCAGCCCGGTCCGCAGGTCACAACGCACAATGCGAAAATGATACCCCAGGCTCGGGGAGTGCCCATTGACTATGAAGCCACACACATGTGGCCTATGTAGTATTGATGGGACCATTGTGGGGCTGTTGTGGGGGGAGGGTGAGGGGGGTGAGGGTGTGCGTGGGAGTTGGGGGGGAGTGGGTGAGGGTGTGCGTGGGAGTTGGGGGGGAGGGGGGTGAGGGTGTGCGTGGGAGTTGGGGGGGAGGGGGGTGAGGGTGTTCGTGGGAGTTGGGGGGGAGGGGGGTGAGGGTGTGCATGGGAGTTGGGGGGGAGGGGGGTGAGGGTGTGCGTGGGAGTTGGGGGGGAGGGGGGTGAGGGTGTGCGTGGGAGTTGGGGGGGAGGGGGGTGAGGGTGGAGGATTATTTGTACACGTTTTCACATGATTATACAATACACAGTTTGGTGTATCCTGGAAAACAGAGTGGACATTGATCATTGTGCATGTGTCTTTTAATGTCTCACAGTGCATGTAGTACATGTATCCCCACACCCAGTGCCCAATGTCCTGTCATCCTCACCCCCTCAGCTGACTTGTGACTCAGAAATATTGGTCAATCAATGCTTGTCGCACGTGACGTCCCGCCTGTGCATCGGCCCCGTGATGCTGTCCTGCCATTCCTTCCTCCTCCTCCTCCTCATCTGGTGGTAGCAGACCCACGTCAGGGGGCAGTGGCACGTTCCAATGGATGCACATGTTGTGCAGCATTGCACATGCCATGGTGATCTTGGCCACCTTCTCGTGGCTGTAGATGAGGGCCCCACCTGACCGGCTGAGGCAAGGAAATCGTGCCTTCAAAAGGCCGAAGGTCTGCTCTATCACCACCCGTGTACGGGTATGAGATCTATTGTAGTCCTCCTCGTGCCTGTTTTGTGGGTTGCGGACCGGGGTCATGAGCCACGGCTTCAATGGGTAGCCAGCATCACCTGCATGAGAGTGGAATGAAGGTAAGTGTTCGTGCAATCATGGTGGAGAACTGTGCTAATCTGACATTGCAGCAGGTGTTCATTGGCCATGCACACATGTCCCAGGATACAGTCACCCCATTACATTGTACAATGGCGTTGACTGTCCCACCCGTATGCATCTCTCTACCCCACCCTTTACCACCCGGGTGGAGTATGCTGACAGCCTACTCACAGCCCCAATGGACTGCCATGGCCCATTCCGGTTACTCACCAAGCAGCCAGGTACGTCGTTCAGCATGTCGCTCCATGTAGCGTGGTAGTGTAGAGTTCCGCAGGACCAAGGAGTCATGAGTTGATCCGGGGTATCGGGCATTGCATTGTGTGATGGCTTTACTGGCATTACACACCATCTGGACGTTGATGGAGTGATATTGCTTGCGGTTGCGATACGGCACCTCCATGGCATGGGGAACCACCAATTCTATGTGGGTGCAGTCGATGGCACCTATGCAATTTGGCATGCCTGCAAGTGCATGGAAGGCAGCTTTGGTATCATATGTCTCCTGGGGAGTCCGGGGGAGGCATATGTAGTCCCTTCTGTGCTTGAGGGGGGCATCGAGCACTTGGTTGAGTATCCGGGAAAATATGGGCTGTGAAATGCCATGCATGTGCCCCACTGTATGCTGGTAGGTCCCTGTGGCAAGGAAGTGGAGCACAGACACTACCTTTAGTAGAGGGGGGATGGCAGTGCTGATTTCTATTAGGCTCACTATGTCGTTATGTATTAGGGCCACTAAGGTGGTTATGGTGTCCCGGTCAAGCCGGTACAGGGTGTGTATCTGCTCTGGTGTGAGGTTGAAGGGGGTGGGTCTGATGCGTGGAATTGGGGGCTGACGGCGTGGTAATGGTGGCTGCACCGGTAGGGCATGCTGGGCCTGTCTCTGCCTCCTTCTCCTCCTGTGTATCCTCTGTGGTGGGGGCTGTGGTTGCTGTGGTTGCTGTTGTTGATGTTGTCGTAGTTGCTGCCTTGCAAGCAGGGCCTCCAGCTCCATGAATGCTGCGAGAATTGGTATCATCTTGGTGTGGGAGGGGGTGTGGTGTGTGGGTGTGCTCCTTTTGTGCTGTGCCTGACACTATGGACTCCACCTGTGCTGATTGGGTGCACCTGTTCCTCTTTCTGGCACTGTTCAGGGTTGTTAACACCTTCTCTGCGATGCCGGTAATTACGCCATGGCGTTAAGGTACTTTGCGCCCTTGTGGAGCCCGTTTTTACCGTGTCCGCTTTACTTGGGATCAGCACTGGTTAACGCCTTAGCGTTATTTCCGACGTGGTGTCTCGGGCGCGCGACACTGGTCCGCTATTTACGCCGTCGTACTTTACGGCGGCGGTAATTACGGTGTGATGGGTCGGAATAGTCCACGGCGGAAAAGGATGGCGGTATTACTTTACCGCCATCGTTTTTCCATTAGCGCCGGACTCGGAATGAGGCCCAAGGACTGATTTACATTCACTCTAATGCAATATTTATTTCAGCTGCCTTTCAGGATGCGTGTTCCATAGAGTATGTGTATTATATCTAATAATGGTTTCACATGTAATCCTCTGTTGAATTACCATAATTATATTTACTGAAATGTAACATTACAGTGTACAATTTGTACATAAGGCTTCATTTTTCTGCAATAATGTTGCGGAACTACGACATGGATACTGCTGAGAAAATTACTAGTTTATATATAATGCTGTAGTTTGTTTAGAACAAACTCTCTATTTATATGTCATGTTTGCACTTAAGTATATCATTGAAAACGTGATTTAATATGAACTGTTATCAGTTACATCAGCCATACACTCCGGTAAATGAGAACCTACTAAGTCGATGTTTTCACAAATCATTTGGAGACCAGGTAGACATTAAAACAATTAAAAAACACTGAGTAGTTAACCCTGCGAACAGTCCAGCTGATTAAAATGAACACAATACACTCAGGTCACCCCTCCACTATTGCAATCACCCGTATTGTATCAGAGATGTATTATTTTAAACATACCTTCTGTCCATACCTGCTTGTGTACATGTCTAATTTGGCAGTCAGGCTCTGCTCTCATGGCATCTTGCTTCAAGCCGGCGTTGGCAATTGGAGACAATGGGCCAGATTGTCATTAAGAGACTTGAATGGCCGTCATAGTGCAATGACATGAGCAAAGTAAAACTGCAACAACAAATTAGCAAAACGAGCCAGAAACTGGGTGCACCCTTCTGGAAACCCCACACTCAATTCACAATGTCTTCACAACGGTAATTCATGATGTGTGCTTAAAAAATTTCATGTGCAAAAACCAAGAAAGAATATTTATGAATCTTCACAAAAGTAAAAGCTCTTTATTTTCTAGACATGGGTACACAACTCAGTGCACTATTTTTCAGACAGATGCTTCTTTCTCCAGAGTTGTCTGACAATAATGTGAATTATTGTAACTCAAATAATGTCTGCAATCTGCATTGAGCTCTCTTATGTCATTTGCATATGCAACCATAAAGCCAAAGTATATCCGCCTCTACTGTACCTCTTCCAAGGAATGCGGAAACATCAAACAGGCAGAAATACACAATACCAAAACAAATACACGTCAGATTTATGAACAAGGGATCCTGGAAAAACCCTATTGTGCCCAGGAGGGCTCCATGGTAAACAAAAATACAAGTGAACGGGTCAATGTGAAAAGCATGCCCCCTTACTGTTCAATCACCATTAACACAACAGATCGAGTACCACACCTAAATGTTTTGAATACTGTTTTTTGTATTATATAGTATCTACTTGATTATCAGTTTAGGTATAGTGCTGAACATCAAGGACATATGTCTATACAATACAGTGAAAACACATTTGTGACACTGTGCTTGGAAAAGAGTTTGTCAAACTATTTTCCAACCACAGTGTTACAAATGTTTTTACACTGTATTGTACCGATATACATCCTGTATATGTGTTCCATTTGTGTATGTGATATGACCCCTTTCATTATACATCGACAGTAGAAATCTGTATTCTGTTAACTGTATAGACATATGTGCACTTGCTTTTGTTGTATTGTGCAAATCTGTATTGCTTCACCCGGTAACCCATGATGTTCAGCACTAACGAGTCTCCAAAAATAAGTTGAAATGCCCACATGGTATACATTCGATTGAGAACCCCAAAGCAGTGTTATGCACATGTATGCTTCTCACATATAGGAGAAGACAGAAGCAGTGAGAACGCCATATGTATTTTGTAGGTGAAGGTGAATGTCAGGATAGTGTATGGCAAATGTGTGTTTTGACGGCACAGAGATGGCCAAAGCAGTGTCAGCCAAATGTGTGATAAGCAGACTGAGGGCAAGGCCAAAACAGAGATATCCCAACTTCCATTTGATAGATTGAGGAGAATGTCTCATTTCGATTAGGCAAAAGAGGATGAAGCGAGTCAAGTGACGTGACGGGGGATGTGATGACCTATGTGTTGAGGAGGAGAGACTCCTTGAAGAGTTGTGTCTTGATTTATTTTCTGAATTGTAGGAGCATGGGGGTGAGTCTGATGCAGATGACAAGAAGGTTGCATTGTCTTGGGACATTGGCAGAGAAGGCTTGTTTTCTGGTCCTTTCCTTTTTGCAGCTGTGGATTTCAAGTCTGCACGTGTCCTGGCCTCTGGTGGTGGCCTGTCTGCCGGAGATGCAGAGTTTCTCCATGAGGTAGCTATGTGACTTGATGGCAACTACCTTATAGATGATGCAGTTAGACTTGAAGGTATTTTGTGTGTGCAGTGGGAGCCAGTGAAGGTCGAAGAGGGCTGGGGTGATGTGGTCATATCTGTTTAGAAACTTGATAAGGCATGCAGGTAGGACACTTCTCAGGGGCACATGGGAGGACAAGACCAGTTTTTGAACGGTGGATCTAAAGCTGTCCGGAAGGAGGAAGGGCTTGACTTTTCACAGGAGGGAGAAGTGATACCAAGCTTTCTGAGTTTTCTTAGATATGTGTGTCTTGAAGGAGAGGTGTTTGTCAATTTACAACCCGAGAGAATTGGTGCAGGAGGTTAGCTTGGGTGTGAAGCCCTCAGAGTTCATGGTTGATAGCTAGGTCTGTATGTCTGGATAACCATGCAGCAGTGACTTTCTTGGGTTGAATATTCGATAAAGTATTTTACCTGGTTGTGTATCAGAGTAGCAGTCCCCTATCCCTCAGTGTCTGAGGTGGAAGTTCTCGTCTCTTATTTTATATTATTCTACGTTGCTTGCAACATAACCACAAACTAGGAAAAACATGGTTTACAGGGCCGGGAGGATAGTTCAGGTACAACATGCTCGCCTTGGAAGCAAGACGATGTGGAGCAACATGGGTTCGATCCCCAGATCCGCGCTTAGAAACCTCTGGGTATTAGGCGTGTTATAAATAACCAATTACAATGACTATTTGAAATCTAGGGATGAAGATGTAATTGCCCTTTTTGTACCAAGAGGTAACACGTTGAATGCCTTTAGAAATACAAGCTCGACAACAGAAACTTTAAGGCAGAAATTTGTGAAATTAGAAAGACTATCTAGAAGAGAAATTCACACATTCTGGGAATTAACAATAATGCAACAATATCTTGAACAGAACAAAATACCAAGAGGCTTGAGAATATTAATATTCCCTGAATTTACTAATAAGGGAAATGCTGACATAGCAAATAAATGGGAGGAAAATCTCAATCAAGGGTCTAAAGTGATGATACAGTTACGCATTGAGCATGCCGCGAGAGAACATAAACATGCAATGATGCCATAGATATTATCAAAAAAGAGATTGAAGAGCTGGAAGCAAAGCCAGCAATCCAAGAAAAAAATATATATAAACAATTAATGAGATACTTAAAATCCATCAAGATTAGGTTCAATTGCGTAAATCCAGAAAGTTCTTTTGAGATGATAAAGACTACAGAGTCTATTCTTTCCAGAATAAATACAATGATCCAATGAAACCTCACACTAAAACCAGCACAGCAGAATCTTCTCCAGCCAGCTCTGATCCAGAAAGTGATCCAGAAGCTAGCGCAGATGATGCAGACTTGCCCAGAAGTTAGCAAGTTTTTTAGACCAGCTTATAAGAATCAAAAAGGGCAACTTCAAGCCACCATCAACAGCAATAAATTAAGGTTTCAAACACTGCTAGTCATAAATATGACAACAAACCCTTCAGCAAACCTGGGGACATAGGTGGGAAACATACCAGGGGGAGACGTGGTGGATCCATGACAAAGGGTCACACAATCATGGACCAACACACAACAAAACAAGCAAACCTTGTATTGAATATATCTGATAAAGTGTTATAGGAGGAGGAATTGTCTCTTGTAAATTAAGGTTTGTCTTTCCCACCATTGACTGACAGTGATTGAATCAATACACGAATTGACTTGTTTAAATGTATCAGAAAATGAAACAACATATCATCAACAAAAACAATGTGCGCCAAATGTGAGACAGGTACCAGATTGTGAGATAACAGTTAAGAATCTTTTTGCGACACAAACTCTAACAAGTCTTTTAAAAAACAATAAGGAGGTGAATGAGTTTCGAATACTTGAAGACCTTGATATTGAGCCTAAATCACTAATGCAGCAAGAGCTGAAGAATAAATAAAAATGTTGCCAGGCGTTCGGAACAGATAAAAACAGCAATGCTCCCAGCAATAATTTTTCCACAAGAGGTAGACAATATCAACCCAAGAATAGACCAAAACCATGGAACTGGAACTTCTCAAGTGGGAGTTCAGACGAAGACTCAGGAAGAACCAATAAAAACCCTCCGCTTCGATGATCAGGAACAGAACAGAGGTGGTAAATCTGAGCGTTTTCAGACTCCAAGAGGACGTGGCAGACCAAGAGGGTGGTGACAAGAACAGTCCCCCAGGGTCACCAAGAATCGAGGGAGAGGCTGGTACACACAGAACATACCCCAAAAATAAGGACCAACCCAGAAACATCCCAGACAGAATCATTGGTAGTGAACCTTTCTAGCTTGGTGCTCACACAAGCACAACTACAGGTACTGCAAAAAGGGCTCTCATTTGTACCTAAAGCATCACATGACCCTTTTCAAACAAAATTTGTGCGGACGCAGCTCATGAGAGAAATCCAGTTGAAACAACACTTCTCTAAAAATACATATGAAGGAGTATGAGATGTCACTCAACTACATAACAAATCTACATTCTATCCACCTCCTCACGCTATAACAGCGGAGTCAGTGACATTTGAAAAAATGAGTTTGAAAAAACTTGAGTAGACTGACAAAGAGGAACATAAGTACTTCAACAACATGACTAAGATGGAAACAATAGCCCTGAAGGCACTAAAAAAACAATGATGAGATAACCATAAAACCTGCTGATAAAGGGGGTGCCATTGTCACTATGAACAGTAAATACTATGAGAAGATGGTGAATACTCTGTTCGAAGACAATAACACATACCGGAAATTGTGAAGTGACCCTACTGAAAGACTTAGAAACTTGATTCACCCGATCATAGAGGAAGCGGAGGCAGAAGGCAACATCAGTGCAAAAGAAGCAGACTTTTTGAGCCTGAAACATCCTAGATGCCCTGCCTTTTACGCACTCCCGAAAATCCATAAAGGTACCACACCACCACCAGGCAGACCGATAGTGTCGGGCATTGGCTCCATATTGGAACCTCTATCACAATTTTCTGATTTTATCTTGCAAAATGAGGTCCACAAAATGGAATCCAACACTAAGGATACAACAGCAGTCCAGACATACCTTGAAAATCTAACCCTGGCAAACCCAGACGTCTTTATTGTCACCATGGACATTGAATCCTTATACTATAGGATTCCCCAAAGAGAGACTTTGAAAGTTTTAGAAAAAGTCCTACTAGACAAAACAGACACTCTAGTTATGCCCACTGTCCTCATTTTACAATTGGCAGAAATCGCTCTGCCAAAGAATTTCTTTATCAAAGAGGATACCTAGTGTGAAGAAATAGCTGGGACAGCAGTGGGAGCAACATTTGCCCTGCATTGGCTAATCTCTCTGTCACCGATTTTGAGGAAAAACACATTTACCCTGACACCAACCCATACTCCAAGAACATCTTGAGTTTTTATTGATATATTGACGACATCCTGACTCTCTTTGAGGTAGACCAAACTACACAAACAAGCTCCATCACATGGGTAAACGGACTGGATCCTTTCTTAACGTTCACCCATGATGCAAGTAAAACAGAAGCTACTTTCCTTGACTTAAAGATCACGAAAATAGGACAGACCTTTGAGACATTGGTGTTCCGCAATGCCACAGATAGGAACTCTCTCCTAGAGTACACTAGTTTTCACCAAAGGTCTCTAAAGGAAAACTTGCCCTTTGGGCAATTCCTCTCATTCAGGAGGAATTGTACCAACCAAACATAGTATGACAAACATGCTGAAACACTTACAGCCAACCTGAGAGAGAGAAATTACCTGTACAAGATTGTTAAATAAGCATGAAAGAGGGATAGGAACATACCAAGAGAGATTACCCTCACACAACACGGGAAGCAAGAAAGAGGAGCAGATGTCATCACAGCAGTCTTTAGTCATTCACCAGTTGTGAACCGCCTTAAGAAAGAAATTATAAAGGCATGGCATATATTGAATATAGAACACAACAACTTACCAATGCCGCTTTTTGCTATAAAAAGAAAGAAAAACCTCAGGTACAGCCTAGTGCATTCATACAAAGAAGTAAAAAAAAACACGAGATACACAGACTCTCTGGAATACACTGAGGGCTCTCGGATATGCTCCATGCGGAAACTGCTCAGTGTGCCAATTCACGAAGCGCACTACCATATGAGACATCGGCTGGACAATCCCTTGGGAACAGAGGAACTTTACGAATTGTAATACCACATATGTAGTGTACCTAATCCAGTGCCCGTGTAACACGAGGTACATTGGAATGACATCTAGGACTATAAAAACTTGTATCTGTGAACACAGATCGAATATCAGGACTAAACGACGCACAGCCCCGCTAGTGGAGCACAACATGACAAAGGGCCACTCAGGGAATTAAATAAGATGGACAATAGTAGAAAAAGTGATGACACCTAGAAGAGGTGGCAACATATATGCACTGTTACTTAGAAGAGAACAGAAGTGGATTTTTAGACTTCAAAGCCACAAGAATTGCCTCAATGAAGACATTTGAAGGCAAACATTGGCCGTTCAGTAAGATCAATATTATACTGAATATACACTACCCGTCCTGCCCAGCTAACTATCGCCCTATCTCTATCACTCCTTTCCTGGGCAAGCTCCTGGAGAAACTTGCCATCTCCCAGCTTAATCTGCATGCTGAATCTGTTGGTAGCCTTCATGACCACCAGTCTGGCTTCAGAGCTGCCAGAAGCACGGTAACTGCTCTCCTGAACATCAGTGAGGACCTGCTCTCGAACCTTGACTCTAACATTCCATGTGTTCTCATTTTGCTTGATCTCTCTTCTGCCTTTGATACTGTCAACCATACCATCCTGCTCAAGCGTCTCCATGATAACCTGGGTATCACTGGTCAGGCTCTGGCTTGGCTGACCTCTTTCCTCTCAAATCGACCCTCCCAGGTCCAACTGGGGTCTTTCCTGTCTGACATCTTTTTCTATACCTGTGGTGTCCACCAGGGCTCTAACCTCTCTCCCTGTCTGTTCAACCAGTATCTGGCACTTCTCGCCCACCGCATCGTTGCTCTCTGCCCCAACTTTCAGTGCTATGCAGATGATACCCAGCTCATTTTCAGGCTACCCTCGGCCTCCTCTTCTCCTTCCCTCATCTCTGACTGTCTTTCTGCTATCCAGGAATGGTGTGCCGCCAACGACCTCTGCCTTAATGCCAGTAAGACCGAGATTCTACTCATCGGCATACCTCTCTCGGCCCTCTTCCTGCTCCTACCTGCAAGGCAAAAAACCTCGGGGTCATCTTCGACTCCACACTCTCCTTCTCTCCTCACATTTCTGATGTTTCTAAGAAGTCACACTACCAGCTGCTCCTCCTCAGAGGTATCCTTCCTTTCCTCTCCTTCCCCCAGAAGCTCACTGTCTCCAGAGCCCTGGTTCTCTCGAAGCTGGACTACTGTAACAGCCTCTATCTAAATCTGCCTGCCTCTACTCTCCGCCCTCTGCAACTCATCCAGAACAGGCCTGCGAGACTTGCCCTTGAGCTCAAGACCAGGGACCGTATCTCTCCAGGACTGAAATCGCTACACTGGCTCCGTGTGGCTGCGAGGATTAAGTTCAAAACCCTCTGCATTGTCCACAAGGCCTCTGGGCCCTGGGGCCAAATTACCTTCAATTCTCCCTTCCTAAATATCTTCCTTCCCGAGCACTTTGCTCTTCCGCCTCCAACTCCCTCTGGGTCAGCCGCTTTTCCAAGCAACGAGTTGGGGGGAGATCTCTCTCCGCAGCTGGGCCTCCCTCTGGAACAGCCTTCCTGCCTTCCGGAAGCACCTCAAAACCTTCCTCTTTGCTTCTGCTTTCTCTCTCCCTCTCCCCTGCTAAATCACTGAAACTGTACTGAATCAGCAACTGGGCCACTCACCAATCTCGGTCTTTGGCCCAGCCACTCTCCCCTGCACTGCCTTCCTGGCAACCCTTGCACTTACGGGACTGTCTCTGTCTCTGTATCCCTACAGCCCCCCTTCCCAGCACTTGACTGCACTTATCTTGCACTTGCCACCAGCTGGCCCTTATTATTTTATCTTGTTCATTACTAACCCTGTACTGCACTTTCCCCTCTCCCTTTCCCCCTTGCACTTTTCCCGTCCCCCCTACCCATGCACTTGCGCAATCTGAATGACACCTGGCCTAGTAGGATCGTTGTTTGTCTCCCCTTGTTCCCCCCTCCCTGCCTTGTCGCGCCTTGAAACACTTGTGTATAGGTGCGTTACAAATGCCATATCATATCATATCATATCATACAGGCAGGACTTAGACAGACCAGAATTACCAAAAATGGCTTTGGAGTCTCTCGAGACTTTGTCCACTCTGACGACACATAGGAGGCCCGCCCCACCGTCTGGGCCCAACCACGCACATGCATAAGGAACATCCCATTGGGATCCTAAGGCATACACTAAGGTAATTCACAGTCAAGGAACTACAAGACCCATGAGTCACAGTGGCTGTTGTAGTCCAGTAACCATATGCGGTTTATGCAAATGGACACCTGGTGGCTGATATAAAATAACACTCCTGAAAACACCCTACAGTGGGCTCTATACCCCACAGAGGTCTAATTCACACTATACCCATGTTGACACGCATACCGTACTACTATAGAATGCCGGCAAGGTCCGACATTCCGCATGGGACTACAATTCCCATCAGTCATGACGCTATTTTGTAGTTTCCTAGACGACATGTGTTTACATCATACAGAGGATTATTATTGCAGATGAAGCTGCACACACAGCATTACACATTCTGCAGATGCTGCGAACGATGTACACTGACAAAATGAACACGGCATAGAAGGACCATAGAAGGACCAGACCCAGTTGATCACTTGAGCCTGTTCATGCATATACAGGACTTACACAAGATGGCGGCCGTCACCACCAGAGCACAACGAGAAATAAATCAGACGAGACGGCACCCTTATAACAAGAGGTAAAATACGTCAGACATGCCCCTGAACAGAACACCTAGCGCAGAGATATAGACGCACCCTAGAAGAGTAGTAGGCACAATATAGTATGGCTCTTGTGCCATACTGTGTAACATGCACTGCATCATAGTACTCCTTCTAGTAAGAGACAAACCAGCTCTACCAACTGATAGCAAAGGAGAAACCAGTATATGCCACAATCGTAATATTACTAGTGAATCACTGCACTATAACAAGAAAACTGATGCCAAACAGTTTCTCCTATAGGCACAATTGACAGCAAAGCGTGCAGAGGGTCGGACCTCACTGAGCCGCCAGCGCTTCACGGATTGGCTAAACAGCAGAAAAGAAGAGACTTGCTTATAGCAGGTAATGGACACCCCATGATGAGCTAATACTTTACAGACTAGCCATAATCAGGTATATTTAAAAAAAATTGACAACTAGGATTTCTCTTGTAGGTGGTTGACACAGTAAGACACCAGTTGATCCTGTATATACCGACAGCCTAACCATGCCTACTAGAGAGAACCGAAACAAACAACGGGTAAAGGAGCTGTCCCACTTTATCTGTCTGCATTCTGAATATTATACCCCATGTATACTGTAGATTATTCTCAGTAGTACTCCAAGACTGATTACCCCCCTTTTTTTCAATTTTCATTACCCCATGGGGAACAGGATACTATTCAGATTGCCCGTTGGAAACCTGAAGACACTCCCAAGATATGGAGACCTTAGAAGAAATCATTTTATTTATTTAGAATGCAATACTAGCATTCTCTGTCCTGAAGAAAGTGGCAAGCCATTAGAACCGCTTAAACCGGTTGACTAACAGAAGTAGTTTGGGGGATGATGACCCAAAGTCCGAGACCCACCACACTTCGAGTAAAGGGTTGATTGAATGACCCTCTTTTTAACTCCAGCTAACAGTAAAACCAACATATTATTAGAAACACATTCTTTTTAACCACCATTCGACCATCTGGCCAAATCTGTTGTAACTATAAGACACACAGATCTGAGGCAGTAAAATTAAAAAACAGCAACGACCACCGATAGGTGTGCACCTAACAACCTAGACACATGAAAGCAGTGAGAGAGGAAAGGGCAAGGACCTCTACACCTTGTTTGCAGGCATCACACCATTGCTATCTAGGGATGGTTGAACCACACTCCAGGTGCATGAGGTACTCGAACACAGGGCTAAATAGCCAGCTATAGTTTTTTTTTTTTAATTTGGCATGGAAATGAGCAAAATCTGAATACATTTTTGACTTTTGTGAATGGTAACATGATGGGGATCCTCTTTACTTGTAACTTGAGTCAAGAAAGAACAGAGTTTTTAGATACAATTTTATATGTTAAGAATAGTGACATTTTATCCATGACTTTTAGGAAACCGACCGAAGAGAAGTGTGATACAAAATATACCCACAGGAGAGTATCTACGAGCAAGCAGGAACTGCAAGGAAGATGATATGTTTAAGCATTATTGTAGCATTTTAGATGAACACTTTAAAGATAGAGGTTATATTGATGAGTGTGTGATGAAGGCAAAAAATAAGATTCTATGGGCCTGATCACGACTTGGGCGATAAATGTGGCGGATTATCCACCGGACCTAAATAGCGCTAACGCCAAGGCACCCGGCAGATAATCCGCCAGATCACGAGTCATTGTGCACGCGCCCCGGTCCAAGGCGTTAGCGCGATTAGCGCGAACCCTTAAATCCGGCGCACCGTGCGCTACCGCCACCTCGCGCTCATAGCGCGCGCTATAAGGATGTGCTTTTAGCGCACGCGTATAGCGCGCGGGAAACGCGTCACCGCCGGAACGGGAAATAAAGCGGCGGCCATCTTGGAAATCACAATCCGTCGGATATCACAGCCACTGGAAGCCATCAATCTGAACCCTGAAAATGAGTCAAGAGCGCACTATGGGCAAGTCTGCACTGGACACGGTCAGAAAACCCAAGTTAAGTGACCAGGAGCTTGAGGTACTTGTGGAGGAGGCACTGACGTACCACAATGAGCTGCAGCAGCGTAAAACCAGCGCCCAGCGCAGAGGCCAAATATGGAGATCCGTCGCACAAAGGGTCAGTGCAGTGGGCTGCGTGCCCCGGGATGGGGAGGACTGCCGCAAGAGGCTGAATGACCTGCGCGTGCGAGTGCGAGGCATCCTGTCCCAGCACAGGAGTGCAAGCAGGGGCACAGGAGGAGGGCCACCCCCCACCCGACCTCACACCATGGGAGGAGAAATTGACGGGCCTCATCGACATCGGAACCATTTAGGGCATTGGTGGAGCGGAGGCAGGGACTGGCATAAATCCAACGGCAGGTGAGTCCCATCCCCAAATACATGCATCTGAATGAGAGTGAAGACATGTGTCTGAGGCACTGCATACACCCGTAAGTGAGGGCCACATCCCTAGAACGGTAGTGCTGCCTAGACGACCCTGTACGTGCAGTGCATGAATGACAGGGGCAGGGGATAGACTCCCATACCCATGGGACAGCTACGTAGAGTGGTACTGTGCATCAACACAACCACAAAAGCCTGAGCGCAGTCCACCCCAACCATGCGTTCCCATGCAGTGTACCTCCATGCACATCCACAACAAGCACCACATGGTGACTGAACGGAATGCAGGTTGACTGCGTCATTGTCACTGTCTTCATTCACACTTGTTTGCATGACCTGCATCACACAAATGTATGGAGCATTGTACTCAAACCACCCCCTATGTACCGCACAGGCACACGTCGATCCCAACAGCCTGGTGATGATGGCAATGAGGCCATACCAACAATGCACCCACAACACCGTGCCTCCACCAGCACCAGCACCCCCCAAAGACGCCGAACCCATGGGAGACAACACAGGGGAACACCCACCTCACCACAACGCAGCCCCGCCAGACAGCAGCGGCAGCCACATGGCCGCAGGGAGGCGACCGGCAACTCACCAGAAGCCACCATCCACAGCCCTGATGCCGAGGGAGAGAGGCCTGAAGTGGAGTCTGACGTGGGAGCAACACCTCCACGTGGGCATCATGCCGCCGCACAACACTCGCAAAGCAGTAGTGATGGAGAAGGGGTGTCAACACCCCATGGAAGCCCAAGACCAGGCAGGGAGTCGCCATGTGCCTGTGTGTCACTGCAGCACACCGCAGCCCGATGTGGACACTCCATCCTATGGGAGTCCAGAGGGCCAGCGATCTGAGCCAGGCAGCTCAGTCCAGTCTGGAGGCATGTCGCCATGCAGCCCTCCCCCCCACAGCGCCCAATTCGCCATCCACCACCTGACGCACCAGGAGAGCCCTTTGTCACTGGGGCAGCAGTCATGGGCCGACTGGATATCATTGAGGCAAAACAGGCCCGGGTGGAAGGAATGGCAAGGGTCCAGAGCCGGCACATAAAGGCCGTGAGTAAATCCATCCGGCATGGGTGAAGGCACATTGTGCGGGACAATGCGCGCACACGGATAGTTGTGCAACAATGCACCGCTGCCCTGACAGGCTTTGGGCAACGAGTCCGCGAATTCACGGAGGCAGTGTCAGCACTGGCAGAACAGCAACGCGAGGCCAATAACCTCATGCGCCAGCACATGATGGCCAGCGCTTCCATACCCTCCACTTCCACAACACCCACAGAGGGTCCACGAGACCCATCTCCGAGGCGCCGGTCCATGTGCCACCTGAGGGCATGCACACCGGAGGGTCCTGGGAGAGGGAAGCGCCCGCACCCATCCTAGTGGTGCATGGAAACATTGGTGTTGGCCTGATGAGGCAAATGCACAGTTGGGGGTTGTACACTGGGGAGATGGGGGATTGTTGGGTGTTCACTGGGGGAGGGGGATTGTTGGGTGTTCACTGGGGGAGGAGGGATTGTTGGGTGTTCACTGGGGGGAGGGGGGATTGTTGGAGGGAAAATAAATCACGTTACAAAAAACACAATGCATGGACAGTAGTGATTGTAACAAATGCAATTTGATGTTGAAGTGACATGTTCACAATTTACCTATTACCCATTTCTAATGGAATCCATCAATCAATCCCTGTCTGGCCGACCTCCCTTCCCTCTGCCCAACCCTTTGTGCATGTGCAACACCTCTGGCACTTCATCACCCTCACTACCATCATCAGGTGGCTGCACATGTGCATCAGGGGGCAGTGGCACATTTCTGCGACAACAGATGTTGTGCAGCATGGCACATGTCAGTACAATTTTTCAAGCTTTTTCTAGTGCATACATCATTGCCCCTCCCGTGCAGTCGAGGCACCGGAAGCGTGCCTTCAGCAGTCCAAATGCGCTCTCGAAGCAGATCCGTGTACGGGCCTGGCCAAGGTTGTATGCCCACTCCGCCGCCGTGTGTTGGTGACGCACAAGGGTCATGAGCCACGTGTACTGGGGATATCCAGAATCACCTGCAGGGGAGAGTAAGCCGGTATGGGGACAAGGTAAGTCCAGTGGGTGTACAGAGCCCTGTCATCAGTGTGATTTTGCCATATTTGGCAGGTGGCCTATAACATTGTGGAGTGTGCTGTCCTACGGGCACGATTGAATCAATGGGGTACTCTCCACTTGGTACGCCTATGTTTCTGTATGTAACAGTACTCATTCACTTGTCGCAGGATGAGGGGGCCCTTCCATCTACTTCTGCTTGACAAAAGTGACTGCCTCATGTGTCATTGCAAATCCATTTGGCTGCAGTTGCATTGGCTGCTCTTCACTATTCTGTACTGTTCTCCATGCATTTCCATGGCCATTTTGGGGACAGTGTCTGTGGGATGTGCATTGTCATTACTCGGCCTACTTATGTGTGGGGCATTCGTGGATGTGCCAGCTCATGGTTTGGAATTACATTACTGTCGGATGGCCAGGGTGGGATATCTGGACTGTGTCAGTGTTGTGAGCTATGGTGCTACTCACACAGGAGGCTTTGTTGTGGTGGGGATTCCATATGTGTCATGATCTCTGCTTCCAAAAGATCAGGACTTGCCCGACTCCCTTGGAAACAGACCCATAACCCCGGTTCCGAGTGCCAGCCAGTCCCAATTGGGACCTTTTGGACCCTGTCCTGGTGCCAGTGGCACCAGGCTCATAAAGATGCCCAGTCCCAGCGCTGGAAGCGCCGGGCTCATAATGCTTGGGTGGACTTACCTGCAGCAGACCATGCTGCTTACTTACCTGCCAGTTGAACCCCTGATCCTCTTCTGTTTGGAACTACTTTTCCTGTTGGGTGGGGCAGGAGCCACTCCCTAGGTTCAGAACACTGGAACTCTTCTGGAAAGCAGGAACTCTTTTCTTACCTAGGCGTGGCTGTGGAAGGAGACACCTAAGCACTACAGGAGGCTATTTAAACCACACCCGATGGATGAATCTTGCTTTGAGTTATTCTGCATTCTCTGCAGCAGAACGCTCATCGTGTCTTCTGCTCCTGGGCCTAATGGAACAAAGGCTTACCATCCTGGAAACCAGTCTTCAGCAGCACCTGTAAAGACAAAAAAAGAACAGGTTAGCACTACGGTCTTCAGTGGCAGCGCATCTCTTACCTGGTCCATCGGCTGTCACCAACGCCTCGCGCTGCATTCCGGCATCTGAAAGACAAAGGCTTACCTACTCTTCGCATGCTCCGGAGGTCTTCGCACTGCATTCCGGCATCTGAAAGACAAAAGCTTACCAGCTTTTCTCACACTCCGGAGGCCTTCGGCACTGCATCCCGCATCTGAAAGACTAAAGAAGGTGCGTTTAAAGACATTGGGCAACTTTATTACTCACGTGCCATTACTCCTTCCCACGCCGAATCCAGTGGGTATTCCAGCACCCTTCAGCTTCTCTAAAGCTCCGAACTTGTACCTGCAAGATAAAAGGGACAGTTAGTGCGCATCGTGAAGCAGGCTACAAGCGCTTACTTACGTGCTTCCAGGCGCTTCTATTCCTCACGCGGGTTCGATCCTCAACTCTCATCAGCCCGCCATCTGCCATCGCCGGAACCCTGCAAAACAAGAGATATCATTACAAAAGACTTTTAAGACATTTGAAGTGCCCAGAACTTACGGTTCGTGCAGTTAACGACGGACAGCAGTCCTCTGAGGTCAAGAGGCCTGCACCCTTATCCAGTGAAGAAACTGGTTACGGCACCCTGCCCCGAGGCAGATGGAGAGCTCGGCGTTCACTTACCTAAGACATCTTACTCTTCGAGTCAGACATACAGTGCACAGAGGTCCAGCCCAAAGAGCCAACCGTGTGTTACACATCACCTTTGAAGATACGGCATTCACCCAGTCAAGACCGGCGCCTCTGCAGAAATCAGGTGAGCGTTACAATATGTCACTGTGCCGCCACATGTCTTACATCCTGCATGGGTGTGTTCTGCTGCGTAGGACATGTCCAAGATTCATCGTGCAAGGTGCTTGAATGTGTATGCTGCTGTGATGCTGCTGACTATTGGGAATGATGGATTCTTTGACAGGCACCATCAGTTGTGGATTGACATGCTTTGTGGGATACATTTGTACTCACCCAGTGGCCATGTTTTTTGGCCTCGGTACCTTTCCTGGCAGGGTACTGTTGCGTAGGACCATGGAGTCGTGGGTGGATCCTGGGTAGCGGGCACAGCAGTGGCTGAAGCTGAGGTCAGGGCCACATGTCATCTGCACGTTGAGGGAATGATACTGTTTACGGTTTCTGTAGGCAGCGTCATGTGCCTGGGGTGGTACAAGTGCCACATGTGTGCAGTCCAGGGCTGCTATTACATTCGGGACTTGGGAAATGGCAATTGAATTGACCCTTAAACTGGTGCACCTGTGCCTGTGTGGCTGGCAATGCAATGTGTTCGTTCACATGATTCAACAGTGCATCAGGCACCTGTCCCAGTATGGCACTGAATGTGTACTGGGCCATTCCATGCATCATGGCAACGGTATGTTGGTAGTTGCCAGTCCCAAGTAATTGAAGCACAGACACAAGCTTCACTAGGGGAGGTACTGCTGTGCTGGTGGCTATGCAGCTGCATATGTCACCCTGGATTGTGTCCAGCAACTGGGTGATGGTTGCCCTGTCCAGCCTATATTCTGTCACCAACTGACCATCAGTTAGGGCCCAGGGTGTTGGCCTGACCCTGGGGATGGCTGGCCACCTTGCTGGTGCTGCTCTCCTCCTCCTTCTCCTCATCCCCACTGCCCCCTGCACTCCCAGGGACCTGGCCTGGTTGACTGGCCTCTGTAGCTCCAGACGCAGCTGGTAGAAGTCGACATCAAGGCTCCCGGGTCCAAATGGCAGCATGGTGTTGGGGAGGGTGTGTTGTGCATGGGTGGGTCCTTTGTAGGCCTCTGATTTGCATTGCTTCCACCTGGGCCCTCATTGCTGTCTCCTCCCTGCTCCTGCTGGTGTAATGGGGTTGGGGAGGGTGTGTTGTGCATGGGTGGGTCCTTTGTAGGCCTCTGATTTTCATTGCTTCCACCTGGGCCCTCATTGCTGTCTCCTCCCTGCTCCTGCTGGGGTAATGGGGTTCGGGAGGGTATGTTGTGGATGGGTGGGTCCTTTGTAGGCCTCTGATTTGCATTGCTTCCACCTGGGCCCTTATTGCTGTGGCCTGTGTTCTGTTACCTCCAGCTTTTTGCTGGAGGTATTTTCGGCGGATTATCCACCGCTTTTCTGGCACTAATAGCGCTTACGCCGGACTCGTGATTGATGATGTTTTAGCGTGAATGGTTCCTGGCGCTGTTATGGCCGGCGCTTGTACATCCGGCTGTCCTTGCGCCGGCTGTTATTGCGCCGGCGGTATTTGGAGTCGTGATCCGACGGACCCTTAAAATCGGCGCTAAGAGCGTTACCGCCAATTTTAAGGGTTACCGCCCAAGTCGTGATGAGGCCCTATGTCTGAAAAGGCAAGGATTGTTACAACCAAAAATCTAATGTAGAGAGGACAATTTTAAACAGCCAATACTGGTTACTCAATATTCGGCTAACAGCAGCACACTATATAACATGTTGTGAAAACATTGGAAAATATTAAAGTTTGATGTTGATCTGGCAGAATATATTGGAACACAACCAAAGATTGTGTATACTTGAGCACCCACATTAAAACACCATGTATGCACATCTTTTCTAAAACCAGTGACAAAAGAACCCACATTGTTGCATGATAATGTGAAGGGGTTCCTCAAATGTGCACACTGCTCAATGTGCCAGTATGCACAGGAGGGACAGGCATTATAAATCAATATCAAGGAAGAGAGTAAAATCTCTGAATTTATAAATTGCAAAACCAATATGTGGTGTATGCGATCATCTGCGTATGTGGATTGATATATGTTGGTAGTACTATTAGGGAGCTGGGATTTAAAATAAGAACGCATGTTAACACCATCCAAAGGGAAGATATAAGGCTACCACTAGCAACACACTGGAAAAAGGAACATCAAACGGAGAATAAATCTGGGATCCAATTTATGGGTCTTAAGACCGTTCCCAAGGATCTGAGAGGAGGCAATAAGCAGCTAGAATTGCATCAAGTGGAAGCAAAACTCATCTGTAAACATGAAACAGTTTTGATGGGGTTGAATTTCGATCATGAAATGGGTGTTTTATTGTAATCATGTATCTTAATTGGTTGGGTAAATGTCATAATAATGGCCACACCAGGTATGAATGTTACCTATGGCATCGATCTGTTCTGTGAGACAGCCCAATTAGAAACTAAAGGGTGCAAATTTAATGTGGACGTGCATAAGGTGCCATACAATAGGAATTAATTAAAATGATGCACTGTTGCATGAAGAGGAGAATGTGTATTCATGCAAACTCATGGAACTACATGCTATCCACTTGTACAAGTGTGGAGATTAACATTGAGAAACATTGTTTTACTTAAAGGGTTACTTTATTTAATTATATAAGAAAAGGATTTGTGAAAATATATTGTCAAGGAATACATTAGTGTAAAAGAGACATTATCAGCCTCCTATATTAGGTATGTATAGTTTAATACGTTTCAGTTGCCAAATTTGGAGGCAGTACTAAAATGAGGAAGCGTTAAGAAGTCAATTCATCTGTTACTGCCCAAATCAAGCACAATTTAACATTGAAAATGAAATGTTCCAATAGGGTTTGATAAAAAGTTTAAAGGAAATTTGTAATAATAGCTTGTTTATGAACATGGATGGAGAGCGGAAGAACTGATAATATTGCTATTTAAATGTTAAACTAAGCATGAAATCTATAGTCAAGAAAAAAGCAGAGTGGGAGATTAGTTTTCCGGCTTGCAGAATGAGGTGAGCACGTGCGAGAGATTAGTGTTCTCGCACACGCACATGCGACTATGCCTTGAACAAGGAGAGACTTTTTTCTGTCCTTGGAACATGCACTGTGAAAATGTGTGCTTCGACAGCACACATGCGCATAATCATTGGGAGGCATATTTAAGGATGTGGTCTGCTTCGGCTCAGTTGCTCGGAGAAGACCAGTGCAAGGAGTGCCATTATGCTATTGGGAGCAGTATATAGGTAAGAGAAGTCCTCCAACCTTGACATTGAATGTTATGCCCAAGTTAGATAGACTAAAGAGTGTGCTTTGGATGGATTCCTCAGTATTCATTGTTAGGAATTGAATCTAACAACTTCTTGTAAGCTCTTACTCTGGGCCGTTCATTAAATGAAAATGGCAATCAGAATTAGACAAAACTTCTTAAACATTAAGCAACACAGTTATGGATAATTACATTACATTTTTGTAGGTAGAGAAGTTTTTCTCGAATCAAAGGAGGTGAAACATTTCTGTTAAATCAAATGGGACTGAACTTTTTGTCCAACAAGTGAGGTAGGACATTCCTCATCAAAATATCTTAAAAATATGGAATAATGGATGGCTAGTGTCAGATGTATAAATACCTTATATTATGAACTCAATGCGAGCTGTTGGACGCCATTCTATTATTCAGTTAAAAAACTAATTTAGAAGAAAGGTAAGGTATTACCTCACCATGGGATTAATAAAAGGCACATTAGGGCATGTGTGCACAATAGAGTTAAGGTACTCATGGGTGAGAGTAAGGCATCAGTTAGTTGGCACTATTTCCTGGACTCATGGTTGTGGAAGATAACATTCAACACAAATATATTTGTCTGAATATGATGGCACGGGGAATACTGAAGGGTCACATCAATAAAATCATATCTAGTTATATCACTAATTGCACTAGACATGGTGGTGTACTGCGAATGGATTAGGATTTTTATTAGAAAATGGAAAAGAGGTAGTAAATGCCAATGAGTTATACCAATAGCTGATGTAAAGATACTACAGGAGTATTTGTGTTCTTTTCTCATTTTATGTCTATGTTTGATAATGACACATCCCCTGGATATGAAACGGTTCCTGATTCACTTGTAATGCGGTATTTATATTGTGAACAAAAAATATTGATCATTTTGACATTTGTTTGGAATTTTAAACATGTTTGGAAAATAATGTTGATTTTGTAATCTGTGTATTTTATATTGATTGTCTATCAATTATTGTAATATGAAAAGGTGATCCATTGGCCCTGAAGAAGACCTGTGTTCTGTAAGGTCGAAACACATGTTGTCAGGGGCATACTAATCCCTGGATAAAAAATAAATACAGAAAATCTAATTTGTGAGAATTGGATATAATACAAATACCTATTGATAAAATTGTATATTAAGGAAATGATTGAGCAATGGTCTATGCGCCATGGTTGAACCAACACTGTGTTTGTTGTTATACCATATGTTAGGCTCATAAAGGGGCTCTGGGTCTGGATTGGTAAACCCTGCAGCAGTGACTTTCTTAGGTTGAATATTAGAGCAATTATTTTACGTGGTTGTGCATCAGAGTCGCGGTCCTCCAACCCTCAGTGTCTGAGGGGGAAGTTCTCTTCTCTTACTGTATGTCTGTGTGTTCGGTGTTGTTGATGAGGAGTAGGAATTTGGTCTTGAAGGGGTTGTGCTTCAAGTATGGGCTGGACATCCAATACTGTATCAGCAAGAGGCAGGTTTTGCGTCTATGTATGTCCCTGATGGAGTCGATCTTTTGGTGTCGGCAAATGAGTCGGTGCAGAAGTTGTGTGTTGCTAGGAGGGCTCCAGGCGGCTCTATGTATAGATTGAAGATCACTGGGGAGGGGATGGTACCCTGCATGACACCACAGGTGATGGTAGCATTGGCGATCTAGAATGGTCCATCTGAACAAATTGCTTGCGGTTGGCGAGGGAGGACTTGAACGAGCATAGGAAAAGGTTGCTGATCCCCATGCGCCAATGTAGGGTGTCCGTAAGCACCTGGTGTTCGGTCCATGTAAGGTGTTGGTTTGTGAGGTCTTCTGTGAGGGCTTCCACAAGTTATTGAAGGACCTGAAGGTTTGTCTGCTGGGTTTCTGCTGGGAGTGCTTGGCTGGGGAAGTGTGCAGGATATTGAAAGACACGGCTAGGTGGTCAGAACTGACAAGCGGCAGAAGAGAGCTGTGGTTGAGGGAATACAGTGCAGTGATGATTAGGTTGAGGATGTTACCTTTCTCGTGTGTTGGGTCTGCTGTGTGCTGTGTGAAGCTGAAGGTGTTGAGAAGACTGAGCAGAGCTTCCTTCATTGGTTTGGTGGCCTTGTTGCCTGGGAGGTTGAAGTCATCTTGGAAAATGTTGTTGGTGTGCATGAGGGACATGGTGCCGGCCAGGTCGGTGAAGTCTCAGATGAAGGCAGTGTTAGGTTAGGGTGGTCTGCAGATGAGATGGAAGGTGACTGAATCCATTGGGGAGAGGGGGAAGTGGTAGGAGAGGACTTTGAAGGAGGGCATGTTGTCAACATCAAGTCTGGTGCAGGGCAACAAGGTCTTGTGCATGACTGCAGGGACTATGCCTGTCTTGTTCGGCTGGTCTCTGTGTTGGATGCTATAGCCATTGGGGACACGGATGTCTATGCTGTCGGTGGAGGTGGGTGTCAGCCAGGTCTCTGTGATGAAGATGGCAGCAAGGTTGTGTGTACTGAGGAGGTCGACAATGTCTGCAGAATTGGTGATAGCTGAGCAGACTTTGTCGAGCATCAACTTCTGTGTTGTGGATGGTGAGGGGGTGTTGATGGGGTTTAGGCTGATGTGGATGAGGTTGCTGCATTTCAGAGTCCATGTCTTAGATGATGGGCGATGTCGTTGACATTGCCTGGTGATGGTGGGGATGGCCTGTGGAGACAGGGAGAAAACACATGTCGGCACATGCTTACCTGTTGTCTGAGCAGGCGTTTGGGCCCTTGGTCCTCCCGGTCCAAACAGTTCCAAACAGGAATTGCCCTTTTTTTTCGTCTGCACTTCACTTTGGATGCCTGTGCCAGAGATGCCCTTGATCTAAGAGTTAAGAGCCGAATGGAAGAAGCAGAGCTGAGAAGGTGGGTGGGGCTAATGCCAGGTGACCTAGATCCACTTTCACTTGCTCAGCAATGGCAAACGAAGGAGGCTGCTCAAGTAGGGAAAAAGTGGTGCAAAAACAGGAAGGTGCCAACAGTTTAAGGTGATTGACAGGTGGGTGGGGCTTAGGCCAGGTGACCTAGATCCACTTGCACCTGCTCACCAACTACAAAGAAAAGAAGCGGGAGGGCTGCTTAAGTAGAGAAAAGGGTCGGGGAAACAGGAAGGCGCCAACAGTTTAAGATGATTGCTAGGTGTGCAGGGCTTAAGCCATGTGACCTGGATCCATTGCACCTGCTCACCGACTGCAAAGGAAAGAGGCTGGAGGGCTGCTTAGGTAGGGTAAAAGGGTGGGAAAAAAGAAGGCGCCAACAGTTTAAGGTGATAGGCAGGTGGGCAGGGCTTAGGCCAGGTGAACTAGACCCACTTGCACCTGCTCACCAACATTTAAGACTGACACTAAAATATAAATAGTGAGGGAGATAAAGAGAGAGGCCAAGAGGGTACAACCACTGACAACCAAATGCAATTGTCATGAAAAAGCACTGTTCACTGGAAGCATCCAACAGACAATCCCAGTTTGGATATTTTTTCAAAATGATCTAATAATATGGCAGTCTTACTCCATCCTTGAAGGCAGTCATATCAAGACCATTGGCACATTTCTCAGTGGCACCATTACCGCACCCACTGTAAAGTACACTATACACACTCTCTAATGTCTGTCTAGGAATTCGTGTAGTAATACTGTGTGAGAAGACAATACAGTATTATTATTATTATTATTATTATTATTATTATTATTATTATTATTATTATTATTATTATTAGTAACACTTATCTGCTTGGTATTAGGTAACCCACCTTTTGGTATAGGTCTATACTACACACATTGGTAGTGTGACTGAACAGTCAGTCCTATCTCAAGAGGGGTAAATGTGAGCTGTAGAGCTGTAGCAATGAAATTAGCAAATGCAAGTAGCCAAGTAACACTTACCTTCAAGGTTACAGTTATAAATATATATTTCTTTATTTAACATCAGTTGTTTTAAAATAAGGATTTTTTTAAAAGGGCAAGATATGTAACACTGTAAATATACTTCAATATACTTTTCATTGTGGAGCATTGTGGCTCCGTTCGACGAGATTACAACGGTCCTCCGAATCTCAGTCGACGGTGGCAGTCGTCGATGGCCTCGACGTCCTGGCGCTTTGCTTCAGATTCCTCAGTGGTCCCCATCTCTGGTCGGCAGCCTTCCGATGACTGACTTCCAGGGAGCCTTGGTGAAGGTTAGCTGGTGCACGATGGTCCCTCGTAGCTCAAGAAGAGGTCTCCAAGCCAGGCCCTCTCTTGGATCAGTCCTCGCAGGCACAGCAGCTTCCAGATTGCGTCGAAGGAAAACATCAGAAAACCACCTTCTTTTTCCGGCTTGGCTTTGAAATCAAGCATCAAGTTTCGACTTCAGCTTCTGAACGATTTCCATCAGTGAGAGGTCCCCAGATATACTGTTTGGTCTCTCATTCACTCTGCTGGGTCACACTCAGGCAACCAATCGTTCAGAAGGGAATAACGCAGGCAAGCAGCCAATCAGGCTCACAGTGCATTCAGGCCATTCTTCTCCATCCAGACACTCACAACAAGGAATGTAGATTGGAACAAGTACCCAGCCATTCAACACTCCACACTGCATTCATACCAGTTTCGGGCAGGGCTGTCTCAGTCTTTGCGTCACATACAAGAAACCAAGCACCCATAACATGGAGTCTTGCATGGGTTCCTGTGTAGAAGATAACACAGAACACACATGATAAAAGGACTACAGGACAAGGACATGGAGGTCCTGTCCCTCCAATGCATTTCCAGCATCACAGACGGTTTGTCCAGATGTGGTCTCCTGCCTGTTAGGCCTACAGAACCAGCTACTCCTCATTGATTACACCCAATGAGGTCAACACATGTTTGGTATGATTGTTGTCTTGTGCCGAAGGGATGTGACCAAGCAGTTTGTGCTGGACTGCCACTTTTGGGATGTGACAATCCTGATTTGTATTTGGCATTTACCATTTCTTCAATGTCTTGGCAGGAAAAGAATGATGGTCTTGAGGGTTGTCCAAAGCGATTCCAGAGGTTAAGATTAGTTCTAAACCTTCCAGCCATCAACTCCTTTTATATGCTAATGTGACCCTGAGGTGGACGGGTATGCCCAGGCATGGGTCCCTTGCCTGCTGGGCACAGAGACCCAAGCTGCTCCTCATTAAAGATGCATAATGAAGCTTAAAAATGTCTGGGGATGCTTGTGGTCTCTTGCCGAAGAAATGTGAACAAGTAGTTAGTGCTGGACTCCCCCTTTTCGGTTGGGACCAAACCTGATTTGCTTTTGTTATTTCCCATTCCTGCAATGGCTTGGCAGGCAAAGAATAAAGGTCTGGAATGTTTCCCAGAGTGATGCTAGAGGTTAAGCTAAATTCTAAACCTTCCATCCATTAATTATTTGTTTGTGCTTTTGTCACCACCAGTGACACATGTATGTCCAGATGTGGTTGTGTGCCTTCCAGTCCTACAGGCACAGCTACTGCTCATGGATTTCACCCAGTGATGTCAAAACATGTTTTGGGATGCTTGTGGTCTTGTGTATAAGGAATGTGGCCAAGCAGTTCATGCTGGATTGCCACTTTTCTAGTGGGACTACCCTGATTTGCATTTGGTATTTCCCATTTCTGGCAGGAGAAAATAAAAACAATGGTCTGGATGGTTGGCTAAAGCAATGCCAGAGGCTAAGATTAATTCTAAACCTTCCAGCCATCAACTCATTTTATGTGCTAATGTCACCCTGAGTGGGACGGGTATGTCCAAACGTGGGTCCCTTGCCTGCTTGGCTTAGAGACCGAAGCTAATCCTCACTGATGAAGCCCAATGCGGGTGAAACATGTCTTGGAATGATTGTGGTCTCGTGCAGATGGAATGCATGGCGCCATGACTACCTCCAACCTCGTAATGAGGCCCAAGGTGTACAAAGCCTTTTTACTTGGACGGTTTTCCTATAGAACATAACCTTGCAACTAAGACAGGACATTTGAGACCGAGGGGGTCTTGGGGTAGGCATTAGAGTTGAGAATTCTTTGGAAATGGTTAAAATGGTACCACCTACACCATATGTATTGTCAACGATATTAAGGTTAGCCGGTGGCTCTAAAAATCCCATTTTATTGTTCAACGTATATGACCCCCCCGGGAGGAAGTTGTACAAAGAAAATCATTGGTAGTGTTGAGGATGTTATGATTGGTTGGTCTATTGAAAATAAAAAATGCTCAGTAATAATAGCAGGAACTTAAATGCGAAAGAATCGTATAAGCAACAGAGCTGAGTTCTCAAACAAAATAAGGATTGGGTGACATTTTTGGAAAGGCATGATTTGGTATTATTAAAATGTAAGGTCATGAAGGGTCACAAGGTCATGTTCACCTGGTCAAATGGATAAACATGGTCACATATTGATTACATAATTGCGGACAAAGACAGACAAAAAAAATGTGAAGAAGTTGAGATACACCCGAACACACTGAGTGACCATGCAAGTCTGTGTTGGAAATCAATTAATACTGCAAAAGGGTTAAAAAACAGTGATAGACCTGTGGTTGGTGTGTGTTGTAATAACAGGGGTTTGAGATTAAACTGGTCCGCTGAATAAATTAAAAATATGAATGAAAATTTGCAAATTAAACCTGGACTTCGAAGACTTTCGGGGGGGGGATATTATACTCCTGTTAGAATCGTATGTGAAATGACATGGAAAAAAAACAAGTAGCGACAACAAGAAAAGTAGGAAACCCTTTGATGTAATTATTGCTGATAGAAAGAGAGCCTATAGAATAGCGAGGAACCTAATTAAAAGAAATGTATCAACAGACCCACATGTAAAACATCTGCAGATAAGAAAACTAGCTACAGGTTCCAGGAATTGGCAAAAACAACATAGGTCCACCAATTAAAATTCAAACTGGTTATTATTGTTCAGATGTCAGTCTAGAAAAATGGATACCTCTACTTTGTGACCACATACGTATTTTGGTGGCTGTGGGCCAACCGTCTCATGCACGATATGACAGAACATAGGTTTTCGAGTTTGCCAATGAACGGCCATTTTGATGTAACAAGAATCGCCATTTTGTTTTCTAACCATTGCTCATTGCTTTCTGTTCCTATTGCTTCACAGTATATTTTCCGCTTACACTGCTCGACTGTAAAACATTGTTGTCTGTAAAAAGGACAAGGCCGCAAGGCCGTGAGGATAACAAGAGTTTGTTGAAACACAAACGTAGGCAGCGCCAGGAAGAATGCCCGGCTCCCTCCCGAATGTAGCCTTGAAGCAGAGCTGCAGGGCGTTTAATCATTTCACAGCTGCCAGCCAGTCTCGTTATATGGTAGAATATGTTAGAATAATATATCTAAAGGCTTGAATTATGCTTTTCTTACAGCCCCCCTTTGCTGAGCCCGCTAGAGCGTGTCGGCTCCCAGGACACAAATAGCACCTAATAGATAGCAAGATTTGGAATGCAACTCTTCCCCCCGTATGTAGCTCGCTTCCAAGAACAGAAGCGCTGTGTTCTATTCAACAACTGAAAGATGCCTCCACACTCACAAATTATAAATTGTTACTAGAATAGATGTTTGAAGGTGTCATAGTTGTCGGAGATGTCCATCATCACACCAAGTTCAAAGAACCCAAAAAAAGGGGGTGTTAAACATGTCATAGCTGATTGCTTGATATGCATTTTGTATATATGTAACTGATGTACGTAATTCACTCTCTTGCATCCCCCGAGGTCTAGAGCTACACGTCGTGGAGCGTGAGACCGAGTTGGCCAACTGAGAGTTTTGCTTTGCAATAAACCCTAGCTTTGGGAATACAACCTTGTGTCTGGCGTATCTATCGTGTGTGGTGACTCGCCTTGTTTCCATAGATGTTAGGGACCCCTAGGGGCCCCTTTCAAGATGGCACCTGAATAGGGACCCTCCCCCACTTGTTCCATCGCATAACGTTGTAATTGAGTAAGGCGGAGAACGGCGAGGATGGGACGATCGAGCCGGGATCAAGAGGTGTTTGGGGCGCCCTGTAAAAGTGATGAGAGACTCCTTTGCAGATCTGCACACATCTGATCCCTGATAGACGTGCCTGGCTAGAGAACAAGGAGGCGAGGGTCCCGAAACAAGGCGGAAGCCAAGAAACGCAGACAGGACGTCATTTGGTCCCTCAGTATACAGACGACTTGATCTATCAGGTGAGTCATTCCCCGATTCAAAGTAATCCTGATATTGGTTGAAAGTTGACTTTGCAAAATCAAACGCCCTAGGTAAGGTTGATTAACCAGGGGGAAGGTTGAAACATGCCTGGGGTATTGTCCACCTTAGCAGGGTTTTTCCGCTGTGATAGACAATCTTTGGAAGATGGCCAAATTGTACCACCTGGGGGAACGCCAGCGTGTGAGATGTATGTGAAGTATGGAGTGGGTTTGATAATATTCTGTGAGACTTGGCATAGGCAAACCAGAAAGCAACAAGACCATCAGTGGTCGATTATTGGTAGTTTTGAGATAGCGAGGATAGACAACCTGGAAAGGGTGTTGATAAGAAAGAAAGCACGTCCTGCAGCATTTGAGACTATTAAAGACTGGAGAAAGGAAGCAATGCTCCGATTTAAACGCAGAGCGAAGCATGCGCGCAGGCATAAATCGAAAGGTGAAGTAGCGGAAGAGAAAGAAGAGGAGGAGTGGACTGAGAGTCTAAGAAGGGCAGGTAGGCGAAACCAGTTGAATATGGAAAAGATATATCCACAACGGGAATTACACATAGCAGATGAATTGATAGAAAATATATTGACCGATACAAAACAAGGCCCAAGATCAGAAGTGAGGCCAGACACGTCAGTAGTTACTGCCCAGACCCTGCCCGTAGCCCAAGCTCCCCCTCCGGTAGCTCAAGCCCTCCCACAGCCACAGACTGCGCACGTAACACTTCCTATTAGCCAACCAGGCCCACAACAGACACTCCTTGTTCTCATTGTCCCATCCGCACCTCCCACCTCAGACACAGACTCGGTACCGTCCGTTCCTCCCGGGGTTGAAGTTGAAACCACGGGGGTAAGAGGCGGGACTGACCAACGGGGATGCACGAGGGTAACTCCCATTGCGATCAGCAAAGAAAGGAGGTTGGAATTGCAGCAACAGGCAGAGAAGTATATAGACGGGAATGATGGGACGGCAACATTGGCTTTGATGTATGAGTTCCGAAGAAGCAATGAAAGACAGGTAGTGTTGGAATGCATGGGTGAATATTTGGTGGAGAAATGGAAACAGTTTATTAGATTTGAATGCATTAGCACGCTGTAGAGAAAGGGAACGCACAAGGAAGGAGTAAATCGAATATGCATGGGGGAACAGTGGGACCAAATCAGTGTGCGTATTGTAAGGAGGAAGGACATTGGCGAGCGCAATGTCCGCATCTACAGAATAGAAATGGGTCTGGTCAGAGGAGACAGCATAGAGGAAACCCAGGAGAGAATGGACCAAATAGGAATAGTATGCAGCAGCATCACAATAACGGAGGTAATTAAAACCAAGGCCAAAACCAAAATACCCCAAACCAGAGTCAGGGACAGCAAAATCAACAATATGGAAACCAGAGTGGGGGAAATAGAGGAAAGAGTGGGAACGTTTTCGATACACAGCCAAACATGTATTACAGTAACAGTAATGAATACACATCGGACGATGTGTCATTTCCCCAATAGGACAGCCCAGGACAGGGGTCGGAACCAGTGTCTATTCCCGTGAATCAGAGAGGACCCTATGTAGAAATTAGAGTCGGGAATGAGGAGCACCGCTTTCTTGTAGATACAGGAGCGCAGAAGTGTTCAATAGACCACCACTTGGTTCCGGATATACCACTGTCAGGGCAAAAGAATGTTTCCGTAGGGTTCGCAGGTACACCAGTCATAAATCCAGTGTCCAAACCAGTCCCAGTTACAATAGGACCATTTACTGAACATTGTCCTTTCCTTTTAACAGTAAATTGTGGGGAGAACTTGTTGGGATTAAATTTGTTGAAAAAATTAGGTTCCGTTATACATTGCACGGCAGACGGAGTGTTCCTAACGATTTGGCCACACGATGCCCCTGTGTCAGAATTCATGTCCGAAACTTTACCAGGGGAACTAAGTAAAGTACCAACCTGTATATGGGCAATGCATGACAATGATGTAGGATGTTTAAAGATAGAACCAGTAAAGATCATTTTGAAAGAAGGTGTTACCCTACCGCAAATACCCCAATACAGGGTTGTATACTCTTGCAATACATAGACGATCTATTGCTAGCTACAGACACAGAGGAGATTTGTAAAGAAAGCACTGTATTACTACTGTCACACCTAGCGGCACATGGCCATAAAGCTAGTTTGAAGAAATTCCAATATAATCGAAAGGAGGTGGCCTATTTGGGCTACCTACTTTCGAAAGGAGGGAGAAGACTAACGCCAGAACGCATAGAAAGTATTTCTTGTATGCCTATTCCAAATACACAAAAAGGAGTCAGAGCCATAATAGACATGGCTTCATATTGCCGACAATGGATTGGTAATTTTGCGTTAATTGTGAAGGCGTTGGTGAATTTGACTAGAAAGGATGCGGTTATGCCTTTGCAGTGGGATGAGGAATGTCAGAAAGCATTTGATGGATTGAAAACTGCATTATGCCCGGGTCTAGTTTTGGGTACGCCGAATTATGAGAACATTTTTAGACTATTTGTGTGTGAAAGTGAAGGATGTGCATTGGCGGTTTTGACACAGGAACAAGGTGGAAGAAATAGGCCATGCGGCTATTTTTCTTCTGCGCTGGACCCTGTAGCGCGCACTACCACGTTGTTTGCAATCTGTCGCGGCGGCTGCTGCGTCAGTTAAACAAACGGAAGGGATGGTATTGGGGCACACTTTAATTTTGATGGTGCCACATGCCATAGATGTTCTATTAAATAGAACACAGACGCAACACCTCACCTCTGCTAGATTGACAAGATATGAGATTATCTTCTTCGCGCCCCATATCCAAATTATGAGGTGTAGCGCTTTGAATCCTGCAGAATTAATGCCACCAACCATAAAAGAAATTGGGAAGGATGAATCACCCCCCCCCACGATTGCTTAATGGTCCCTGAGGAAGAAACCAAGGGGAGAGGTGATTTAAGTGATACCCCACAGAAAGAGCCAGATGGAGAGTTATTTTGTGACGGCTCATGTTTTAAATTACCAGATGGCACGACAACTGCCGCATATGCTATCACTACCCTAGAGAGCGTTGTAGAAAGCAAAAGAATTCCCTACAATTCGGCACAGGCCGCAGAGATAATAGGATTAACCAGAGCCTGCAAGATTTTTGACAATTTGAATGTGAATATATATACTGATCACCAGTATGCTTTTGGAGTGGTTCATTTCTTTGGTCGACTCTGGGCTTAGAGAGGGTTTTTGACATCACATGGCACCAGAATTCAACATGGCCCTTTGATTGTACGATTACTGTCTGCACTCACGCTTCCAAAGCGCCTAGCAATAGTGAAATGCGAGGCACACAAAAAGGTAACATGCAAAGTGGGAGAGGGAAATGTGTTTGCAGACAGAATTGCGAAACAAACTGCCACTGATTTAAATACCAAAAATGATGACCGTTCAGACAGAGGAAGCACCCTGTATGATAGAAAATGGAGTTGCCACTGTCAAAGAAATGCAGGCCGAAGCTACGTCCGATGAAATACAGGGGTGGGCAGAGGGATCTGCTGAGTTGGATCTGGAGGGTTGTTGGGTGGACAAGGGAACTAGAAACTGGATGTTGCCAAATTCGTATGTGACTGCAATGGTCACAATGGCCCACAGCCCTACTCACATCTGTGCGAAAAAGATAGTACAGCACCTTTCTACAGTATAGCAGAATGTAAACATAAAAAAGAATGCAGAGAGGTTGGTGCAGAACTGTATCACGTGTTTGCAACACAATGTAGGAAAGGGAACAGTGACTCCAACAGGCAGTTTTGGCCCGCCCTCTATGCCATTTGAGGTGATCCATTTTGATTTTATAGAGATGGAGAGATGTCAAAACTTAAAATATGTTTTGCTGGTGATCTGTGCATTCAGTTTTGGGTGGAGGCATATCCCTTGAAGGTCTGCACAGCAATGAGCATGGCAAAAGTAATGGTTAAGGAGTACTTTTCCAGATTTGGCTTGCCCCATATCCTATGGTCCGATAATGGACCACATTTTGTGGGCGCAGTGGTATTACAGATATGTGCTGGTCTTCAGTTTGATAAGCGATTGCATAGTCCAAGGCATCCGAGTTCCTCCGGTCTTGTAGAGAGGCACAACGGGATTCTTAAATCAAAGATTAGCAAGATTTGTGCGGGAAGCAAGCTGACTTGGGTGGATGCATTACCAATAGCACTATTATGCATGCATACGTCTGTACAGGCTAAAACTGGGCTCTCCTTGTACGAGATCGTAATGGGGAGGCCGGCAAATGTATGGTGCGCACCACAGCCAAAACGACTTAGTGAGGTAGAACATCCTGTGCTTAGTACTTATTGTGGCCTTTTAATGCAGAAATTGCATTTGATTGATCAGCAGGTGCAGGGGGCATTACCAGTGAGATACACCGGTCTGGGGCACGCGCTGGAGCCAGGCGACTGGGTGCTGCTAAAAATGTTTGAAAGAAAGTCATCATTAGCACCCAAGTTGCGCGGGCCTTATCAAGTATTCTTGGCGACGCAGACGGCAATACGGGTGGATGGAAGGAAGTCGTGGATCCATCCCACCCATGCCAAGAAAATTCCAACTCCACTGAAAGACTTGCCTGACACTGATGACCGGAAAGAGACAGCGGTCCCAGTAACAGAAGAAACTGTTGCCAGTAAACAGCCACCAAATCTGCCAAAACTACAAGTGAAACTCGAAACAAAGCCTGAGACAATTGCCAAAGAGGGGGAAGGGCAAAGAGTGCCCCAACGTTGCCCAGCAGAATCGACATCACTGCTGACAGACACGAAATCTGCCTTGCAAATACCAGCAGAAACAAGTTGTGTACCCCTTTGGCGCCCATCAGCACTTGCCAACACGCCAAAGATCGGATCTGCATCATTGGCGTGGCACACACCAGCACCTGCAGTAGCGCCACAGGCTGACTTTGAGCCTGAATCTGGAAGTGCACCGGCACTATTCACGGATCACACAATACCAGGAGTAAGGCGATACAACTTGCGGCCTCGAAAGACAAAGTAATCTGCAGTTCTTTTTTGATGTTTATGTCAACCTCTGGTTCAGCTCATGGACGGAGAAGGAACTAGAGGTGTAGAGGAGAGAAGCGTGAGAATTGTGCAAGTTGGACAATTCAAGACTCGCAGCTCCTCGGTGCGATCATAAAAGTACATGAGTCAGGAACCAGAGCGGACAAGCTGGGCGCACATGGTACTAAGGTAATGAGATAACTGATTAAAAGTACATGTGCCAGGAACCAGAACGGACAAGCTGGGCGCACATGGTACTAAGGCAATAAGATAACTGATCAAAGGTCCCCTGAGCAGTATGAGAAAGGACAAGTGAACTTGCCTAAAAACGAATAAACACATCCAGGCTAATAAGGACAGGCAGAACTGAACTGTGACAATTCAGTTGAACTTATTGACACCAGAGCAAGCGCGACGAAGAGAGATATCCACGACGAACTGTAATAAGGAAGAAGGATGACGAGAAACATGCCGGGACCGGTTCCAGCCTCCTCCTGCACCACCACTGCTGAGAATGAGTCAATTATAAAGACTGTAATCTTAAGAAAAACGCATGGTAAAACGAATTGTATGCTGGCACTGACAATAATAATGTGCTTTATGAGCGTGGTAGCACCAATATCGACAGCCCTAATATTATGGTATGTGGCAGCGATACACCCATTAGAAATGTTTTTACCAATAAATAATATATCCACTATTGAAGGACCGGTTCAGGTGATTACCTATACCCTGCTCCCAATGGAAGAAATACACAGGGAAGGTTTTGGGAATAACACATTGCTATTGATCATGAACATGACACATGCAATTCTGAAGAAAACAAATTGCTGGGTATGTGCCCATTTACCACAGCATGCTGGGAAAGGAATAGGGTGGTATGTACAGCCATTACCATTAAGTTCTGCATGTAGTGCATCTTTAGGTGCAATGTTTTATGGGAAATGGAATGAGAGTAGTACGGGTCAATTAGACAGAACCAACATGAATGAATTTGAGGAGATAATAATGAAGCCTGTGGGTTGTTCCATTTTCCATAAAGCACAAGTAATAGCCCCAGAGCCCACGAGGAAAAGTACACGAAAGATAACACGACAAAATAGACGAGATAGATTGTCCCCACCATTAAAGACATCTGTAATGGCGTTTCGTGTAAGAACAGAAGGGGACAAAGACGTAATCCCCCCATCTTACACAGTGAATTATAGCCCAAGAACTGTCCCTTTTTGTCTAAAAAAGAAAGGCTCTTTTTCAGTCGGAACATATACTGGATGCATGAATACAGTGGTATTAAAATAGGAAATAGAACCAGTATATGTAGGTGATCCAGTTTATTTTATATGTGGAGAGAAAGCATATCCTTGGTTGCCCAGAAACTGGGGAGGTACATATTACCTAGGTCTACTGTTCCCTGGAGTATTCCTCTTAGAAACAGCAGACATGGCCAGACTATCCAGAACTAGAGTCAAAAGGACTGACAGGGGTGTTTTAATAGCAACTGATGTAGCAAAATCATTAATTCCATTCTTAGGGCAGATAGTGAACTCCTATAATATAAGGCAGCTGTCCAGAATCCTAAAAATACCATACACACAACAACAGATATACTATTTAACATGACGTTGGAAGAAAGAGGAATCAGGTTAATGACGCTGCAAAATAGAATGGCTCTCGATGCGTTCCTGGTTGATCGTGGGGGAATTTGCAAAATAGTGGGATCGGCGTATTGCGTTTATGTCGATGACTATTCCCCTACGATGTTTGAAGCAATAAAGAAAATGCATGTCCTAAGCTCTGAACTCCCTACTGGAGAAGGAAGCTGGGGAATAAGATCTTGGTTTTGGGGAATACTACGTTCTTGGGGATGGAAGTTGATCTCAATATTAGAAGTGGCGTTTGGAATATTCCTAACGTGCTGTTGTTGCATACATTGTCTACCAATAGTTTGTGCTGAGGTAACTGAGGGATGTACGGAAGGATGTATGCATATGATGACAAAGAAAAAACAACCTCATGGTCGAACTGACCAAGACCTAAATGAGATGAGAGCAGTAAAAGAGTTGATGGCAATAGATATTGATGAAGACGATGTTGTTTACGATAGCATGCAAAATTCAGACATAAGTACTTCAGACTCATCATCACTAGAGGAGGTTTCAATAAATAGATGAGACGTTTGGCATACGGCCAAAGGAGGGTTTGTCAGTCTAGAAAAATGGATACCTCTACTTTGTGGCCGCAAACGTATTTTCTTGGCCGAGGGCCAACCGTCTCATGCACGATATGACAGAATATAGGTTTTCGAGTTTGCCAATGAACGGCCATTTTGATGTAACAAGAATCGCCATTTTGTTTTCTAACCATTGCTCATTGCTTTCTGTTCCTATTGCTTTGCAGTATATTTTCCGCTTACACTGCTCGACTTTAAAACATTGTTGTCTGTACGTAAAAAGGACAAGGCCGCAGGGCCGTGAGGATAACAAGAGTTTGTTGAAACACAAACGTAGGCAGCACCAGGAAGAATGCCCGGCTCCCTCCCGAATGTAGCTTTGAAGCAGAGCTGCAGGGCATTTAATCATTTTGCAGCTGCCAACCAGTCTCGTTATATGGTAGAATATGTTAGAATAATATAGCTACTAAAGGCTTGAATTATGCTTTTCTTATGGCCCCCCTTTGCTGAGCCCGCTAGAGCGTGTCGGCTCCCAGGACACGAATAGCACCTAATAGATAACAAGGTTTGGAATGCAACTTCCCCCCCCTGTATGTAGCTCGCTTCCAAGAACAGAAGCGCTGTGTTCTATTCAACAACTGAAAGATGCCTCCGCACTCACAAATTGCAAATTGTTACTAGAATAGATGTTTGAAGGTGTCATAGTTGTCAGAGATGTCCATCATCACACCAAGTTCAAAGAAACCCAATAAAAGTGGGGTGTTAAACATGTCATAGCTGATTGTTTGATATGCATTTTGTATATATGTAACTGATGTACGTAATTCACTCTCTTGCATCCCTCGAGGTCTAGAGTAACACGTCGCGGGGTGTGAGACCGAGTTGGCCAACTGAGACTTTTGCTTTGCAATAAACCCTAGCTTTGGGAATACAACCTCGTGTCTGGCGTATCTATCGTGTGTGGTGACTCGCCTTGTTTCCATAGATGTTAGGGACCCCTAGGGGCCCCTTTCACAGATGGCTACGGATGCATGATAGTTAATCCTCCTGGTCTTAATTTAATACTTACAAGAAAGATGTATCACCGAGTGAATTGAACCCAATTTCTGAGGAAGACTGGTTAGAGTATATAGCAGAACTGTACTGTACTCAAGAGGTTAAAAATAACCTAATTATGGAGGATACAACCCTATTTGGTATGACACATTTTGAGATTGATGAAGAAGGTATTCATAAAATCATAATGAATTTAAAGAGTTCTAGGTCTCCGGGTCCCGATGGGAAACTAAACATAGTTATAAAGGTGCAACCGGAATTATGGGCACATATACATAATGGGACCTTGCCAAAATGTTGGCATAAAGCGATATTGGTGCCTATTTTATAAAAAGAAAATAGGGAAGCCCCTCGAAATTATAGGCTAATAGCACTTATGGATACCAGTCAAACAATCTTTGCTAGTGTACTCTTGAGGAAATAGACGAAATGGGCTGAAGAGGATCACACACTTAGCCGTTTTCAAACAGGTTTTAGGAAGAACCATAATGCAAAAACAAATATATCAGTGGTTCAATACTTGAAGGCTGAAGCGAAGAACTTAAATACCCCATATTTGTACATCTGTTGTGTTGATATTTCAAAGTCATTTGATTTGGTAGCATGCACAATCCTTTGGAAAACATTTACTGACTGGGGAATAGACAGATATTTGCTGTATTAGATCCAACGTCTTTACACAATGAGGTTAAACTTATTAGGGCATTGCACGAAATATCAAGAAACAAATATAGGATTAAAACAAGGTTGCATGCTTGGGCCAATATTATATAACTTATTCACTGCAGATATGGAAAATGTATACGTTGAGGCAAAAAACTTCCCACCCAGAGTAAATGGTGTGAATATTCCAATGTTGGCTTATGTTGATGATATTATTATATTTGATCACAAACAGATTGGGTTGCAGAGATAATTTAAATGCTCTGGCACAATACGCCACAGAGAATGCAATGGTGATTAATATAGGGAAAACAAAAACATTGCGTTTAAGTAAAAAGAATACTGGCAATAAGAAAAAATTAATCTGGCAAATTAATGGTGCTCCATTAGTAAACGTATTGTAGTATAATTATTTGGGATTCTGCATAACAACAAACACCTCCAGAAAATGTTATTACGGAAAAAGTGAAAGATAAAGTTGGAAGAAGTGGTTAGCGATAAAGCATTATTTAAGCCACTGTGGGTGAAACAACATAGAGGGTCTATTATAAATATATAGAGTTAGCATAATCCCTACCATAATGTACGGATTGTCCGCACTGGAAGCTGATTAGATAAGTTGACTAGTGCAATTGGAAGGCAAACATCTGTGATCCATTATAAACGTTACAAGATCAGTACCAGTGGAGACCCTATGTCTGGAGTATGGGGGGACCTCACTATGACTTGGCGAGTGCAATGAACGTTGTTATATGCAAAATTTAAATGCAGTATTGACAAGTCAAATTGCTTGTGTAGGCTGTTGGGTAAAAACTTTAGATAAACAATGTAAAGGTGTTTTTTTGCCATCACTGAAAGAATCTGCAGAATAGCTCAGCTGAACTTAGACCCTAACGCTGAGAGTAAAATAAAAAAGAATGCAAAGGATTGGAACATGGTAAATAATGTGAACATTTTACACATGAAGATGCGATATCAGGATTTAGCCCGACAGGATTGGCAAAGACATATACCGTCCCTTTACTTGAAAAAGATAAACAGTATCGAGCTAAAGCGCTTTATATTACACTTGCACATGAACGTTTTGCACACAAGGTAATTTATAGGAGCATGGTTGGATATTCCTTATGCAGACAGATTATGCAGATGTTGTAATGAAGAAATAGAAACTATATGTCATATCTTGTCTCAATGCAAACCCTTGATACCCATGTATGTGAAGGGTTACGGAAAACTTTTGAGCAACCTGGAGGACAGTTCAGGAGACCAATTTTGGTCATTTATATTTGGGAAAACTTCTGTGGTAGCAAGTTCAGCAGCACATGACATATGGAAGGAGATTTAAAAAACAAGGGATGAATTCCCAAATTGTACATCTTGAGAGATTTTAAAATGAATTGTTCATGTGTTGGAAACTGTTTTAATCACTTGTATTTTGTTGTAGCTAAGTGAAATTCTAGATGTGAAGATAGTGTTAGAATGATGTGTAGGTTGATAATTTTGATATGCATTTTGATGTGAAATGTGCTTAAAGTGTTAATGAAATAAACTAATTGAACAATTAAAAAATAAAAGGGGGATAGTTATCAGGCAATAATACCTTTTGCAGTTCAAGTTTGATAACTGTGAAGAAAGTTTTTCTCCCCTCTTCGGTGGTTCAATTCAGTTTAAAGTGGCCGTGGTCCATCAAAAATCAAATAGAGGCAGTGTCGAACTGAAGAATTCTGTGGGTGGAAGCGATGCTCAAGAAATGCAGATGGTGGAGGTCATCAGGTTCGGTTTGACAGTTCAGGTTCAGAGGAAAACGGGCTGATGACGGGATGTGCAGACAAGTCGGTTCAATGCTGGACTTGAAAGATGCGAATGTTGGAGAACAGTAGGGTCAGTTTGATCATTGACTGGATTGGCGATGAAGAGATTGGTGGTTCGAACAGAGGTTCCAGTGGTACAAGTGCAGCAATGCCTCTTTTTTCAAGCTGAGGTAACACCATGGTTCAGCTGGTGTTGTGCAGCTGTGAGCTGGTTTGAAGGGGCGGATCTGAGGTTCAAAAGAGGGTAAGTTCCAAAGATAGATGGCAGAGTCTTATTGATTCGAAACAATGTCAAACAAACTTGATTCATGGAAGGCAGTGGTTCGGTAGTGAAAGTGCAGAAATCTGGGCTGTTGTGACTTCTTAGAATTTCGTGGTCTCAAGACAGCTTCCTGCGGAGTGGTTGACTCTGTGGGGAGGGTGCTAGCCACCCTCACAAAGGAATAAAGAGAGGCATTTATCAGGGCTAATGTTATTGGAACAGGGGTGCATGTCTTAATTGTAGCCCCTGTGCTGCAGTGTGCTGGCTATCGCAGCAGCTATCAAATGGTCACCTTCAATCCCTGAATCTACTCTTTGCCTCTTTACAGATCAGAAGACTGATCCATCTGAGGTCAGGCGTACAATATACTTTTGTCATGGAGCTTGGGAAAGGAGAATCCTATTCGCATATGGCCCTTTCTGAGATGGAATTATCAAAATTTATTTTATTAATAAATACAAATAAAAACACCTAGGGCTCTACATCCTTGCCAGATGGAAATTCCTCACAACTAGTAAGTTACTGAATATACAAAAGAAGCCACACATGGACGAAATTATGCAGTCTACTATGCTGGGCATATGTTGAACCACTGATAATGCACATCAAGCAAAACAAGGGGCGGGAAGAAAGACAGAAACACAGAAGCATGCAAGAATGATAACGTTTTGTTTGTCAGGGACAGATGAGGAGTTGGGGTAAACAGCAACCAGACTGAAAAGGAAATCTAACTCAACAGAGCAAAATCAGATCTGTTGTTACTTTCTATTGATAATTGTAAATTTCCTTCTTGTTTGTTCTAGTTTCTGGTTTCATATCTTCAGATTGTGTAGTTCTAGGTGAACCACCTTTGTGGTTGTTTTTTGTCTGATGATATTATGTGTTTCATAGGTGTTAGGGCATGCAGTGCTGTAGAGTGTCTATGCTTGCTCGACCTCAGAACCTGTAAAGTGTGTCTGCTATGCTTGGCTTGGAAAATGGAGGCCATCCTACTTGAATCCAGGCGAGGGCCCTGGTTGGTTAATGGAGAGAAACATATTCTTGTTTTCTGTTTTATTATTTGTGCTGCAATTTCTTTTTATGGTGTTGTGGTGACCTTACTTATGGAGGCACAAGTGCCACCTGAGCCAATGAGTGTTATGACAAGGTAGGTGGACATCCAGATGGGGACGGACATCTGGGACGTAGTTGTCTTGTATGTGATACAGGCTTGAAGAGTATCCAGTCTGGGGGTAGGAAGCCTGTTTTCTTCATCACTTTATTGAGGTATTGAGTTCTGCAAGATTGAGTATTTTCCATAGTTCTCTTAATTATGGTTGTTTGATGCTTGTGTGGTAGAAATGTTCAATCAAGTGCATCAGTCATGATGGTAGCATGACATTGCATCTACACACTATGTGGTATGGTCAGCAGTAATGGCTGGTTCATGTTTAGCTCTACTTGGTTGAAAATATTTGAACTTTTCCAGTTTGACCTAATTTGTTTTGGTCATATTTTTGGGTGAAAATGCGGGGGGAGACCCCCACAACTCCCCAACTCACCCCACCACAAACTATTCCCTTAACCCTCCCCATATATTTATTTCATTTCATTTGATAGAAAAAACAATTTAAAAAAACGGTCAAATCAAAAAGGTCAAATATTTTTTGATCAAGTATACTAATACCATATTGGCTATACCCTATTGACAGAGAACTGTGTAAATGATTTTTCTTGCTGAAGGTTTTGTCCCTCTAAATATTTTCTTGCAAAGAAGGCTATCCATATCGAAGCTCAGTGACCTTTAGGACGTCTTTTCCTCATACCAGATGTTAACATCTCCAGTTTTATTAGGTGTCGTGCTCAGCAAAAGGTAGGTGACTATGTCTGGGAGATTTTCTGTGATGATGACTGACCATTATCTCTTTCTTACCTCCTCTAAGACCGATATTCTTTTCTTTCCTGCTTCAACTATTCCTCCTCCTTTGCCTCCTGATGCTGTCTTCTTCCCTCATTTTACTCTTCCTATTTCTCTATCCACTTCAATCTTTGTGTGCACCTGGTTTCCTCCTTTTCCTTTACTTTGCACACTTCTTCTCTCTCTAGCTCCTGTAAGGTTAATCTTTTTAACATTCGTAAAGCCCAGCCTTGTCTTCCATGCCATGCTTTAAAGCTATTAATCCCCTCTGGAATCTTTTCCTGTCTCTTCTGCTGCTCCTGTCTTCTATTTGGACTCCTGTCTCACATCTAATTCCTCTAAAGTCTATCTATAATTCATCTATTTGCCTCCTGTTTTCACCTTCGCTTATGACTCCTCTCCTCTGCTCTATCATCTCTTTGATGGTTGCATATTCACTATCATCTTAAGTTTAATTTTCTTTGCCCAGTCTTCAAGTCCATTCACAATCATGCCCCCCATTATCTTTCTTCCCTGGTATCGTTTTACTTCTCTTCACTCTCAATTCGCTCCCAGTCTCAATTTCTTCTGTTTGTTCCCTGTCCACCTTGTGCCCAGTCCTGCTCAGTCTCTATCATGGCTATTCTGTTCTACAATTGATCCTAGAGCACACGGTGTCCATATTGCAATGTATCCTATCCTCTATCAATAATTCCTTCCTGATAAGGCTCTGATTCCTGCAGCAAAGGACTGGCCTAGTGGTAACTCGGGAGATTTCCGGTAGGCCTCTGCACCGTGGGCCTCTTTCGTGTGGTAACCTATTTTATTTCAACATTTTCTCATAGGAAAATGGTTGGGCTTGCTGAAGACGTCTAACATGGGGCCACTTTGAACATTATTTCCAAGGAATCTTTTGGTTCCCAGTCACCCCAAGGCGCCTGTGTTGCTCTTTCCTTTAGGGAGAGTCTTGCCCTCCTTATTCATATCAGTGACTAGCTATGGGGAATAGGGTGTGCCATTCCCATTCTGTGCTGTCAGGTATGTTGCTGAACTGTTCTGTAGATTAAGTTTTGTGTCAACACCTTCTTATACCATGAGGTTAGCTTGGGGAACATGTGTTGCTGAAACATAGGCATACCAGGTTTTTTTTTGTGATGAAGGGCATGTTGTGTGCAATGTTTCTGATTGTTTTCTGGTGTTTTGAGAAATATTGTCTGAATAGAGTGAACTTTCAGGGTTTAGCACTTTGTGTACCAAATGTGTGTTCTGTGTGTGTGTGTGTGTGTGTGTGTGTATGTGTGTGGATGTTGTTGTTTCCTAATACTTTTTGTGAAACTGCTGTTTACTGCTACCGTGTCCATAGATCCACTCTTTTCTGTTGCCAGGTAATTATGGTAAGTTGACAGCTAATAGGCGATTCAGAGTATTCTTGGTCTGTTGGACAGTATTTGAGGAGTGCTCTCTCTAAATATTCACTGATCAGTGTTGTTTGGTGTCCGATACGTGGGAAAATGTGTATGTACTCTGTTTGTGTTTCTTGTGGTGGTTTGGCCACCACTGGCTGTTTCCCTTCTCCACCTGTTTTTTTCCGTGTGGAGGTTATTAAGCTGGGCGATCCATATAATTGAAATAGTATATATTCCGCATTGAAGCACGGCCCAGCCAGTTTCCATTCATAGTATACACCCATTTATGAAACATGCTCTGTTAGAACGCCTTACCTGTACATATAAGTGCCAAGATGTCCTCTGCATTCAATAGTTAGGTCAATCAAACGTGTATTGTAATCGCGGAACTAAACGATGTAAAGTTATATTATATTTATCTAATCTTGATGAATTACAAAAACATAATCATTGAAGACTAAATCATCCCATTTGATCTTGTTTTTTGGATCACAGGTGTAGAGTAGGCTGATTCTGATTTGTGTTGGCTGTCCTTGGCCACTTCTCTTACTGCTCCCATTTCAAATATTCAAACTGGTATTTTTAGAGTGGTATGCCCCATTATCACTAATGTCTTCCCTAACTGGTCCAGTCATGCACGAACAACCTGCAAACACAGAGTCATTCTCACAGGTGCAGTGCAACCTTCACACGTGTTTGCATGGATATGCGTTGTGCTGTGAATGGAAATGTACAATTTTTTATTTTCATACTTATTTTTTACAATTCTTTATCAGGTCAAGTATATTTTGCTGCATTCAAAGGGGCACTCCCAACCTTGCAGAGTTCGACAATGCATGTTCTCCTTGAATGTCGCCAACACTTCACAAAACTATCCTAAATTGTATTTTTGACAATATCATGCAAGCATTATTGCCAAAAATATACAAACGAAAGGACACGTGCCCGAGACGTTGAAGAGGTTGAAAATCATACATTCTTAAATCTATAGAATTGGTTCGAAAAACGGCTCAGGTATTCGCTCATAGAAACCTCCAGTTTCGCTTTATTGAATCATCGTTCATACACATACTAAGCAGAACTCTGTGATGTGTGACTTCTGCAAGGTTACTGCCCCTATTGGTATGCTGGCATCTCTCTGTCTGCCTCATTCCATTGTCCCAGCCATTAAATCAAAAGTATTTACGGTGTTATTGCTAGCTCTTGGCTCGAATTGAGCAAAGGGCAAATAACACTATCCATCGAGGTGTGCATTCAAAATAACAAATGAATAATGTTGAAAGTCATAATATAGAAAACAATATCGAATTTTTTATTTTTTTATTTATATATTTTTTTGGGGTGTCTGGGAATAAAAAAAAAGGTTAAAAAAAAACAAAGAGGGGTTGGGGGGAACCCCCCCATTTCGAAAAATAAAAGTAATCAAAAAATCGACTTTTTTGTTTTCAACATTTTTTTTTCGAAGTTTATGACTTTCGACCTTTTGACATTCGATTATATGACTATAAACCATCCATCGAAAAGTTCATTATGTCTTTCAGAGTAGAAACTCGTTAGAAAAAATGTATTCCAAAGAAGCTAATGAAATGCAAGTTTAAACATGAAGTTAGTGCCACAATCTAAAAGCTTTATCTTGACACTAGAAATAGCACCTATTTACATGAATACAGGCCACAAAAAAAAGAACAGAAGCTTGCGCAAAGTGTTAATTCCAAGGAGGAGACCACCAAGATCATTTGCACAATGAGGTGCCTAATGTTGACTGCCCGTGTTCTGTTATTCCACCTATGTATGGTCCCCAGCGACTGTTCCATTTACTCCTCCGACAACGTGGTCAGAATGTCACTCAAACTCACCCCCATTATAAGAAGCTCGTAAGAAGGTTACAGACAATGTTTCAACAGCAGAAGTTGCTTTAACGCTTTTTTTACACTCACAAAACCAATTGTTTAAATGCCACACACCATTTATCCCTGTGGTTTTCAAAGGCGGTAGTGGCACAGGTATGAACAACAGAATTGGGGCATCTGTTCCGTGCCCCCACTCTCCCTAAAGAAAGAGGAAATGCCTTGGAGTACAAGCTGTGGTATTATGTCAGGTTTATCAGATAGACCTTTGTTTTTAGAATCACTTTTTGCCCTCTTTTGACCCAACGTATTAGACTGTTCCAAGAGTGTAATTGAACCGCTGAACATCTCCACAGTTGTAACGTGCATTGGCAATAACACAGGCTTGTATACATTTCTTTGGCAAAGTCATTAGATTATCCATATTACACCTGGATCATCATAAATTGTGAGGTAGGTGTGGAAAAGCACATTGTATTTTGTCAACGTGTTGGAATGGCAACAGTTACATGAAAACAAGAGAAATGAAAAGTAAGTCGTACTTTCAAAATCATTATGTGCGACCCTATCCATACAGTAATCAAGTGTAGAAATACACATTCTGGCATAAATGCGCTTTAATCAGAACATCATAAGACATGTATATGTTGAACCTGATTCCAAGAAAATCTCATGCGCAGTTGAAATGTGTGGCAACACAGGTATGATTTCCGCGTAATATCAAACATGCATGCTGTGAATCGTCCACCAAGGGGTTTTGCAATTGTTAATTAACATGCCAGAGTGACAAACCCAAAACAAGGATTCCCCCACTTGAATCTGGACCATTCTGTGGCTCATTTTGGAAAACCATGTACATTACCCCAAAAAGATGTGTACGTTTGCACGTTGGTGCAAACAGGTCCCCTCTGCATAATGTTCACCATGTGCACATCACAGTGCAAAGGAGAAGTGTAAAGTGGAGGGCGAAATTGCCTTTGTCATGCACATTATGTAAACGCTACCTGCCATGTATCTATGTCAGGCCGCCTTTATAATGGAATCCTAAGAAATCTGCCTGTTTTTGCTATTGTAAAAAAAGCAGACCGATTATATAGAAATGTGCAGCATTTGTGCCAGCAACAACATGTCATGCTGGTGTAAATGCTGGAGTATTTGTATGGCAGAGTGGAATGGGGAGACAATAATCGTTTATTAGGATCCGTCCACCTATACTATCTGTGTCTCTTCTCCACCATGCAAATGAAGCAAAATAGGATGTGGAGTAAACTTCATGCATTCAATGTTTATGCATACATTGTATGCATTCAATTTTACTCCACACGATCACCAACCTGACCCTCTGTGTAAAGGAGGCGGCTTTCCTTACCCTAAGAGAATAGTAATTGTAACTGAGAAATGGTTAATGTTTCTAAGCGTATGTGGAAAAGCTATCTATGCCCTATCGTGGGTCTGAAATTGGCACGTTTAGAGAAACGGTGTCTTCATTTCCCTCACTAGATTGCAACAATGCACACACGTGGACTAAACACTAGTTTTTATTTCTGCCTGCAGTCTAAAGATACCCACAGTCTGGCATTTCATCCACATGATCACAAACAAGAAAGCCTTCGGATCGTTGACTCTGTGGGATGATTTGAATGCAGAACCTGTCAGACAAGTTGGTTTTGAAAGTGTTTAGAACAAATTAGCAATCCGTGTCCTTGAAAGCAACACGCAAGGGTCGACTGAAGAAAACAGAAAAAAGAGTGTGGGGACGTCACGTGATCGCGGGAGCATGGTCTCGCGAGATCTGGACATAACGAGATCTCGTGAGCCCGCGCTCCGCGAGACAATGTTCCTGCCAGTGTTGGCGAAGCGCCAGACCAGTCAGGTCTACCGAGAGTGCTGCTCCTGACGAGGAGTCATCGGAACTGAGGCCCTGAAGAGCCTAATGACACCAGCTGACAGGGCATAAGTCCAAAGCCATAGGAGGCCACATGGGAGCCCTGAAAGCTTGCAGCGTGCCATCTTTGTGCACACCTTGCCCCCAGTGATGTAACTGGCAGAGCCCTGAACTGAACTGTGAATAGTTCCCCTGTTGCACTCAGCCACGTTTATGCCCACCTGTTTGTCTTGTAATAAAGACAGTTAAAGCCCACTGCAGAATCCTGTCGGTACCTTGGGTACTGCATCTCAAGTGAAGGCGTCAGCCCCAAGAAGAACCTCATGGAAGCCATAACAGAAGCCCCGGCTCCGAAGTCCAGAGAGGAACTACGCTCATTCCTGGGCCTAGCCGAGTACTATGCTAAATTCGTCCCGAGGTTCTCCGAGACCACGTCCCCAATGAGGGAGCTTCTGAAGAAGGGGGCAGCCTACTCCTGGGGCCCAGAGCAAAACGAAGCGTTCAGTGAAATCAAAAGGAGAATTCTACACGCGCCATGCCTGAAACCGTTCAACAATGAATGGGACACCTGCATTACTACAGACGCCAGCGCACCCGGCATGGGGGCCACCTTGACCCAGAAAAAGGGAGACACTGAAAACATTGTGGCGTTTGCATCAAAAGCGCTATCATCATCGGAGAAGAATTACTCCACCGTTGAGAAAGAAATGTTGGCATGTGACTGGGCCGTCAACTACTTCAGATCTTATGTTTGGGGCACGAGATTCAGGTTGGTCACCGACCACAAACCCCTCATTCACATGCTGAGCCCGGGCGGCACCAAGACCGCCACCCCTAGGCTGGCCAGGATAGCCGCAAAGCTTCAAGAATATACATTGCGGGTTGGAAAAACGCACAAGCGGACTGCATGTCCAGGCTCCTGAACAAAAATGCCCCTGGTACCACATTCTTGGAAGATGAGTGTGTCGTAGCCTCCATCAGTGACTTGAGGAACGGCGAATAGATGGACCTGAGTGAGCGCCACTGGCAGGAGGAATCCGAGCAGGACGACGGCCTACGGCGCGTAGGTGTCTGGATTCGCGAAGGGTGGCCCGACGAGGGAGCGATCCCCGAAGGCCTTCGTCCTTACTGGAAGGTGAACGGGGAAATCACCACCATGAACGGTCTCATTCTCAGAGGCGATCAAGTCATCCCGCCCAGCGGAATCCGCAAAGTGATACTGTGCAGAGCACACTCAGGCAACATGACCAGACGCAGGATACACGGTGCCTACTGGTGGCCGGGCATGGACCAGGACTTACGACAAATGGTCGAAAGGTGCCATGAGTGCACCAACAGTGACAAGCGCCTAGCCGTGAGGCAAGCTCCCATGCTGCCCACCGAAGTCTCCAAGGGGGTGTGGCGCAAACTAGGCTTGGATTTCATTGGGCCTTTGGACAACATGCCCCCAGAACACAAATACGGGATTGTCATGGTCGACTATTTCTCCAAATGGGTCGAAGTTGACTTCACCGCAGACATCTCCACAAGCACAGTCATCGAAGCACTCACCGCCGTATTCCAGCGGGAAGGCCTACCAGGAGAACTCGTCACGGACAACTGAGTCCAGTTGGTCTTTCGAGAAATGGAGAAATTCCTCAAACTCAACAACATTCGACAGCGGAGAGCAAGTCTTTACCACCCACAGGCCAATGGCCTGGTTGAGCAGGCAAACCTCTTCAACAAAGGGGCGCTGCAACTGGCGCATGCCTCGGGCCTCGACCCATACAAGACAGTCAAGGAAGCTGTAGCAGCCCACCGCATCACCCCCAACGCCATCACAGGTGTTTCGCCATTCCATCTGCTAAGGGGGGGAAGGGCAGCATCCACACTGGTACCACCGTGGCTCCACCAAGTGAGGGCCAATGAAGAAGTGGACATGGAAGACGTAGTTTTCCACATGCAGCGTAACAAAGAAGCCATGAAGACTCAAGGGGACTTGTGTCGAGCCGCTCGCCACACAGTAGTTAACAAAGGCGACCTAGTAAAGATACGCCTTCCCCACAAAGACATTTCGACTGGCTCCAGATACAGCAGTCCCATAGAAGTCTTGGAGAAAGGGTCAAACCACATTTGCACCAGCGACGGAAGGAAATGGAATCTAGAAAGGGTGGCCATGTACCGCAGGAAAGGATCCATTGAACAGCCACACTGGGAAGACGGAGAAGATCAAGACAACCATGAGACATCTGAAAACTCTCACCTCTCAGAAAGAGATAACTCAGAGTCACACCACAGCAATGAGTTCTCTAGCCCCAACTCTTCAACCCCACTCAGGGAGTCACAGCGAAGAGCAGGACAAGGAGAAGCCGAATCACCTGCACCCCTTCAAGAGCGTTCCCGAAGTCCTGCCCCATGTCCAAATCGGAGTAGACCACAGAGAGAGACAAGGAGACCGAGCAAGTTTGCAGACTTTGTCATGGAATGACCATCCATCCTTTTTCCCAGTAAAGGAGGTGTGTGGGGACATCACGTGATCGCGGGAGCATGGTCTCGTGAGATCTGGACATAACGAGATCTCATGAGCCCACGCTCCGTGAGACAACGTACCCGCCAGAGTTGGTGAAGCACCAGACCAGTCAGGTCTACCGAGAGTGCTGCTCCTGATGAGGAGTCATCGGAACTGAGGCCCTGAAGAGCCTAATGACACTAGCTTCCAGGGCATAAGTCCAAAGCCATATGAGGCCACATGGGAACCCTGGAAGCTTGCAGCGTGCCATCTTTGTGTACACCTTGCCCCCAGTGATGTAACTGGCAGGGCCCTGAACTGAACTGTGAGTAGTTCCCCTATTGCACTCAGCCAAGTTTATGCCCACCTGTTTGTCTTGTAATAAAGACAGTTAAAGCCCACTGCAGCATCCTGTCGTCCTTTAAGGCCACAACAACTGGTTAAGTTTTTGGGTGATCTTTATCTTTTCTTGATGCCTTTGTCCGGGAATATCAATTTCAGTAAAGTTAGTTTGCACAACATCCGTCCCCACAGAACCCACCATACGCTGTAGAGAAGGCTCCAGGATGAATTACTCCAACCTCTCCAAAGGGGATTGGATAGGCATAAACTCAGATGAGGGTACACCACTGGTATCTTCTGTTTGAGAACCGACAACCACATCCCCGGACTGACACCCAAAATCGAAGTGGGAGCTGGAACAGTCAATTTTTGCGACTCTGCACTTCCTTTGAGGGGGGCCCTGAAGCGAGCCTGAAACATCATTCGAGGAGTCTATTCTCATATTCTGGAGACTGTGTATCTTGCACGCGCTCAATGCATCTTGATCACTCAGCTCCTGCATGATATTGGCCGAGAGGAGGAAATGCTATGCCTGAAAAAGCTAAATCCGAAATGTTAAAAATAAGGCCTTCATGAGAGGGCCTTTTCAGTACCCCCAGGCTGAGAGGCTTGGTTTGAGGAAATAAGGGGTGCAATTCTGTAGAATTTTTAGCAGTGTGAGCCCTAGTAATGGACACCCTGAAAAGAATTACGAATACAATACACACATTTAAAGATGAAGTTTATGTGCGTCCAGGCACACCCAGGCACGTCCAGGCACACACAGGTCATACAAACCTAATGCAGCTACCATAGATACATGGACCTTGCTGTGCTCATTGATGTTGGATAGCACAACTAACAGTAATACAGGTGATACAGAAATATAGGCAGCACCGGGGACTATTGCCCCTCTGTCCCTTGCAACTATCTCTTCTAATCTGTGCTGGTGGAGATCGGAAACGCTAGGGAAGCTGGAGAAGCATACCTGCAAGCAAGCAGTGTGTGGTCAAGAGGCAATGGCTGACTCTAGCTGCTTCCGATGGAATAAGAAGCCTATGCTCACAGACCCGCAACTGGTCCACTTGCTCTCCTACACAGACATAGGGACTATTTCTATGTGTCTTGGTTAAAGTAATGTTGGCCAGCAGTAGAAGCTGGTGAATGTTTGAACTGGATGGACGTAAATGTGTGTGCCTAATATGTGGGAGCACCCAAGCACAGTGAATGATCCCAAACCAAACAAGGGGAATTGAATTTTTTTTTAATAATGGGTTTAAATGGTGCATTTTTCAGCACTATCTGTGAAAAACTGGGTAAAAATCCATCTAGGCCCTGATTTACAAAAGTGCAATCAGTTTTGTATGATAGCACATGAAAAAACCCATTGAGAGGTGCAAGTCTCCAACAGCGCACAGAACCATTTTGCAAAGCATTTTTCACGAGGACTTTTCCACAACATATGACAGTATACCAATCATTTTCATACTGACTGTGCCCATACATATGTATATATAAATGGGGTTACCTGGTGAGGATCCTGACATTACAGGTATCTTATGATTGTCTGTAAAACTGGTGATCAATATCATTTCGGGTAGGCAACTAATCAATAGCTCTTGCTAGTTCTTTCCAAGTAAAATGAAAAGCGAAACAATGCTTTATTTTTTTGTTAATTAAAAACACCTGTTCAAGACATATACTCAAGACCAATGTTCCCTCTAAGCTGTGCGCATGCGTGCTTGCCCAGCTTCCTTCTGGGTGCCGCTCAGAAGAATTTTTGCAGCACACACAGGCAATTCTCTCCTGTGCAAAACGATTTAATAAGGCACAAGCCACAGCAATTACTTGACATCTGCTTTTTCCTAAAATAACTAACTAGTCATGATGTTCTGATATAGCTCATTTACATTACCCTACTATGCAAGTGTGCCCTTAAAAACCTAAAAACAGAATGCAGCCACAAGAGGTAAAAGCTAATATGAAAAAGTGGCTCCATGAACATAAAAATCGAACTAAGATATGCTTGCACACGTTAAACAACTACTGATCCCTCCCTACCCATAAGTCCTATGCTTTAGTCTACCACGCGTTTACTCGAACCTCTACCCCAAAACATATTTAGATATTACCATTTAACCTTGACTCTTCCTCTCTCTGCGAAAGGTTACCATACATGTGCCTACATCCACTTATTTTATGTTTGTTGTGATTTGAATAGCTTTCAAGTACCACAACTTCTCTTATTCATCGTCCCTTATAAAAAGTTCCTTTTTGGAAGGCGTTCCAGTGATTACCTTGGCACCCCTGAGATGTGTCCTGCATGCTGCAGCACCACTCAGGAAAGGACTCTGGAAATTCAATCCTGAACCTCCTCTAACTGTACTGGCTCCCGCTGCAAGTCTGCATCATCTTCAAATCCTGTTGCATCATCTACAAGGCTGTCACCCTGAAGTCCCCAAGCTACCTCACTGAGAAACTCACCATCTCCAGAGTCCTGCAATCCACCAGAAGTAAGGATATGTGAAGGTTTGAACGCTGACAGTGCAGGAAGGAAAAAATGTGAAGAACAGCCTCCATTGCAGTGATATAATTTGCTTCCATTGCAGTCACTTATGGCGATGACACATTATGTGGTTTCATTTAAACTGAAATGCCTGGTTTAAATGTTGTACCTGAAGCTTTGGTCCCTCCCAGAAAATTTAAAGTTGGCAACCATGTCTGGCCAATTATAGGCTACTTTTCCGTTCTTCCTGAGCACAAAAAGAGGTGTAAAAGTACTCCCGGAATTGCACCTGTGTTTGGGCTGTATGGAATTCACAGTTCTTGAAAGCCAGAGATGAAATGTATGTGTCCACCTGCCCCACTAGATTCCACCTTCCACAATGCAATAGGCCTGATTCATGGAATGAGTCACTTGAAAAACGCAGATTTGTGCGCCTTTCTGCCTGAAAACCCCAGTTTGAACTATGGGGATTTTCGGGCAGAAAGGCGTGCAAATCTGTGTTTTTCACGCAAATAATTCCATGAATCCGGTCAAATATATTAACACTAGCGTCTGATTTTGAAGCTAGTTTTAATGTATAATATTGCACCTGCTGAACTGGTAGATTCTTTAGGAATCCATGTAAAATTCACCTTGTCATGTAGACAATAATTCCATGAGTATTTTTGGTTCACGTTTTCTTTCTTTTATGTAGTCAATTTCTTAAAATGTTAAATATAATAAGCCCTAAGGCAGAAGGGGGAGGCGCTTCTGTTTTGTTTTGCTGTGAGTTGGCGAGTTGGTGCTGGAATTGCTTGGATTACTTTCGGAATTACTTTTAGGCTTTGCATTTTATTTTGTGCCAAAACACTGCATCTGCACCCTGCATTATTATTCATTGACTGCAGTGCGGCCGACTGAGGAGTACTGTTATTGCTGCTTCACATTAGCAGAGCGTGCTGCTGGAAGCACATCAGCATCAGCTGAATATGAAAACATGCCCATACATTTTGTATTGTGCGGGGTCGGCCGGTGGCCGTCACACATGCATGCAACCACACGCACCCATGCATGCAGAGAACACACGCCGGAGACGTGTGATGGCTCCGGTCTCCGGCGCAAACTTCCGGGCACCGCCTTTATTATTCCAACACGCATGCGCGAGCTCCGTAGAGGCTCGCGCATGCGTACCTCGTGTACGCAGTACACAACATCTCTCCTTTTCCCCGGAAACAAACAATTAACAAATAACTGCAGAAACAACAACAATTAACAATTAACTGCAGAAGTACAACCTGGTTCCTTCTTCGGATTTGCACCGACCCATTTCCCCGCCTATGGTGCAGGGTCCATAATAAAGTCTCGGAACCTCTGGGGAAGTCGTCGTCCGGCCCTGCTCGGGTATCGTGGTGTAGTGTCACCAGGAGCCTCCGATGTCTCGTGATCTGCCGTTGGGGTAGCGTCCTCCATCCCTGTCTCTGCCCCTTGTTCCGGGACCTGTTCTGCTGTTGTCTCTCCACCAGCGGCCCTGATGCGCTTGAAAAACGACTGTTCCTCTGGCATTGGCTGCGGTGACCATTGTACCGTTCACGTGTGTTACACCCAGTGGTTGGGTCTCATAAATTGTCGACAGCTTTCCCTCTGCTCTTCTGTTTCGCACCAACACGGTATCTCCAACTGCAATCTGTTTTTCCGGCACTCTTACCCGCGCTGTTTCATTCTCGTTTCTCCCTGACCTTTCTAGTAGTACTTGGTCATTGTCGATCACTCCTGGTTGTCTCCCCTCTGATTCAGGTATGAGTCCTCTTGGGATCCTCTTGAAGAGTGCCTCCGCAGGGGCTATTCCAGTTGATCGATGAGGTGTTGTGCGATACTCCCAGAGAAAGTCGAATAAGTTCCGTCGAAGATCTTCACCCCCATTTTCGGATATGTGAAACACCTTGTTTAGTGTGCGCATGAACCGCTCTACTTCTCCATTGGCTCTTGGCCATAGTGGGGTGACTTTACATTGTTGTATCCCTCTCTCTTCGCAGTATCGAGCAAACAATTGTCCTTGAAAAGGTGACCCATTGTCAGAACATAACTCGATGGGGAAACCGTGGGTAGCAAATATCTTGTCCATGGCCAGGGTGGTGTGGTTGGTGGCTTGGGACTCGACCAGTTCCACCTCCGGATATCGGGACCATTGGTCAGTTACTACTAGGAAATGTAGTCCTTTTCCAGTAGAGCCAAAATCAGCATTTACTGTCCCCCAGGGTAACTCACTCCTTGCCATGGTCTGAATCAGGGGTCCCTTCTCCGCCGGGCTCGTGGCTTGGCACGGTATGCATGCCCTCACAAACTCTTCCACTCTCTTCTCCAATTCGGGGAACCAGACTTTGAGTCTGAGACGTGCCTTCATCCTGGTCATCCCCTGGTGTCCGTTGTGTGCCAGCGGAAGGACCTTCGGCACGAGTGACCTGGGGATCACAATTCGGTGCCCTCTCAGAAGGAGACCATCGGCAGATACTGACAGTTCATGTCGTTCACCCCAGAGCAACTGCAAGTCTCTTTGCGTTCCTACATTTCTCCGGGCATTGTTCAGAAGGAGCTCCCGCCATGCTCCCGAGGCTACCCCACCCTTTACTCTCAGAAATGCCTCATCCGAGTTCGATTCGTTGGCAATTTCTTGTCTTGTCAAAGCAATGGGAAGCGCAGACTCGACGACCATGTGAATGATGTCCACACAATTTGCAACCTCCGTAGTGTCTCTGGGTCGTCCTGCGCCGGGGTGACGAGACAAATAGTCAGCAGGGTTGTGCGTACCCGGGCGGTATACCAGCTTCACCCCGTACTCCATGAGGGATAGCATCCACCTCTCTATCCGAGGTGGCGGTTTGGAAGAGGCGCCTGCCAGAATGGGAATTAGGGGCTTGTGGTCGTCACCACTACAACAGGCTTCCCTAGGATGTATAATCTAAAATGTTTGCAGCCCCATAGTATTGCGAGGGCTTCGCGTTCAATTTGAGAATATCTTCTCTCGGTGTCTGTGAGTGCCTTGCTGGCGTATGCAACTGGTCGCATGGATCCCTGTTGATCCGCCTGCACTCGAACCGCCCCGAGTCCCACTGGACTGGCATCCACTATGATTTCAGATTCCCGGGCCGGGTTGAAATATGCCATGGTATCTTGTTCAGACTGAGCATCCTTGATGGCCGTGAATGCTCTCTGTTCCTTTCCAGCCCACGTCCATGCTACTTCATTCCTAGTGAGTGCTCTCAGGGGTTCAGAGAGGGACGCAAAATCTCGAATAAAACGCCCACAGTAGTTTACCATCCCTAAAAAACTGCGGACTTCTGCCGGGGAAGTGGGAGGTGACGCCTCTCGAATGTCTCTCACCTTCTCAGGATCTGGGGATATGCCTCCCGCATGGAAGACAAATCCAAAAAACTCTAGGCTGTCCTTCAGGAATTCGCACTTTTCTTGGTGCAGCGTCAGGCCGAGGCTGTGGAGTCTGTGAAAAGTGTTTTCCAGCCGCTTGATATGTTCTGCTTCGGATTTGGCAAAGACTAGGATATCGTCTGACATGTTTATTACTCCCTTTAGTCCGGACAGAGCACCCCTGATAGCATTTTGGAAGATTTCTGGCGCCGAGGATATTCCAAAACTGAGTCTTTTATATCGATACAGTCCTTTGTGTGTTGTAAAGGTCGTAATATATCTAGACTCCGGGTGAAGCTCCAACTGGTGGTAACCCGCTCTCAGGTCTAGTTTCGAAAAGAATTTCGCACCCTGAAGTTCTCCAATAATGTCGTCCAGAGTGGGAGTGAGATGACATTCTCTTTTTATGGCCATATTAGGAAGTCTCATGTCTACACAAATGCGCACAGCCCCAGGCTGTTTGGGCTTTCGGGCCACTACAATTGGGGAGACCCACGGGGTGGGCCCTTCCACCTTTTCAATGATATCTCGTTCCACTAAGTCTTGCAGCTCCTTTTCCACCTGAGCCCTCAGATGAAACGGTATGCGACGATGTTTCAGCGCCGTCGGTCTGACTGACTCATCAATGTGGAACCTTATTGGCTCAGCCTTCAGTTTCCCTATGCCCCTGAAGAGTCCTTCAAAGCGTGTCAGCAGGCTGTCCAGATCCGTATGATATACAGCAAAAGTGAAAATAACCAGGTCCAGTGCTTCAGATGCTGCGCAGCTTAAAAGAGAGTGCGGACTTACACTGGTTACAGAAAACCTCGCTTTGATGCTGTTCTGGCCATGGGTCACTGGGGCTACGAATACCCCTTGGATGGGTAGGGGAGTATCTTCACCAAAAGCGTATATCTGAGCCTTGGAGGGCGACAGGGTTGGTGGGCATGCCAGTGCGTTGTAATGCCTGTCCACCAGTACGCAGACTGAAGCTCCCGTGTCGATGAGGACTGGAGTGGGAATCTCTCCAATGTCTACAGTACATATGGGTCTTCGTCGAGTTCCAGGGCCATTTGCGATGCTGGAAATGAAGAAAATGTCTTCCTCCTCTTCTTCCTCTTCTTCGGCAATGTGTAGGTCGTGCACGTCCTGTTCAAGGGACGATATGCCCCTCACAGTGCGAGTGCCACCTCTACCGGCCCTCTCAGGTCCTCTGCTTGCTGCCACGGGCATGGCGGCCCTACACATCCTGGCATAATGCCCAGGTATCCCACACCTGCCGCATGTTCGTGATTTGGCTGAACATTCACCTCTGTGTGGGAGGTCATATCCACAATAGGAGCACGACTGAGGGGTCCCTGATGTCGTGGGTCCTTCTCCCCTCTTTGGTGTCCATCTGGCCTTCCCAGGTGCGAAACGTCCGACTGCAAGTGCCTCCTCCTCATTCTTGGGATGCATGGCTGCGTCCATTTTTGATCCTCTGACCTCCGCCAGCTCATACGCTCTTCCCATGTCCAGGATCTGCCGGAGGGTCAGCCCTGGTTCCCTCAGGACTTGCCTCCTACGTTTTCCTGAGCAGCATCCTTGCAGCAATTGGTTGCGGACCATTTCCTCTTCGTTGACCCACCTGCAGGAGCTTGCTAGGTGTCTCAAACGGGCACAAAACTGGTCCAGTGACTCTTCGCTCCGTTGTTTTTCCGCCCCCATGACAAACCTGTCGAAGTCAATATTCGCTAAGGGTAGGAAGTGATCCCGAAGTGCTTGTTTGGCAGCGACATACGTTGCCACTGGAATGTCGAGGGAGTCATATATTTTCTGGACCTCAGTGCCTGCGGAGTACATCATGATGGCGATCTTTGCCTCGTCTTCTGTCTCACTCGAGGCTCTGAACATCATTTCCAGTCTTTTGACCCATATGAGCCATTTTGGGCCAAGTTTCGATGGAGGCCCTGTGGTGTCAAATTCAGGCATGGGAGCCAGAGTGGTGCGCACTCTGCGTGGTATTGGGGCAATGGCGCCCTCATCATCTGTTTCTTCACCCATCACAGTATTGTCTTTGCAGGTTAGTGGGTGGTCCGACTCCCAACTGTGACAGAGTCTTCCTGTTGGCTCTTCTGCCACTTCTTGTGTCACAGCCCTGCACCAGCTGGGCTGTGGAGTGTCCAAAAATTGCTGCAACTGCTTACAACGGGCAGATGGCGCACGAGCACCCGAAGCGGGCCGCAACCACTGCGTATGTCGTAGTGAACGAGCACTCAAAATGGCCACCGGCTGTTAGAGCGGGTCCGCGACTGCGGAGTTGTGTTCCATTTCGCCGACGTCGTCGGAAAAACAGGAAGAACAGCTCCGATCCTGCCTCGTCGCCAATTTTGTATTGTGCGGGGTCGGCCGGTGGCCGTCACACATGCATGCAACCACACGCACCCATGCATGCAGAGAACACACGCCAGAGGCGTGTGATGGCTCCGGTCTCCGGCGCGAACTGCCGGGCACCGCCTTTATTATTCCAACACGCATGCGCGAGCACCGTAGAGGCTCTCGCATGCGTACCTCGTGTACGCAGTACACAACAATACTGCCCGTGTGGCCTAAGCCCTGAGGCAAAAGGGTGAGGCGCTTCTGTTTTGCTGCGAGTTGGCAAGTTGAAGGGTTTCATATTTCTTGTTGGAACTAAATAACTCCAAGAAGCAACGAAAATTACGGCGGCTGAAACAGATGTAGGGTGAGCTGCTATACAACTTTTGTCGCACCTTTTCATTGACTGTGAATGTTCCGCCTTTGTTGATTTACTGCTGAAAACTTGCAAAAGCGGCTGCAGGGGAAGGGAGGAGAGACGGACTCTGACAGCTCCTCTAGCTGTCGCATATGCCTTCCCCTGCTTAAATATTTTTCTTTTTTCTTTCTTCTGTGAGACCTAGCAGTTCTTCTTCTATCGTGGAGACCTTTAATGTTTACTTTTTGATCAACAGACACTTTTATACAAATTGACAGGTTTTACTTTGTGTTTTTACTTCACAGGATCTGATTATTTAATTGGGGGCTGTCAACATTGATTCTCCCCCATATTTACGAACACTGATTGGAAGGAAAAAGGGAAAAAAAATATCTTGAAACTCCAGTGAGACTGTCCATTTGAATTGTAAATTTATATGCGGTCAAGACTCAATACGCTGAAGTCTGGAATGCCTAATCATTTAATGATATCACAAACCTCAGTCATGTTAAAAACTGCTCCAGTGAGACCATCTCCGGTGATTGATAGCCGAAAGAAATTGACAGGCTTAGCTTTGTTTAATTTTGATAGAAAAAATGCATGTGCAGACATTAGAGGGTTCTGCCTCCCTAGACCAATAGTTGTGTCACCTGTGAAGGGATCACAGCAACCAGTTGACTTAACTTCCTCAGTGCTCCACGAACCCCATAATAAGGAATTATTAATATATCCTTACCTGATACACAATTGATCTCTGGGGTGAGTGGTTGTTTGAGAAAGCTAAATAGGCAGGAGAATATAAAGGCCCTTACCAAGAAACACAAGATGCTACAATCTGTGGATCAGATGCAAATTCTTGTTTTGCCTGTTCAAGTAAGTATTGACTTACCTGATGATGTTAACCAATCTATGAAGTTAATGAAAGAGAGATGTAAAATGAATCTCTCTATTGGTATGCCCGACTGTTTTTCACCTGACATGGCTCTACCAATAAATGAAAGCTCTCCCCATTCTCAGAGCATGTTTGACCAAACTATTCATAACTACGTGAATCTATCAACGTCCTTTTCAAAACCTACACCACGAAGACCGCTGTTAGCTGTTGAAGTATCAAACAATTTGCCTAAAACAAAGGCTGAAGATTTGAACTGGTCACCTTTATTGCAAATTACCTTACAAGCTATTAACACATCTATTTCTACACTGTATCGATTGTTTGAAACCCTAGATTGTAAGCTCTCATGTGAGTCCAAACAGATTGATGACATTAGTGCTTGGGTGGTACATTTTGATAAAAAGTATGAATGTGGAGCTAGTGCATTGAGTGGCTCTGATAATTCCGGATTAACACAATTCCCAACAGTGCCCTCTAAGCAATATTCTTCTGTTTTACCTAGCATCCCCCATATTATTTGGCCCTTATCAGATGACTTGGAGCAATGACTAGATGATAAACCTAGAAATCAACCTAGGGTTGGAGCTAGGAATACTTATCAGGAGGATTGCTAAATGTCTATTCTTGCCCCTGATAAGTCGGTTTTGACACAAAGTAAGAAGACTGGTAATATTTCCTGACCTCAAATGACTGATGCCGCTCTGATTACGAATGGCGACTCTAAAAGTTTGACCCCTTTTAAATAGTTGCAAGCATCAATACCAAAGAAGAACATTTTAAATGTGGATGTATCAAAAAAAACGAAAAATCTGAAAAATATAACATCACAAACTAGAACAAGTGTAAAGCATTTTGTAAAACATATAATGGCATCTTCTTCCATACGACCAAAACAAAGTCAGTGGGCCTCATTATGAGTATGGAGGTAGCCATGCCACTTTTAGCGGCATGCCTACCCCCATACCGGGTACCAATGGGGAACCCGTACCAGGTATATCCCCATTCCCATTTGAGCCCTTATAGGGCTCAATGGGAATGGGGGGGATGCTAACAACGGACCCGTTAATGATGGGCCCGTTGTTAGCATCCTGGTCTGCTGGCTGGTGCCGCTAAGGATGTCTGGTAAAACCAGATGTCCTTAGCGGCACCCGCCAGCAGACCCCGTAATGGGGCAGTAGGTGGATATAGGGACCGGCAGCTCTACTGGCACCGGTATCCTTCTGCCGCATTCCTCGTAATGAGGCCCGTTGTAATAAAACTAAAGTGTCAATTGCTAAGAAGAGCAACTCTGTTCCAACAGAGCATGCTCCGTTGAGTAAACTGATTGAGGCCTTAGCTGAGATAAATTAGCAGAAAGACCATCACCCACAAGCAGTATCACAACCTCTTGTGGTCCCTACATTGAGTAGTGATAAAGAGAATTCATTAACTGTGAAACCTGTGGTAAATCAATCTTGTGCGATCCCACAATTAGTGGCTGGTGTTGTAACAGACTTTAACAACTTATGTCTGGCGCTATTGCCTGAATACAAAGACAAGACCTCCGATATGAATACTTATTTACACCTAAAAACACTGATACAGACATCACTTGAAGATTTTTTTAAACAGCAAAAATATCAGAGCGTACACTTCACTGAGCCATAAAACCAAGTAGTTTCTTCTATTGCTGTCCTATCGGCTGCTACTAATAGTGGGAATGAAAAAACTCCTGCACCCACTTACAAGATAAAAATACATGTAGGACATAATATCAGTCGACGTTCTGCAAGTAGAATTTTTAGACGAGAATGATCTTTCAAAAGTGAAAATCTGGCTAGCCTTTAATGTAGTTAGAAACATTATATGGCTAGCCAGAATGGAACTATTTGGCTTAAGGTTTTTATTGGCACATGAATAGATTTCAACACACGAAAAGATTCTGACTGACTCCATGAGGAATAACCAATATGTACAGCAGTATAAAACATCGCAAACTCATGATAAAAGATTGGATAGAAATATGCACAATTCAGATGGAAATCAGCATTTTTCATCATAACTAGTTAAATCGACAAATAGTATTGACATTTTGCTTGGTAGTTGGAATACCCAGTTGTCAATACATTTATTTAGCCCCAATGTGGACTTTTTAAGTACTTTTCAAATTCTAGCCTTCCAAGAAACGTGGCTGGTTGAAGAGTCGGTTTGGGATGGATATGATGTTATACTGAACCCAGTTAAATGCAACAGTAGAGGACGAGCGTCCTCTGGTCTTATGACCACTGTAGCTAATAATGAAGGGCTGCAGATTTTTCCCTGGGCTGGGCCTAACCATTTCCTTCAAATGGTAAAAATTATATACTATCAAAGTACAATTGCATTGATAAATGCACATTGCAACCCTGTGGCAATTACTGACAATACTTTCTTTGATGATCTCGAAAGTTTAATCCACATAGTATCACAAACCCCAGACGTAACTAATACATTTGTGGTTGGTGATCTGAATCTGCATTGCCTCTCCTCCATCTCTGCAAAAAGTAATCCTTCTCTGATAAGGTGGTTGGGGCTAATGTCAGACCATCAATTAACTATGCTAAATGGGGCTTTCCAAAGCGATAACCCTCCAAGAAGTACTTGGAAGTGCGGAGATAGCAAATCAATCATTGATTATTTCTTCACCGATAGATCCACATTTAATTGTATAATAGATTTTAAAATTGCCCCTCAAAATTTTAGTGGCCATGAATTGCTGGGAGTAAAGTGGGCAATGAATAATTTTGAAAAAGCTAATTTGGATAAGTACAGTTCACAGTTAACTGTTAACAGTGGGTGAACACGTTTTCGATGGAATACATATATGCTACACTCATTAAATAACTCTATATGGAAGGGTGAACAACATACTGCAATGCTACAATCATTTCAGCAGAAATATAATAGAATTCTAGACATGATTTTACACCAAGACATGTGTATGACCCTGAGGTTCAGACCCGAAAAAGCGAATATCGTAGTAATAAAAAACAAATTCTAGTGCTACCATTGGCTTTGCGAAATGCTGCTCTGAGGTCATTGCATTGTCATTACAAAAATTGGTTACGATCCCATAAGATCTATTTGCTCCAGAGAGATAGAGAGACTGTGCTACAAGCAATTTTCTCAAAGAATACTGCAGAGATGTGGGCCTTGCAAAAAAGAGCAATTCATACAGGCAAGCTTGCGGTACAAATCAATGGCATTGCACAACCCCATAGGACTGACCACTTTTGTAATCTGTATAAGCAACCGAAGAATGATGTTGAATCTAAATATCTGCCTTTTGGAGAGTATGGTAACCTACACATTTCAGAGGAGGATATTTTGTCATACATAATGAAATCTAGTAATTCCAGAGCCCCTGGACCTGATGGCCTAAGTAATCAAATGTTGAAATCTTACCCTCGAATTTGGTCTCAAATACGCTATAAAATCTTCCAGGATTGTTTACAGTCAAACTGTCTTCCATACACATGGCTATGCTCAATTGTCATTCCCATATTCAAAAAGGGCGATCAGTCTGATCCAACTAATTACAGGCCGATCAACCTTCTCAATGCCCTGGAAAAATATTTGCCAGATTTATATTGTGTGATTTTAACAAATAGGCAATCGAACAAGTACAGCGAGATCCATTTAAAACTGGTTTTATTTCCGGAATGGGAACAGCCATCAACCTCCTGACCTTGAAGGCTATCTTATAACATTATATTCCTATGAAACAAGCAGTATACATGGTCTTTGTTGACCTGATAGCGCATTTGACTCATACATGTCCAACATACATGGTGGATTTAATCAAAGCCTTCCATACTAACATTTCAATACAGATTCGATTGGACCTGGAAGGCTCGCTGACACCACCCATTAAGACCAGAAGAGGACTGAGGCAAGGTTGCATACTTGCCGCGCCCCTCTTCAGTTTTTTCATAGCATATACAACGGGCCTTTGAGGGTATAACTGCAGATGCATCCAGGTTGGCTTCTAGATTGATATCCGCTATTTTATATGCTGATGACCTGGTGTTACTGTCCAAGCCCCATCAGGGACTGCAGCGATTATTAAACGCTTTGGCTACATACACTAAAAATAATGTATTAACTGTGAATCTGGAGAAGACAAAGGTTATGATTTGTAATGGGCGAAATAAACATATGAAAAAGAAGAGTAAATGGTTCCTTTTGAGGGTTCTGTTGTCTGATCATGCAGACGACCAAACTCATTATGTGATACTTAACACTAAGCTAAAATGATTACATTCTTTATCAAGAATAATTCAAAATAAATACAGAAAATGTACAATACTACTGGCCCACAAATTTTTTATGCAAAAAGTAACTCCAATCCTTTTGTATGGATCAGAATCTAAAACCCCAATTCACGTACAAAAGTGGGTAGCTTTAGTATAAAAGAACTGGAAGCAAATATTGAAGCGTTCTAATTGTGTACCGATTGCATTAATCCGTAGAGAATTGGGCCTTATCTCTCTTTTCACAAGATATATGTGGCAGAAAATATCATTGTTCAGAAAATGCCTATTAAAGTCATCTCCAAATTTCCTTATAAGTATTTTTTCAAGCCATATGCTTAAATCGCACAATCATTTTGTGTGTGCTTGGAGATTGGCAGCATTACAAGATCTTGCGAACGCAGATATTACCTTAGAAACATTATTACAAGATCCACAAGAGCAAAAAAGAAATTGTTCAAGCATGATTGAATTTTAACTAGGACTAAATGCCTTAAGTATAAAGATTTTAAAAATCATCTGTTCAATCATACGAAAGTAAGTGTGCTTGAGCAATATCTGCGCCAATCTCCTTCGGGACAAAATTGAGTTGATTGTATGCGAGTAAGATTAAGCCTATCGAACACCAAAAAACTTCAAACTAGACTTTGATTGCTCAAGCCACACGACAATATATGCTGTTTTTGTAAGAATTTGAATGCCAAAGAAAATCTACAACGTCCCTTAACGGAGTGTGATGCTCTTTTATCAATGAGTACGCAATATTTAAAACCATCAGTAGATCAATATTGTACTTTAACTCCAGATATATTGTGGTTCCTCATATTTAGTGGTCAACAAGTGGCTCTCAGAATAGGTACTCTGAGAATGCTACACGCGCCTAAATTGGATGAGATGATAACTAGTGGTTGATAAACAACTAAAGTCTAAATATTCAAATGTATTCACTTTTTTTTATTTGTATATGATTCTACAACAACCTTTACAAAATAGAACAATTACAAAATCACTTTTATATTTATGAAATTATGATGATTATGCCTCTCTTCTCTCCACTGTCACCTTTTTTGCATTGATTGCCAATCATATCCTCATCCACTGCTATGGATGCCAATTGTGGTTGTTTGATTTTGTTTGTATGCTTCTTCATTCAAATCTTCATTAAAATATGATTCTGTGGTCGTTGTGTGACTCCATTCACCTCCACAAATATTTAAGAAGTTTTTTTTGTTGACATTCTGTTTATTGAGAAGTTTCTTTTGTAGTTTAGTACTTAATTTTGTTAGTGGTTTCATCCTATTTAACACTAAAATAAATAACTTCCTTTTGTGAAGGATTGCACTGTCTATGAGAGCTTGTAGGATTAATTTTCTACGGTAGGTTTTAAGGGTTGAGGATGATTTCGGTCCTCTTCTTATTAGATTCTGAAGGACTCTGTGGAGGAACATTTTTGCTAAAATACTTTTTTTACTATGACTTCTTGCTAGTATATCAGGATTTATAGGAGCATTGTTAGCAGTAGTGGTACCCAAATTCTTGTAAAGCATTTTCTGTTTTGTGCCACATTTTGATAGAGGAAGCAAAGTTTCTGTTGTTTAAGCTTCCTTTGTTTCGCTAAATGACTGTATTAGCTGTTTTGTTTCACCGTTTTGTTCAAACTCTGGTAGAGATTAATGCTTACTTTCGACGCATTTATTTTCATTTGCTCTATTTCTGTGTTCCTTTCTATGGACTTGCTTTTTGGTAGGCATTCTTTGGGGTCTGTTGTAAAAAAAAAGGTATGGGTTGGTCTGTTTTACAATGTATGTGTGCTGTGTGCATGCGTGTATGAGTTTGATGGGGAAGATGTTTGTGGTGGTGTTTGAATGTGCATTGGGCAGTTACAATGAGTTGGGAAGGCAATTTTTTTGTTTGTATATTACTACACTGTGCTTCAGATGAGAGTAGAAAGTAAGCTAGTGGTGAGGAGAAGCATTAATAGTAAACGTAATGGTATAAAATTAAAACAGCTATTTGTTTTGTAGTACTAACATTCTAAGGTTCGTGTATGTTATTTGTGTTCCAAAAACTCAGGGATTTGTGTGCCATTCTGCCTGTTAATTTTTGTTTAATAAATGGGGATTTATGGGCAGAATGATTCAGAAATCGATGGTTTTTTTTTGGTGCACAAATTACATAAATAACACACACAGTCTCTGTGAGAAACAGTAAGAATATAAAGGTAGTACTGTACTTACTTTTTTTGTGGAATGACCATGTTTCTTTGGATATGTTGTTTGCAGTGTAGATGACGTTGATTTTCAGGAGAGTGGTCTTCACTGCAACTGTAAAAGGAAGAAGTTAGTAATTTCGTGTGTTTAAAGCAGTGATGTTAATGTACATGTTAATTTTTCAGCTTTCGTGGGAGTATTCTCGTTTGATATTTCAACACAGTGTATGCGTGCATTCATTACACTATGTGCAGCCTTTATATGTTATTTTCAGTATGTTAGTTGAACCTGCTTCGCAAATGAGTACAATTTTCAGTTCATGAAATTCCCTTGTTTTTTTCAGCTGTGTTGTACATAGCAGAGAGGTTTGGAAGTGATTGGACATTATAGTAGATTGGAAAAACTTGAATACTTTCATATTATAAGTAGGAATGCGAAAAATCAGGAGCACCTGAGAGGGAGATGTCACCACAGCAATCGGGAACGTTTATTTTTCTCATACGATCGCATTGGAAGTAGCATTAATTTAGGCAGATGACAGAAAAAATTGGGACATTTTTTAATGGAAAATCAAGTTTTGCGCGTAAATTGGGAGGGTTGCTACGTATGTATAGGTTATGCGGCAGATAGTAAGAAGTAGTGCGATTTTTGAATGAAAAATCGGAAGTCTCGCGTTTAAAGCGGGAGCATTGGTATGTATGTATTGGCTATGCAGATTTAGTGGCATTCATTTGTTTAAATGGAATCATAAGAGTTGCACATGTACTATGAATAAACTATGCATACCTGTACTTTGTAATCATGCACGTGGGTATGTATAGAAATCTGCGACACTTGCACAGTAGTTTTGTAGTAGGTGCTTTGCAATGATATGAGAATTGTATTCAGAGTGATCAACAGTACATTTGAGGTGCGGAACTCTGATGACGGAGTTAGATGTAGAGGTCTTGGATGTGATTGGTGGATGGTAGTGTGACTGCTTAGCTGTGTCCAATGAGGGAATGGATTTGTGTGTGATGTGGAAAGGGTAGAAGGACTGGCTAAGAGTTACGTGCCGCACAGACACCACGCTTGTCCGCGGTTAGGGCGTGCCACATACAGGGTTTTACAGCAAATTCAGCATGGAAAGGGGACTGTAGGCATCAGCCAATCAAATGTTGACATTGTTGATTTCTGTAGAAAGAGAGTGTGTGTAGTGAAGATGGCAGAGTTGGAGACAGTCAGGGTGTTGGTGCTCGGAGATATTTTTGTCCATGGTTTACAGCACTATTCAGAATGTAGGCATGTGGCAAACAATTTCGATGTCAGAGGAGTGGAGGTGGTGTGGAGCGCTGGGACTGATTGCAATGTATTGGCAATTCTCCAAGTTTTCAGAGATATGCGTAGGATGACCAGTCCCATGTGGTAGTTTTGCACTATGGTGCTTCCCATTTGGGCTATGTGAGTTCACCTACTTTGTTGGGAGATTTGGAACAGTTGGTTCAAGCAGTCATTATCATCTTTCCAACTGCAAAAGTATTTTTTTCTGGCTTAGAGCAAAATGGGACAACAGTTCTGTTTTTTGTCCTGATCAAAGTATTGGTATGTGTGCCATCAATCGTGGCATGCATGCTTTCATGTTAAGAGCTGGTATGTTTTTCTGCAGCCACGAGAACATTGTTTCCAGTAATGTGGCTTATTTTGAAGCTGATGGTGTTTCTTTATCTTTTTTGGGAAATGCCATGTTCTTTTGGAATGTAAGGCTTGCTTTGGAGAAGGTTATGTGATGATTGTAGAAGTAAACTAAGAAGAAAAAAAATAGAAAATAACAGGTGTCTGTCAGGCATCTGCAAAAAAACAAAAAAAACGGCTCTTTTCAGAGCCCACCTTAAAGGGGAATAGGGGAATATTATTTAAATGTAAAGTCGTCACGCTCAGATCCTCTACATGTCCGCGGACATGGCGGTAGTCTGCAGGTGGCGCGTATTACATACAGGGATTCTGGGGTGGAGAGGCATGCAAATGAGAATGAGCGAAGCTAGGGATTGGTCAGTAAAGTTCAGTGGGTGTGCTCTGAACTGAGAGATTTAGTGAGAGCCTCTTTTTGCTGAGAGGAAGACAGACAGCTATGGCTGCGTGTGCTCGAAAACAGATTTTCTCGATTTTTGGAGACTCATGGATGCATTGATTGAAGGTGCAAGCCGAATGGTGCGGTATATCTGCAGATCTTGGGTTCCCTCATGTGGAAGTGCACTGGCATGGAGTTTGTGGAATGAAGTGGCTGGACTTGGTACCACTCTGTGCTACTTTACAAACAGATCGTCATCCTGATATAATTATCATTCATTGTGGAGGAAAAAGTTTAGGCCATGTCTTGGAATTTCATTGCAATTTGCAATGAAGGAAGGACTTGAGAAGGTCATGGACATGTTTCCAAATTGCCAAGTATTATTTTCTCGTATTGCACAAAGACAAATGTGGCTGCCTTTCTGCTTTACTTGGTCCACAAATGGAGAAAGAGAGGAGCAATGTCAATAAGGCTGTTTGTGCTTTTCTAAGAGATGTTGGCATGTCCTCTTTCCACAATGACAATATTTTGTTTCGTAGCACATTTATTTTTCGCAGAGATGGAGTCCATCTTACATATGCTGGCAATCATATTTTTCTTCGAAATGTACAAAATGCATTGCGAGCTTTTTTGGATTCATAGTCTCCTATTTTGCATTACTTTTTGACGAATCCAAGTTTTCCAAACACACAAAACACCACCAAAAGGCTCTTTTCAGTGCCAACACTTACTCCCAGAGAAAAGTGCATTGGATTTGCTAGGGCTGCACCCCACATTTTTATCTGTCCTAGGTCTGTGCACAGAATTTAAAAAAAAAGCGCAGGGCCCTGTGCTGTTTATTTGACACTTCCATTTTTAAACTGTGAAAGGCGGCTCTGAAAAGAGACATTTTTTTGTGGTTTTTGTTGTTTTATATTTTTTTGATTTTGTTACACACAACACTCTAGGAGAGGAGGGGAAGGAGGGGAAGGAAGGGACACCAACCACAGGGATAAGAAAGGGCAAGTGGAGGGAGAAAGATGTAGGGTGGGCCTTATTTACGTAGGTAGCAGTTCTTCTGGTGCTCCGTGACCATAGTCTCGAAAAACACTTCAAAGACTCTCCCCCCTGCAGAGTAGTGTGTCACAGTACATACACAATATTGTGCATCTTGAAAGGTAAAGGTCAACAGCATTGCGAATGGCGTGTGTGGCAGCTGGAGGGATGCGCTCTCCCACAGGTGCGTCTCTTGTGGTGAGAGGATCGAAAACAGAGGATGCTGCGGAAGAACTCAACCTACTACATTCTTAGTGTCGCTTCATGGTTGTCGTACCAAAGCTGTACACACCAGGTCTCCCACGACTCAGCACAAACTTGCACTGTTTACAGGTGACCAGGTTTGCAAGTGCTTTTGATACGTTACCAAAAATGGTAAACAACCTCCATACCCACGACTCCCGGTGAGTGCTGGTAGTAGGGAGTTTCTCCACCTCATTCTCTTCATCCTCTTCTTCCTCGCTCTCTACATCCTCATGTGTATTTCCCTCTGCAGGCCCTTGGGGAGGTGGTGGCGGTGGAGGATTTGGGGGTGGTGCTGAGGCTGATGTAGCAACAGCAGCCATGGATGCCATTAGGGTTCGTGAGATAATCTCTGCTACAGCACTTAAGGCAGCAAAAGTCAATCTACAATTGTCAGAAGTACAATGGAGATGAGCTCGGGGGTGTGGCCTTTTATAGGGGTGGAAGGGTGCGCCTCGTGACCATATCGAACTCTCAAAGGCGTTGAAAAAGTTCCAAACAGTATGTTGAAAGCTAGGGCCATTGTATGTGACATGTGAAATGGTGATTTTGCATTGTAAAATAATTTGGCATGTTTGCATAAGTTCTTTTGAAATGTTGCGGAAGCGACAAAGTGCGCAAATTAGGACACACGCTCAGCGTGGGTGCGGTCACATGATGACGTTGTGAATCCATCTACGAAGGAAATGGGTGCCCGCAGGACACCACATGCACAGGAACAGTCGTGTGCATGCACGCGGGTGTTCTATGGACAGTGTTCGGGTCCTGAAACTAATTGAAAGTTTGACACAAGTGAGACGGACAGTTACGGACAGGCGTGATGTTCGCAAGACATACGGGTGTGGTACGCATGTGCGTAGATGTTCAGCTGACTGTACGGCCAGGTACAGTGTCCTTAGGACACCTCCATTTTGTTTGACTAATGACATGTCGGACACCGCGCCTGTTCTATGGACAGTTCCATCTGGGCTGCGGACGGTAGGGACAGGTATAGTGTTCTTAGGACATTCTCTTTTTGTTCATTTATGTACATCCCGGACACCTGGTGTGTTCTAAGAACAGTTTCATCTTGGTTGTGAACAGTACGAAGAGGTAGAATGTCCATAGGACACCCCCATTCTGTTGATTTACGCACATCTTGGACAGCTGGTGTGTTCTAAGAACAACATTTTAACTCTTTTTAAAAAGCTAAATTTGACCCAAACAATTCCACTAAAAGTAACATAACATTTTTTTAATTAAACAGACATACAGCAATTAAGGGAGAGAGGGGGAAACAGACACTGAAACAAATATAGGGGAATATTGGGTTTCTACAGGCTGGTTGTGAGGGGATGAAGGGATGGAAGTTTTGTCAAAACATGTATATTGTTCTTGAGGGTTTGGGGATAGTTCACTGGGAAATGGAGAAGGGGGACAGGTACAGGTGGGACAGTGATATCTGGTTTTTCCTTTCACGTGTTACTCCACAAATTGCCTTAATCCATTAAAATTCTCTTTTAGCATGTCCAGTTTGTCTTCTGATGTCATCTTTGATTACCCGGGTGCTAGTGTTAGCAGTGCACATTGGTGGCGCGAGTTATGGTTGCTTAGCTTACCATAACTGGCGAATTTCGAGGCTTTTTCAGTTTTACTTCGAACCATAATATCCCGTTAACAATGTTTTTTTTAGTGAATATATATATATATATATATATATATATATATATATATATATATATATATAATATTTCGTTTTAAAAGGAAAAATTAAACAAATCCGAGAACATACAAAAATGTATATGCTTCCAAATTACTATGTGCTGGTGTATTTCACTTTTAAAATTCAAATTCAGAGCTGTGAGGAAAAAGCAGTATTTTGTGGTGCCAAAGGCACAAACTTAAGGTTACATGAGGGATCCAAATGCATGAGTTTGCACCATAATCGTTTAGGGGTGACGACCTGCCAGTACCCTCACCAATTATGGAGGAGTCTTGGCTTAAACTGTCAAAGGGAAGCTTGATTTTCTTTTGATACTTTCTCTTTCCCAGCACACAAGTCCAATGGGGCGTGTTGGATTTGAGTGCTGGGAAAGAGAATGTATCTGGGATTTTTTTGCATGGCCCATTGGGGCTGCAGGCTGAAGAACTGCACCTATTATAAAGCAAGCATGATAAGTGTTATTGCGTGGCTAGACTGGCATTTTGGTGCAGCCATGATAGCCATTTCTTACTCTGACAAGCCATATTTTGTATAGGGCACTAATGATAAAGCAACATGATAACCGTTATTACGACACTCGGCTGGCATTTTGTTGAAGCCAAAATTGCCATGTTGTACTGTGGCATGACATTTCTTACTGGGCACCTATGATAAACCAACCATGATATTTGTTATTATGTGGCTATTCTGCCATTTTGATAAAGCCAGTCTAGCAATGATGTACTGTGGCACGTCATTGTTTACTGGTCCTCTGTAACAAAGCAAACATGATAAGTGTTATTATGTGTCTAGACTGCCCTACAGTGGTGCAGTCAGTTTGGACATGCTGTGGCATGGCATTTCTAATAACAAAGCCAACAAGTGCATGTTCTTTTATGGAGGTAGTGGCATATATTGGCAGAGCCATCCTGGACATTTTTTTATAGTTACCTTACTGGCATGAAGCGAGCTTGGAAATGTGTGGGCGCAGCCAGCATGAACACGTTTTTCAAACTGGCATATATGACGAGGAAAGGAGTCATAAAAATGCATTGAAAAATGATCTTGTGCACTGTTGTTTGCTTGCATCTATTGAATTTCTTCATGTGCCACCCTGCAAAGCAAATTAAAAACGGTCTGGATTTGTACCCAATTTTTAGGAGAAAGTATTCATAATAATGCAACATTATTCAGAAAATGTTCTCAGAGCAGAAACCCTACCAAACCTCCTTCGGTTAGTTTGGCTCGATAGCTCTCGCAGATTTGTGGCAAATATTTACGCCCCTCCAATTAAAAATTTCACCAGCCGCCACTGCTATTGAAATCCAATCAGGTACGCCCCCACTGTAAACTGCATTGTTCACATGAAGAAACATGCTGCTGCTGCCTGCTGTTTGTTTTTGTAATTACGAGCATGCTTCCAAGGCACTCTGCAGTCTTAGCCAGAATCTGATTGTCAAGCATCTGCAGAAGAATAATTTGTTCTTCTGCGTAATGCTTACTTTAACAAAAGGTCAATCCCGTCTGACCAACCTCGTTATTTTCATTGATGAAGTGACTAAAAAAATCGATTGGGTCTAATCCAAAGGAACGAGTCTATTTGAACTGCAGCAAGGATTTTGGAAATGTACCATATGCACAGCTGAATTGCACGATACTATGCAGTTTAATGTTCTAGTGCTGAAATTCAGAAGGCAGAAAGGTCATTTCTCTCTAAAAAGAAGGTCGTTCTCTCTATTGGATGATGGATTTTTTTTGGCCCATAACGAGCAACATGGGATCTGTTGAACCATATACTTATACTATTAACGACAACATTTGCTACCAGAGGTAGTGTTTTGAAATGCACATGTAAGTAAAACTCTATTAATAATAAGTGAAGTACATGTAAACCGGTAGGTGTTTTTTTAGATGCAATATTCGAGGCTCAATTGAAAAGGAGTTCATATTTAAAGTAGTGGCCATTGCACAGAGCGAGAAATCTACATGAACACTTATTTGAACACCTGTCCGCTCCATGCAATGTGTGTTGTGTGAGCTATGAGGTGGAAACATTCATACACATCTGGGAGTCCCTTAGTTTATAATATTTCATTTCGGAGTGCATGCACACATAAATGCCTCTCTTCATGTATGCATGGCAGGAGGCATTTACACTGGATTGTTTTGGATTCCACCAGCTTTTCTCGGGGCCTATATGCTGGCAGATTCCATCAGAATCCAACACTTTCATTGCAGCATGAAAACGACACGCTATTGAGAATGCATAGTTGTAGGAAGGCATAGTGAACAGGGGGAGGTGGAAACGTTGATTCCCTTCTGTGCCCTTGCTTACTCCCCTTCAACTGCAAAAAACCCTGAAGTGTTAAATTGACTATGACACCATACATACACATTTTGTGCTGCTATTAGGGAGATTTCTCCACAGCTCTCTGTTGAGGGATGTAAACCATCTGCCCTAAAGGCTACACAGGGTGTCCAACCAAAAAAGAGAGAAGCCTCTCTAATGTGGTACCTATGGCAGAGCTGTAATGCTGAACACAAGGTAAGAGACAGGATGGTAGTGAAGTACAGTTTTTACCCATAGGTAACCCTATATAATACACCAACATATAATGGCAAACATACATTTATTATGACATCACACACTCACACATATCTATGAAAACAGTAAAGGGCCATGATTAGACACTGGCCATTCCTAAACTAATTCTATGCCCACTTCCTGGCGGTAAGCACAATACATATAAGGAAAAGAGCTGGGTAGAAAACTAGAACCATAGACATTTACAGGGTCATAAGCGGGAACCAAAATACAACATATGAGTAGTCACAGTATTCTCTAGACCATTGATGACTTATTGATGCACATTTGCATTACATATTGCATACAGCACCTAGAAGGAGGACAGTAGGTTAACAGGTAGCCAGAAATGTCCAGTGGGGGAGCAAACTAGGATGCAATTAAGCTGACAATACCATACCTGTGAGCTCACATTCATCTTGTTGAAATTCAGTACATGTTAATGTTAAAGGTTACTTGTACCGCACACTATCACCACCAGAGTGTTCCCCTGGCACTCTGGCAGATCTGAAAAAGGATGGTCTGAAACAGGAAGGCTCTGGGAGCAGTTAGTAGGGTGCAGTGGGAATAGGAAAGTGAGATATGAGGTTCTGTTGGCAGCTTCCATTCGCTGAGCTTATTTATTTATTTATTTGAACATTTATATAGCGCACATAACCCAGAGGTATCTAGGTGCTTGAGCTTAAGAGATTGGTTACAGTGGTTTAACTTACCTTATACAGGTGCAACACATTATGTATTTACATCATGCAGGTATACATATCAGGCAAAGCACAAAGCATACGTTACATCGGATTCCAGAGCTCTAGTGGTTCATCTAGTGGTTATTATTATTATTATTATTATTATTATTATTATTATTATTATTATTATTATCTTAAACAAGTACAGAACGGATAGACTTTTTCAACTGGACACAGTGGCTATTGCATGGAGTCTAGATTGAAGAGCAGGGTTTTTAGGCTTCTTCGGAATGACCACAGGGATGTGTCATTTCTCAGTGATACTGGCAGAGAGTTCCACAATTTTGCCGCTACCACCGGCATGCTGGAACCACCACCTTTTTGTCTCTTGAATCTCGGTCTAACAATCAGGTTAGAGTAGGAAGCCCATGTGGGTCTGTTAGATTGGGTTTTGGATATTTGATTGCTGAGGTATGCATGTCCATTGTTTGAGAGACATTTGTTGGTGAGAGAAAGGATCTTAAATTTAATTCTGTCTTGAATTGCAAGCCAGGGAATGTGCCGTCTGGTTAATGATATGCATTCGTGTTGAGGTATATTATATTCCAAGCTGCTCTGATAGCGTGATTTTTGTAGGATTTGGAGTTTACTGATGTTTCTGGTATTGGATCCCTCAAAGAGTGAGTTGGTTATCGATCCTTGAAAGGACCAGTGCTCTAGCCAAGGTGATGCAATTATCTGCAGAGCGGAAGCATCTGCTGGCTCTAATTCGTTTTGACGTATAGGCTGCAGACGAGACAATGGCGTTGACCTGTCTTGTTAAGATGAGTGAAGAGTCAATGTAGACCCCAAGAGTGTTCATCTCGCTGGCAACGTTAATGGTACTGCCAACAATGTTAAAAGATTTATAAAGTTGTGGTAAGTTGTTTAGTTTAGATTTTCTCCCAATTATTATGAACTCCGTTTTGTCGCCATTGAGGCATAATTCATTTTGTGCCATTGAGGCCTGGATAGTGAGGTAGATTTGGTTGAGAGTGTTTGAATTGGTGACATAGCATCCTGTGATGAATATTTGGGTGTCATTCGCATAATTGGTATGTGACAGCCAAATTGTCTAGTTTGTCGGAAAGTGTTAGGGAGAATTTGCCAGAATGGCTGATTTCCTTTACCTACTGAGTCCCTCAGCAGCTTTGCTGGATTTCTTTGATTTTTTTTTTTTTTGTTCACCTGGTAAGAGTGTGAGCCATTTTTCCGACTCTTACATGCATGTTTTGCTGTGTATGTTTAACATGTTCTTGTGTTCATAGACTGTGGAGCCTCACCTACTCCCTAAGTGCAGTGACACAGGATTGTCTTTCTCAGACTTCCCAACTCCGACTCAATTTTCTGTGACTGACTACTGTCTCTCAGAACATGTAAAGTTGCCATTGACTTTATTAGTCTCTTTTAAAACTCACAGACCAAGTACAAACTATCTTACACAGAGTTCTGGAAAGGGTTAATACTTACCCCTTGTTGTCTGTTTCTCTGGCCCATATATGTTTTTATACGGTTCCTGCTGGTTTTATTCGCCATTTCTTTTAGTAAAAGTATTTCTCGTGTTTTACTCTGCGTGCCAAACCAGGTTTGGTTCCTTTGTTCGCCGTCCTTTCGCGGGCTTCTGCACAGAAGCCCTCCTTGGGCACCTGTATGTCTGAGGGGGACAGGATGTGAGGGAGGGCTTAGGACCCATTTCGCACTCCGATATGATTGGCTGTGGTGACTGTCCCGGCGGGACAGCCACCCTGCTGTGTGATTGACAGCCAGTCTGTATGAATGGGGGAAAACTGCATAAAAAGCAGGTCTGTGGGTCTGGAAAGGCAGAGTCGCCACTGGATCGAGACAGCCGAGGAGAAGCTGAAATAAGAGGACCTCTACAAAGACTGAACCTACCGGTGAAGCCCTGCTGCGGGTCCGAATCTTCAAGCTTCGATGATAGGGAAGATCTGCAAGGAATCTCCCCCCCTTGAGCTGGTGGGAACAACCAGTTCACCAAACTGCTCGCCAAGCCTCCCTTCTCTGGTCGAATTTGCTGCACAGAGGTACAGTGAACCAGATAGCCAGGAGCAACGGACCTTGCTTGCGTTTTACGGAGCACACCTTTTATTTGTCACCTTGCTCTGCTGCTGGTTTCTTCCCTGGGCAGTGCAGGACTCGCCAGTCTTCTTCCTTCTTATCAGTCCAACAGTCGCTTCAGGAACCGTGAGCCTGCAGGACCTGCCAGGAAAGTCTGCCGCGGCTACAGCATTCTTCTACTTTAAAGGTACTGTGCTAACCCGGTTGTTTGTTTTGTCCAGCCATGGTGAAAGTGTATGAAATCTTTTGCCTATCTGAGGGCTTGTCCTTCTCCATTCTTTAAAGTAACTTTTTGTCTGACCAACGTTGTTCTAAACTCTTGGCAATGACTTAACCGCAAACTACTCTGAACTGTGTGATCTTCTGCAATGAATTTAGTCCATTGACTTTGGGCCAGGCCCCTTGATTTCGATTTCCTCTCTGTAGTTCCTTTTTCTAGATTTCCCTGCTTACTCACTTGTTGGTGCTGCTCAATTTCTGTCTAACTTTGTCTTTCCCTCCCTCGTAAATTGCTGTAGTGCCATTTTGCTCACACTTCATTTTGAGCCTAACTTGTCCAGAATCTATTGGGAGTGGTGTAGTGTATTAGTAACATGATTTTTCTACTGCTTGATAATAGTGAAATGTTTAATAACTGATGTGTAAATAAATGTATATTCTTTAACTCAGAAAACTTGAGTCAGTAATTGCTGTTCTTTATACTATTGATGCTGCTTACTTTACTCTTGAGATAAGTTCTGCTGCTCAGCCATCGCTACCACTTTACTGTGTAGTACAGGCTTGTACCGAAAGGTGAATTTGTACTGTCACTTGTAGTCCTAATGGTGTGTGGTGTTGCCAAAGGGTACTGCATACAATTCTGCCTAACAGAAAGGAGCATTGTGAAAACACTATGTAATGTGGGTGACACGCAGGAGCCTTGGGGTACACCACATGTAACTAGGTCTGAAGGAGCTGCTGCTGATTCATAGAAAACCCTCATAGTAAGATTGGAAATACATGATTCAATCCATTTCATGGCTTCAGGAGAGAATTGATTGAGCAGCTGTTGCTAGATGGTGGCGTAAGATTTTATGGTTAACCAGATCAAATGTTGCGGATAGGTGGAGCAAGAGGAGGATGCACAGGTCACCTTTGTCCTTGAACTGGTCCATTTGTATTTTTAGGTTCAAGAGGGCTGTTTCCGTTCCATGGCCAGTCTGAAACCAGACTGTCTCAGGCCTAAGAGGTGATTCCAAGAATTGTTGTATCTGCAGATAGGCCATTTTTTTTAGTAAAAATGGTACTGTGGTGATGGGTCGGCTGTTAGTTGGAATCTTAGGGTCCAATGTAGTTTTATTTTAGCAACGGTAGTAGCCAGGCTTCTTTTAGATCGTCAGGTACTGAGCTGGTGGCAAGTGAGCTATTCATGAGTGTGGTGACGAAGGGTGCCCTTATTTGATAAAAGTAGTGGGACAAGTGTTGCCTTTACATCTCAATGGTATTAAACCTTTGATAATTTTGATGGTTTCGGGTATGGAGAAGGGGGTGAGAGCAAATGTATGAACAGTTTGAGGCTCAGTGGTTGGGATATTTGCTAGAGGGGAGGAGTCATGATTAAGGTTTGTTTTCTTGATTTCAATTTTGATTTGTCGTAGGGTGATTTTATAAGTTAAGGCATTTTGCATGTTGGTGCACCATTGCTGATCTTTGATGCAGTGGTCAGGGGCGGGGGCTGGAGATTACAGCTCACAGAGTATGGCAAATAGTTCTCTAGAATTAAATTGGGCATTCTCAATTCTCTGGTTGTAGGAGTCACTTTTAGCTTTAATGATTGCTTCCTTGTAGTCATTGGCTAGTGCCTGAAAGTGGGCCTTATTTGCAGTTGAAGGTGTTTTTGACCAGTTACTTTTGGCAGACCTTTTGGCCGCATGAAATGTTTGGAGGTCTGATGAGAAGCAAGAATTGGCATGCGCTGTTGGTTTAGCATTTTAGGATTTCAGTGACGCTATTTTGTGAATGGCTGCTAACATTGTTTTGTTATAGTGGGTGACTAATAGAGTGGGATATCCATGATGGTAAGTAAAATGTGTTATTGGCAACAGGAGGGGTAACATGTTGTCGTGATTAACATTTTTGAAACTTCTGGACGGTAAGGTGTATGTATGAAGGGTATGTTTGATAGGTTTGGTGATTATAGTGGTGGAGAAGAGTATGGTGTTATGGTCCAACCATTGGCATGGGGTGTTGGTTAGTATGTCTGTGATACAATTATTGTCAGAAAGCCAGTCTAAGGTACATCCCTTTTCATGAGTCGGGGAGGAGATACAATGTGTAAACCCTTGAGCTTTCATCGAGTTAGCCAGGAGGCCTGTCTGAGTGTCAAGAGGATTGTACATGTCCAGGTTAAAGTCACCTAGGATGATTGATTTAGATAGGGGTTTCAAGTTTGAGGCCAAGAGAGTGGCAATGTCTTCAAAGGAAGTTATTGGGCCTGGGGGTCTGTAAACAATTTGGAGAGTGAGGGTACAATAATGTGTGAGGGTGATTGAATTGGTGATTGCTTCACCTGAAGTGAAGGGGTGTTCTGTTGATATTCTTAGATCATACATGTTTTTAGCCAGGAGAACTACTCTGCCTCCTTTGGTAGTAATTCTTTCTTTCCTATAGATTGTGTAGCCTTCTGGGATGGATAAGTAGAGGGTAGGGCCTGAGGCCGTGTGGAGCCAGGTTTTCGTGACTATGCGAATGTCTAGGTCGTTAGCTTTAATAAGGTCAGCAATGCAAAGGAACGTGGGCTCTGAGTGATCTGGAGTTAAGGAAGGCACCTTTAAAATGTATAGAAGTATTGCTATGGTCAGAGTCTGTGATGTTTGGAGGAGGGGTTTACACAGTTTTTTGCCTGTCAGTTGAATGTGACACTTGGTCTGCTAAGGTGGGTGGTGATGAGGCATGGGCTTACTGTGGTGGTGTCCTCACGGTAGCTCGTATGTTAGGTCTTAAGGATCGCTGAGGTTTCTGTCTAGTGAGGGGGTGGGCGTTGGGAGATGGAGCCATAGTAAGCCCTCGGGCCAGTTCGAGAGGAGAACCTAGATCTCCTTGTGGACCCTACAATAGGGCAACTGGAGAGGGGTTTGACTGAGACAGTGGTACCTGTAGTCTCACTGTGCTGGGTGGCAGTTGGTATGGCAATACAGGGTTAGAATGCTAGCGTTGGGAAGGGAGATACTTTGGGGAGGAAAGGTGTTGTGCATGGGAGGGGGTTGTGACGGATGCATATAAATCGAGCAATGTCATTCCCGACCTGTGTAAAAGAGCCTACTGAACAGGGCAGGTTCCCTAGTCTGGACAGGTCCATGAAGCATTGTGGTATCACCTACTGAGATGAAGTTCATTGTATGGCTAGATAGTGACTACTCTTGCTCCAGGAATTCAGGGGCTCAGTGGGCTCAGTGGGAGAGGCTATGTTCTGGCAAGATTTTTAGTTATTAAAGCTAGGTTAGAGGCAGCAAGCGTGTCATTATCAGGCTGTGATCAAATCATTTTTGCAGCTTAGGTGCGTTTTTTGAGTGAACGATTTGCATGTGCTGTTGTGCATGGTTAGGTGTTGTTTGTATGTAGTTGCAGTGTGAGGAAGTATGTGTGGTTGGCTGTGCAAAGATGTGGTTGTCTGAGTTTCTGTAGGAGAAGTGGGTGTGGAAAAATGAGGTTCTAGTATTGCAATAGTAGTTTTTTTTTTACTTTTTTGCTTTGACTTCTGTGGTCGGCATCTATGACCATCATACGTGCTTTGATATAGTTTGGCATCCTAGTAGATAGGTACGTTGCAGTGTGGTAATTATCTTCTGTCGAAGTCTAGCTGTATGTTGACATGGGTCGTGGAGTTGTGTTTCCCCGCCCTAGGGTTAGAGATGGTTAGGTTAGGAAGGTTATGGGTCACTCCCGTGACTTCTAGTTGGGGGTCCCTGCCTACTGTGGAATTCCTGTGTAAACTAGGCGATGTGTGTTCATGAGAGGTCCAAAAAGTCCTCCCTACGCCCACCAATTGGGAATGGTTAGGCAATGGATTGTAGGTCCCTCCCTGCGCTTCCTCGTTCTGCCAGAATTTATGATTCCTACTAGTTCCCTTCTGATTCTGGGGTGAAGAGCCAAGTTTTTAGTCATTTTCTGAATTCCAGAGGATCCCTTGTATTGCATATGTTTTTTGGTAGGGCTTTCCATGTTTTAGGAGCCAGGTGTGAGAAAGATGCTCATCCAAATGTTCTTTTATTGTATGATTTTGGTTCTAGATGAATGTCTAGCTTGTTCTGAGTTGTCTTTCTGGATGGTAGAGGGTTATTTTCTTCTTTAGGAACTCTTCTCATCGGCCGTGGATTGCTCTGTGCGTTATTCACATTGTTTTGAACCTTATTTGATGTTTTAATAGTGGCCAGTGGAGTATTTTCAGTGCTGGGATAATGTGTTCTCTTCGTGGTAGTTTGAGCAGGAGTCTGGCCAATGCATTTTGGATATGCTGAAGTTTCTTTATTAGGTGTTCTAGCATTTCTAGGTAAAGTCTGGCAGCGCAGGCTACTCTGGACATGATGAGTGCGATGATGGTGAGTGTTTTGTGGGAGAAGGAGAGGAACGGTAGCATCCCTATTACTGTGTGCAGGAAGAAGAAGCATTTCATGATTAGAGCATTTACATGTGGACCAAGTGTTGTCCGTCAAGACTCAGGGGTCCTTTACTGTTGTTGATGGTGTCAGTGCTGTTCCTAGTTCTGTTGGCCATGGGATTTAGTGGCTGTTTTTGGATATAACTATTATTTCTGTTATGCCAGGGCTGAGTTTGGGGTTGTTTGTGTTCATCCAACCATAGAGTTCTCGTAGGTATTCTTGCCGGTTTGTGTTTTCGTTGCATGTGTTTTGTACTTTGTAGATGATCTGTGTGTCATCAGTGTAGTTGTAGCATGTGAGGCCTCATTACACGGTAGGCGCTAAGGGATTACCGGCAACGGTAAGGGCACCGGTGCCGGTAATCCCTTAGCGCCCTACTACGAGGTCCCTCAGCGGGTCCCGTCCTTAACGTCTGGTATGACCAGACGTTAAGGACGGGAGCCGCTGAGGGACTTCAGAGCTAATAACGGTACCACAAATTGCGGTACCGTTATTAGCTCCTTCACCATCCCCATTGAGCCCTATGGGGGCTCAAATGGGAATGGGGAATGACATTTGGCATGGGGATTTACCGGGTCCTCCAGGGTCGGAATGACCTGTTAAGTCCCCATACCACCTACCCGAACCCGGTATGCGGTGAGGGGGTAGCAACATGATTACCTCCTACCGTGTAATGATACCCCATGTCTTTTAACGGGTTTGATTATTGGAGCCAGGTGTTTGTTGAAAAGCAGCAGAAATAGGGAGGATTCCCTTGGGGTGGATTTGAAGCGTCTGATACAGACGGTTTCTGTTTTATCTGTTAGGAAAGATTTAATCCAGCGTAAGGCTAGGTTGGTGATTCCTATTTCTTCCAATCTCCTGATGAGAATGTCATGGTTGCCTGTGTCAAATGCTGCTGAGAGATTCAGAAGTATTAAAGCTGCACTTGTGTCCGAGTCTGCATTAGCCTTCAGGTCATCCCAGATTGAGAGCAATGCCTAATTGTCTGGTCCAGCAGAAGGTGATCTTCTAAGTTATCTTGTAATGTTCTATATACATAGGTCTTGAGCAGTTTCGCTGTAATGGGGATGTTTGCGATGAGTATGTAGTTGTCGAGGTCTTCCACGCTGCCTGCTGTGTCTTTGAGGAGTGGCTTGATATATGACGATTTGAATGATCACAGTACTTTTCCTGTTAACAGTGATTGGTTGACAAGGTTTCTGTAGTGTTCCATGGGTGCCCCTTGTGTGAGGATTGATTTGTGTATGTCGGGTGGACAGGGACACATGGGGGAGGCAGGTGTGTTGCTGTTTCTTACCATCTTGATGAATGTCTCTTCTGATGTTTGGGGAAAGTATTGTAGTTTGTTCTGACAATCCTCGGCTGGCAAGGTCAGTTGCGTGTTGTGGTAGATTGGTCTACTTTGTATGATTTGGTGGATGGTGCTGATTTTGTTCTTGAAGTGAACTTCAAGGTTGTTGCATAGATTCATTGACTGCATGGGTGTGTTGACGCAGCCAGGGGGGTTTCTTATTTTATTTATGATGTTAACAGTTCTTTTTGAATGTTGGCCTTTGGAGATTTGGTTGTTTTTTTATGAGCAGATTTGCTGTTGGAATTGTAATTTCTTTGCTTGGTCATATTTTTTCCTCCACTCTAGTTCAAGCATCTTGTTTTGTCTTTGTATGTCTCTGAGAAGCTGGTTAAACCATTTTGCTGTTGCTCTTTTGTGTGATGGGGTGAAAAGTTTTTCCTTGGGGATGTCGTCAATTGTTTCAGCGATCCACTTATGCAGTAGATATGTTTTCTTTTGTCGAGGTTGGATTTGTCCAGGGCCCTCTTTGGTGGTTTGTTGATTTTTAATTGTTGTATTAGGGTGCTAGCTTTGATGGTCCTCCATTTTCTTTTCATGATGGTGGTCAGTTTGTCCGGTTGTTTGGCTGTTTTTCTGGGTAGCGTGATTGCGAAAGGGATGATGAGGTGGTCGCTCCAGAGGATCTGTATTGGAGGTGCCGTGGTGATGAGTTTTATGTGGGCGAAGATTGAGTCTAGTGTATGACCTGCTGTGTGAGTTGCTCCTTTGACTAGCTGATGTCTTTTCATAGTCTTTAATTGTTCGGCTAGTGATTTTTGTGAGTTAGTGGTTTCTTCTTCAAACCAGTTGTTGAAGTCTCCCAGGATTATCAGGTGTTCTAGATCGATGGCTAGGTTGGTAATGGCTTCTGTGAAGGCATCCACAAAAGTCGCATCATATGTCAGTGGTCTGCAAACTAGAACAAATTTGAGGTTTAGTTTGGGGTTTGCTGTCAGATGAACGATTAGGGATTCACAGTGTTCGATGCTTACTTATTCATCCATTTTAATTTTCAGGTTTCCTTGAAAGCTACTCCTCCTCTTTTATTTTTTTCTACTTGGCTGTGAGCACTTGAAGTTGTCAGGGAGGCAGTTGTGGAGTGTGATTTTGTAGTTTCCGTCTAGCTTTGGTTATGAATAGGATGCCAATACCCCAGTCGCACATGAGGTCAAAAATCACTGTGGCATATTTGGACATTGATCTTGCATTGATTAGGTTATAATGGATCTTTTCGACAGAGTTATGTTTATTTTTATTTTTTGTCTGTTTTTGTCAGAAAGCGTGGGCATAAAGTGGTTGCTGGCATGGTGGGGGCCACCTCATACAGCAGACGTCATCTTTGTCCCCATTGTAGGTGTGATAGGTGCAGCAGACTAACAACTTCAAAAAAGAAACCAAGAGAAAGCAGAACCAGGAAAAGACTACATTTCCCAGCACACTTGGCCCACAAAACTACAGCCCCAGCAGCCCAGGAACCTCTACTAGAACATTTAGGTACACACAGCCTGCAAAAGCGCGGGCCGACACCCAAACCAATGCCCAAGACTACGCGCATGTACGCAGAGGCTTCTGCGCATGCGCGAGCCTCACAAACTTGTTTGCCCTCGTTCATTCCTCTGAGCGGACGTGATTCTGAGGAGCTCCAGCCTTTACATCATTTATGGGGCCAGACCTCGCCTGAAACCTTCTGTTACCGCCTGCAAGACTAAATATAAGTACTCCCTTGGCTCTCTAGAGCAATCGAAGCCTACCATGCATGAACCCACGTGGGAGGGACCCTGTTGTAATCCACAGTGACAGTTCAGAGAGATTAAAGGGGATCCATGCATGGGGATACTCTGATGCCCAAAACTCAACCAGGATACTAACCGCATATGGCGCAACATTAACTCATTCAGCATGCATCAGTAGTAACTGAACTTGTGTTTATGAGAGTGCAGATAATGAAAATAATGCATACTAATTGTTTCCCTCTTGGCAAGCATTGACGCTGTATCGGTGCCCTGCGGCTGCAAGGCTCCGACTTCTGAACCATTTCACAGACTGACACGGACACAAGCACAGAGAAAAAAAACAGAGCTAAGTGCTACCTCTTAAGTTTGTTTTGTGGAACTTTCTATCAATCAGGGAAGGGGCAAACTCAATGCTGATTTCTAATTGAGTGCAGTGCCTCAATCTGAACAAAGTGTGTATGCAAGTGTGAAAGAGTGCATGAGCAAGACAAGGGTGTTACTGGCAATCCAAAGCAGCAGCCAGCATGAGAGGCTCACAGGACAAGTGCCCAGGAGCGTGTTTTCGCTGTAATCCCCCTACCTATCCATTGCCTATTCCCTAACACTCTATCTGTGTTCCCATCTACCCCAAACATATCCAATTCATGGATCCTAACCCTTTTTCCCTATGGGGGTCACAATGGCCTGCATTTTATATGATCCAGGTGCCTAGACCACCAAGGGAAGGTGATGCTGCTTCTGCGCTGGAGAAAGCAGAACTTTGACAGGTTTGTCTTGCAGTAGTTCTGGTGGGTTGCTTCTGTTTTACTTACACAAATTCATTGAAGCTCTGTGGGCTCTGCTTCATTGTTGAATCATTATGTTAGATTGATAGCTGTGTTTGAGATTTCTTCTACTTCTTCATCTTCTATGTTTTGATGTAGTTGTTGACACTGCCCTTGTATTTTTGTGATATAGGGAGTGAACACGTTGATTATGTTCCTTTCTGTTCTCAGATCTTCTCTTCTTTTCCTGCAAGGTTCCAATAGGTTTTCTGTCTGCCTAGAACTGCTGGTGACATTGGGGTGTTGCGGTGTGGAGGCAGTCGAGAGGTACAGTGTTAAATATAGGGATTTTTTCTCTTCTTATGACCTTTGTTCTGTTCATTGTGGTATTTGTAGGGGTGTGTTGTGTGTTTGTGGCAGTTTCTATTGTAATTGGGAGCTCTACATTGGGATTGTTCCTTGTTCCATGTTTGTTTGGCAGCGTCCTGTTCTGTGTTGGGGCATCTTGTGGCCCTAGGTGGTCGCAGGGCTTGGATTTTTTTATTTGTTTTGTTTTTCTTTTTTTTTGTTGGTTTGGTTTACAGGGGCTGTAGCCCACCTGTAGGATCTTTTGTGGGTTGGATGGTGTTGGGTCTTGTCCTTTTGCCTTGTGATTGTGCAGTGCACTATGTGGCCTCGCTTCTTGTGTACATAGTTACAATCCGGGCCTAGTTGTGGGGCAGTTGTGATATTGTGGGCTGCTGTTGTGTATTGGCTGAGGTGTTTGCGTATGAGTGATATTGAGATATTTGGGGGATTCTGGGCTTGGGTTGTTCTAGAGTGCAGGTAGTTTGCTGGGGGTTTACCGTGTGGCTGCCTAAAAAGTGGATTTGGGTTTTGTATCTCTTGTTCCTGTGAGTGGAGGGTCTAGGTGAAGTGGTGTTTGGATATTAAGCATTGGAGAGACAGTAAACAGTTGGGTTATCAGTCAGTTGTGGGAGGTGAACGACCTGACCTTGGTTCTTAGTTTTTTGGGTAGTGATCAAGCCTTGGTTACTTGCTTTCAGCGGGTAGCTGTATGTTCCTGGACGGTTGGTGAAGGCCTGGGTTTCACAAAATGGCAGATATAAACGCAGCTAAATTTGAGATTACTAGATAGTTGGAGAAAGGTCTAGTTTTCACAGAGGGGCAGATATAACCACACCTATGTTTGATATTCCTGGAATGTGGGAGAAGGGCCGAGGCTTCAGAGTTGCAGTAATAAGCACACCTAAGTTTGAGACTCCTCCACAGTGGGAGAAAGGCCTGGGCTTCACAAAAAGGCAGATATAAACACAGCTGAATTTGAGATTACTCGATAGTGGGAGAAAGGCCTAGTTTTCACAGAGTGGCAGATATAAACTCACCTATGTGTGAGATTCCTAGACAGCGGGAGAAAGGCCTAGTTTTCACAGAGTGGCAGATATGAACACACCATGCTTGAGATTCCTAGATAGTTGGAGAAAGGCCTCATTTTCACAGAGTGGCAGATGTGAAAAGTTTGAAATTCCTATATAGTGGGGGAAAGGCCTACTTTTCACAGAATGGCAGATATAAACACACCTATGTTTGTTATTCCTAGATAGTGGGAGAAAGACCTAGTTTTTACAGGGTGGCAGATATGAACACACCTACATTTGAGCTTCCTATAAAGAAGGGAGAACGGCCTCGATTTCACAGAGTGGCAGATATGAACACACCTACATTTCAGATTCCTGGAATGTTGGAGAAGGGCCTAGGCTTCAGAGTTGCATACACAAGCACACCTAAGTTTGAGACTCCTGGACAGTGGGAGAAAGGTCTGGGTTTCACAAAAAGGCTCATATAAACACAGCTGAATTTGAGATTCCTAGATAGTGGGAGAAATGCCTAAATTTCACAGTTGAGATTCTTAGATAGTGGGAGAAAGGCCTAGTTTTCAGAGAATGGCAGATATAAACACAGCTAAGTTTGAGATTCCTAGACAGCAGGGGATAGGCAAGCGTGCTTGCATTCCCACTGGTCTTCCCAGAAGATGTCACAGGAGTGTGTGATTGGTGCAATTATTGCACATTTTTGGCTGATTTTGGTATGCTTATGTTGTGTAGGTAATAAGACAGGCAGGGCGTTTTGGAATACAGTGATTGTTGTACTCCCCACCCAGACCACAATTATCTTGTTAGTCGCTGCTGGTTAATCGCTGGCTGCTGGCTTCTTAGATGAACACGGGCAAAAATGGTCTGTAGCTGCTTCTTTGGGAGCTGCCCTTTGCCTTGGGCCCCTTAGCCAAAGGGGCTGCATGGGCAGTGGGTTACTCTAGGGGGTGTGATTAAGAGCCTGCCTCCTGGAGGGAAACAACCAATCACGGACAAGGGGCAGGGAAGAGGTCACACCGGTGCAGCAGAGACACACTTGACTATTCTAATCAATTGCAACAGGGGAGGGTAGGGACTGGGAGAAAGTCAGAGACAAACAAAGGACTACACCCCAGGGAATACACACTCTAGATGCAGTCCAGCTCAGATAAGCAGTGAGAAGCCATAGAAACACAAGAGAAGCCCACCAGAATAGCACAAACTGGTCAAAAACTGGTTCAACAAAACACTCAAAACCCTCCACAGGAGCACATGATACAGTCCAAAAACAGATTACAATCAATGTACAACTACTCACTGAGCTTCTACCAGACTTTAATGCTACTTCCCAAGTGATTTCCTTTGAATATCCTTCGAGATTACAGTCCAGAAGGCAAGTGGAAATGGCTGCCAGGAGCAAGGAAGACACCCGCCTGACTATTCTAACCAATTGCAAGGGGGAGGACGGGGACTGGGAGAAAGCCAGAGACAAACAAAGGACCACACCTCAGTGACTGCACACTCTAGATGCAGGCCAGCTCAGATAAACATGCTGAGAAGCCACAGAAATACCAGAGAAACCCACCAGAATAGCACTAGCTGGTCAAAATGTGATTGAAAATAACAGTCAAAAGCCTCCACAGGAGCACATGAAACAGTCCAAAAACGGATTACAATCAATGTACAACTACTCACTGAGCATTTACAAGACCCTAAGGCTTCTTCCCCAGTTATTTCCTTAGGAGAGCCTTTGAGGTTGCAGTCCAGAAGGCAAGTGGAAATGGCTGCCAGGAGCAAGGCAGAGACACACCTGACTATTCTAACCAATTGCAAGGGGGGAGGGCAGAGACTGGGAGAAAGCCAGAGACAAACAAAGGACTACAGCCCAGGGACTGCACACTCTAAATGTGGGCCAGCTCAGAAAAACAGGGTCAGAAGCCAAAGAAACCCAAGAGAAACCCACCCGAAAAGCACAAACTGGTCAGAAAAATAATCCAAGATCACATGATAAAGGCCTAAAACGGATTACAATCAATGTACAACTACTCATTGAGCGTCTACCAGACCCTAAGGCTGCTTCTGAAGTGGTTTCCTCAGGAGATCCTTCATGTTTACAGTCCAAAATGCAAGTGGAAATGGCTGACAGGAGTAAGGCAGAAACACACCTGACTATTCTAAGCAATTGCAAGGGGGGACGGCAGGGACTGGGAGAAAGTCAGAGACAAACAAAGGGCTACACCCCAGGGAATACACACGCTAAATGCAGGCCAGCTCAGAAAAATGAGATGGGAAGCCATAGACATACAAGAGAAACCCACCAGAATAGCACAAATGAGTCAAAAAATGATTGAAAAAAACACTCAAAGCCCTCCACAGGAGCACACGAAATAGGACAAAAATTGATTACAATATATGTAAACTACTCACTGAGCATCTACCAGCCCAGAAGGCTGCTTCCTAAGTGGTTTCCTTAGGAGATTATTTGATATTGCAGTCCAGGGCAAAATAACCAAAGTACCTATGTTTCCCTAGGCAGGAGTCTAATGCCCAGATCTACAAATACAAAACGAATAATTCAAAAGTGAAAATTCTAGCTTACATATAAGTCTCTAATGACCCAAGTGGGGACCCATGGGAAATGGCTGAGTGAAGGTGAGTACCTTCAAATTCATTTTACACATACTGGTGGAGGTATGGGGGAAATCAGGTAAATCTCTTTTCTACTTGGCAGGTGTGGAAAAGCAACAAGTAACCTCAATGTATTCGAGTGCAGACCTTCTCAAAGAGCTACAGTTCCAGGTTCAAGGCCCTAAAGCTCCAGGAAGAAAGGATACAAAGCAGGATTTTGGTCAATGTAAGTCAATGGGGAACTGCAGTAAACGGTACACTACAGAAAGCCAGGAACACAGACTTGGCACCAGTTTCAGAAAACCAGGCTCAGGAACAGAGAAACAACCATGTTGGACTAGGCTGGACTATTGCAACATCCTCTTTCTAAATCTGCCTGCCTCTACTCTCTGCCCTCTGCAACTCTTCCAAAACTGGACTGCGAGACTATACCTTGGCCTCAAGCCCAGGGATCATATCTCTCCAGGACTGAAATCTCTGCACTGGCTCCCAGTGGCGGTGAGGATTAAGTTGAAAACCCTCTGCATTGTCCACAAGGCTTGTTGGGGCCTGGGACCTCAACACCTTCAACTATCTCTTCCTAAATATCTTCCCCCTCAAGCTCTTCACTCATCCGCCTCCAACTCCCTCAGGGTCAGTTGCTTCTCCAGGCAGCGAGTTGGTGGTGGATCTCTTTCTTCTGCTGGGACCTCCCTCTGGAACAGCCTCCCTGCCTCTCTGAAACTTGATGAAAACCATCTCTGGTTCTGGATGCACCACAAGACCTTCTTCTTTGCTTCTGCTTCCTCTCCTCCTCTCCCCTGCTAATCTCCTGGCTGAATGTGAAACTGCACTCGTTACCTGGCTACCCTCTGATCTCGGTCCCAGGTCCCCTCCCCACCAGTGTCAGGCCTCTGTCCTCCTTCCCACACCTCCTCCTCACCTGAACCTCTGGAAGACTTGTCCGTGGTTACAGAAGTTGTCTTCCTGCGGGACTTCCTCTTGTCTGTAGGCTGTATCTCCTTATACTTTTGGTTGTGTAAGTAGGGTCTGGCTCCCTCAGAGGCCACCTTGGCAGGGATTGGCACCTGTCCTTGGGGGACCCTGAGGGGCCAAGCCCCAATTCAGGGAAAAAGCCAATGGGCGGAAAAAACCCTGATCCAATTTTCACTGAAGGATGTCTGTAGTATTAGGCAATCCGGATCCTGTTGTATCAGCACAAAACCCGGAATCCCAGCATGAAATTACTTCAAAGGTCAAAGAACATCAAGTATAAACAAGGTTAGTAAATAGAAAGAAACTAAAAAGGTAAGAGAGAGCAGAATCAGAATTAAGAAAGAAGACAGGAAACTAAAGCGTGCAACAGAAAGTTTGCTCCTTCAGGTAAGAGGAGCATAGACTCCATGGGTGAAAATACATTAGTGACTAAGTAAACGATGGCAAAGGCATACAGAGAATATCGTAAAGAACCCGAAACGGCTAGGCAGGGACCTGAAATACTGTAAGGCAGCCTGGCCCTTCCACAGAATAGCCGCAGAGAGCTGCGGAAGAACCCCGAAACCGAAGAAAGGTATCAGGTAAGCTCGAAAGGCGGTAGAACGCTAAGAAATAGATAACAAGCAGCGCCTGTCTAAAGACGCTGACACTTATCCGGACAGACCCGCGGAAGAGCCGCGAACGAACAGAAGAAAGCTGAGGCTCAGTCGAGCGGGTCACTGACTAGAGTAGCCAGTAAGCACAAACCAGGAAAAAGAAACCAAACAGAACTAATGTAGTAATAGAACCGTCAGGTACTGAAGAGAACCTTCCCAAAAAAAACACACAGCAAAAGCCCAGAGAAGGCAGAAAGGCTATGGTACGAATACAAAGTAAGCAGCGAAGCACTGCAGGGAGAAAAAACAGATACAAGGCACAGAGTGGGGGGCGGAGTCTGCTTAAATACGGAAGTCCACCATCTTGGATGAGGACTAGAGCAGGGAAATGTTCCTAAGGCTAATGCTTCCAGCTATGCCACAGCTTCCACCTCCGATTCCTAACAGTATACCCCCTTCCCCTCAGGGACGCCTTGGTCTTCCATGGTGTAAGCGGTGGAACCTCTTCACCAATACTGGAGCATGTATGTGACTCACTGGTTCCCAAGACCTTTCCGCCGCTGGGTACCCCTTCCAATGGACCAGGTATTGTACTCGGCCCTTGTGAAATCTTGAATCAACGAGACAGGCGACTTCATATTCGTCTAGAATCTGAACTGTGGGTGTTTGTTCTCTACGGTAGTGTCTCTGATAGGGATCTTCCTTGTATGCCTTCAGAAGGGAAGTGTGGAATACGGGGTGCACCCTCTGGAGATGCTGAGGCAAACTAAGTTTATAAGCCACTCGATTGACTCGAGATACTATGAGATACTATGAGAAATGGACCCAAAAACATTGGGGAAAAATTGCCAGAATGAACCTATTTGGGTAGGAATTTGGAAGATAACCAGACCAACTGGCCTGCCTTCCAGTCTGGATTGGCACGTCTTCTCTTGTCTGCCCATCTCTTCTGCGACTGTTGACTAGCCTCATGAGCTCTCTCAGCTAGATTATGTGCATCGTGCATGTCTGTAAGCCCCCTGTCCAGAGCTGGAACACTTGTAGATTGCATGCTGGACCAAGGTAAGTGTTGAGGATGGTAACCATACGTGCAATAGAACGGGCTCCTCTGTATGGATGTGTGTAGTGAATTATTATAGGCAAATTCTGCTTGAGGTAAAAAGTTAAACCATTCCTCATGTTGGAAGCTGCAGAAGCATCTTAAATATTGTTCAAGGCTAGCATTAAGTCATTTGGTTTTCCCATTACTCTGTGGATGATAACCTGATGAGAGGACCTCTGTGAATAACTAGTAACCGACATAGGGCAGACCAGAATTTAGAGGTGAATTGGGTACCCCTGTCGGTTACTATGGTCCTGGGTAGACCATGAAGTCGAACAATCTCCCTTAAAAAGGTGGTTGCAGTCTCGGGGGCTGAAGGGATATGAGAAAAAAGGCCGTAAAGTGGGCCAATTTACTGTAAGAATCCACAGTAACCAATATAGCTGTCATGCCGTAAGATTTAGGGGGTCAACAATAAAGTCTGTGGATATGGGTTCCCACGGACGTCCTGGTAACTGAGGTTGTTGTAACAACCCAATAGGTTTACCCGTTTGATATTTACAGGATGCACAAACGGGGCAGAAAGACACATACTCCACTATATCCTTTCTGAGTGTGTGCCACTAGCACCCTCTGCTGAGTAAATCATAAGTCTTCCTTATCCCTGGGTGTCCTGATAAGGTTGAATCGTGACACCAGGAAAGGACCTGTTCCTGAAGCTTCTGAGTGGGGACATAGAGTGCAGAGTTATGGTAGTAGAGCCCAGCGATTCCTTGTGTGACTGTATAAGGAGGTTTTGTCAGACCCTGATAAAGTGGAACCAGTTCTTGAAGAAATGGGGTGGCTGCAATGATTATTTTCAATTCTGGGAACACTCCTCCATGACCCTGGTAAAGCCCAGAATCCTCTCTGTGACAACGGGATAAAGCATCAGCCTTCTTATTCTCAGAACCAGGAATGTAGCTAATCAGAAAATCAAATTGGAAAAAAAATGAGCCCATCTGGCATGGCGTGCATTGGAACATTCCATCTGTTGTAGATCTCGAAGGTTACGATGGTCCGTCTGGATAAGAAACCTGTGAGTCGCTCCTTGTAGAAGATGGCGCCTTTCTTGGCAAACTAACTTGATGGCTAAGAGTTCTCTTTTCTCTTTCGAGAAGTGAGTAGTTGTGCTCACTGCTGGTCAAGGTCTTGGAATAGTAAGCCACCGGGTGCTCCAGGCCATCGGCTGTTTCTTGAAGCAGAATGGCTCCAACCGCTTCTATCGAGGCATCCGTCTCTAGGATGAATTGTCTGCCTTTATCCGGTTGTACCAACACCAGAGCTGTAGTGAACAACTTCTTGAGAATTTGGAAGGCTTCTCTGGGTTCCTGATTGAATGCGAATCTAACTCCCTTCTTGAGATGAGATGTGATGGGTAACACTATTCCAGAGAAGTTAGGGATGAACAGATGATAAAAGTTAGCTAGCCCAAGAAATCTTTGTACCTCTTTAACATTCTGGGGTTCCTTCCACTCCAGGATCGCCTTGATCTTGCTGGGATCCATCTCGATGCCCTCTTTAGCAAGAATGAATCCCAGGTAAGAGACTGATGTAACCTCAAACTGACACTTTTCTGGTTTAACTAGTAGTCTATGCAATTGCAGGCGGTGTAATACCTTCTTCAATTGATGGTGGTGATCTTGTAAGGTCCGGGAAAATATTAAGATGTAATCAAGATAGACTACTATAGACAGGAACAACATGTCAGCAAATACCTTGTCCATAAATATTTGGAAAATCGAGGGGGCATTAACCAACCCGAACGACATCACTTCAAACAGACCCAACGGGGTATGGAAGGCCGTCTTCCATTCATCACCCTTCCTTATTCTTAGCAGATGGTAGGCTCCTCTTTGGTCAAGTTTGGTGAAATAGACAGCACCTTGCACTGCTTCCAAAATGTCTCATATCAAGGGCATTAGATACCGGTCTCGAATGGTGATCTGATTCAGGCCTCTATAGTCGATACATGGCCGTAGTTCAGAGGAGTATTTCTTGGAAATAAAGAACAATGATGAACCACAAGATGACTTAGATTCTTGGCTGAGGCCGTTCTGCAAGTTGGCGTCTAAGTATTCCTTTAAGGCAAGCCTTTCTGGTAACGATAAGGGGTACAAGCGCCCAAAAGGTACCGTCGTTTCAGGAATCAGGTTTTTGGCGCAATCCTCTGCTCTGTGAGGCAGTAGCAATCTGGGTAAGGTATCTTCGAATACCTCGGAGTATTCTTGATACTGAAGTGGGACTGCAGATATCATCAGGGTTCCACAGACACTATTCTCTTCCTCTTCTGTCTTCTTGAATGAAGGATTCATACAGTGGGATCCACAATATTGTGAGTTAAAACTCACTCGATTGGAAGACCAGTGAATCTGAGGGTTGTGTCTTCTCAACCATGGAATTCCGATTACCAGAGGGAAGTGCGCCGCTCTGATCAAATCGAAGATCATGTACTCTTGGTTTTCTCCCAACTTCATCTTCAATGGTAACGTCTCTCTAGTTATGGGACCAGACGACAGAGGGGTTCCTTCTACTCCTTCGACTGGTATGGGTTTCTGCTTGGTTCTAGACGGCACTAGATTCTCTATGGCCCAGTTTAAGTCTATGAAGTTGCCGGCAGCACTACAGTCTAACATAGCCAGTACTTCCTTGGGTTCTGAACCAGGCAACCAAAGTAAGACTAGCAAGACCATAAGTCAGCTTTCTTCTGTGTTCTCTATTGGTCTTGAAGTGTTGCAAGGGTTGAAGGTAGCTCCCCCGATACTTCCCTTGCAGCGGATCGGGGGATGGAGTTTTCCTTCCTTCTAGGTGGTACTTAAGGACAATTTCTTAGTAGGTGCTTGGAAGAACCGCAGTACATACACAAGCCTGCTTTTCTACGTCTCCTTCGTTCATCAGAGGTCAAAGGTCCTCGTGTAGCATCAATCTGCATGGGTTCCTCTGCTGCTTGGCTGTTTCTAGGAGATTGGGAAGGTAGGCTAGATGCCTGAGGAGAGACTCAAGGTCTTCGTCTTTCTTGACGTCGTTCTTGCAATCTGAACTCAATCTGTAGGGACAAAGTCATCAGTTCCTGAAAAGATGCTGGTCTTGCTACTCTTGCCAGTTCATCCTTTATATCATCATGAAGTCCACGTCTGAAGATAGTTTGTTTGGATGAATCTGCCCAGTCCGTCTTAGTTGCCAATCTCAAAAAGCGTGAAATGTATGTCTGTAGATCCGTAGTTCCTTGACGCCCATCCAAAATTGCTTCCAAGGAGGTGTATAGGACCTCAGGTCGGTAAAATCGCTCCTTAAGTGATCCCACAAAATGGTCATAGTCATTCAAGGAGGGATTGTTGCCAGTCACCAAAGGATTAGCCCAAGTTTATGCATTTCCCATCAGATTTGCAATGATAAATCTGACTCAGGATCTTGCCGTCTCGTAAGCATGTGGTCTGAAGGTAAAATGTACCTGCCAAGCTGCAAGAAAGTCCTTGAGTCCTCCTGGATGACCATCGTACTTGCCAAAAGATAGTGTCATGGGTGGTAGATCCCCACGGTCGTCCCGGTGTAGTACAACCTGATGCCAAGGTGCTACATTCTCTGTCCTCAAAGCTTGGACTTCCACAGTGAGGTTCTGCATAGCTGCCACCAACTCCTGATACTGCTCCAAGGACGCCATGGATAATATTGGGCGTTGTATGCTGTCAGACCTCTGTCCTCCTTCCCACACCTCCTCCTCACCTGAACCTTCGGAGGACTTGTCCGTGGTTACAGAAGTTGTCTTCCTGCGGGACTTCCTCTTGTCTGTAGGCTGTTTCTCCTTAGACTTTCGGTCGTGTAAGTAGGGTCTGGCTCCCTCGGAGGCCACCTTGGCAGGGATTGGCACCTGACCTTGGGGGATCCTGAGGAGCCATGCCCCAATTCGGGAAAAAGCCAATGGGCGGAAAAAACCCTGATCCAATTTTCACTGAAGGATGTCTGTAGTATTAGGCATCTGGAACCTGTTGTATCAGCACAAAACCCGGAATCCCAGCATGAAATTACTTCAACGGTAAAAGAACCTCAAGTATAAACAAGGTTAGAAAATAGAAAGAAATTAAAAAGGTAAGAGATAGCGGAATCAGAATTAAGAAAGAAGACAGGAAACTAAAGCGTGCTACAGAAAGTTTGCTCCTTCAGGTAAGAGGAGCATAGACTCCATGGGTGAAAATACACTTGTGAGTAAGTAAAGGATGGCAAAGGCATACAGAGAATATCGTAAAGAACCCGAAATGGCTAGGCAGGCACCTGAAATACTGTAAGGCACCCCGCCCCTTCCACAGAATAGCCGCAGAGAGCTGCGGAAGAACCCCAAAACCGAAGAAAGGTATCAGGTAAGTTTGAAAGGCGGTAGAACGCCAAGAGATAGATAAACAAGCAGCGCCTGTCTAAAGACGCTGAAACTTACCCCGACATACCCGCGGAAGAGCTGAAAATGAACAGAAGAAAGCTAAGGCTCGGTCGAGCGGGTCACTGACTAGAGTAGCCAGTAAGCACAAACCAGGAAAAAGAAACCAAACAGAAGCGGAACTAATGTAGTAATAGAACCGTCAGGTACTGAAGAGGACCTTCCCAAAAAAAACACACGGGAAAAGCCCAGAGAAGGCAGAAAGGCTATGGTACGAATACCGAATAAGCAGCAGAGCACTGTAGGGAGAAAAAACGGATGCAATGCACAGAGTGGGGGGCGGAGTCTGATTAAATACGGAAGTCCACCATCTTGGATGAGGACTAGAGTGGAGAAATGTTCCTAAGGCTAATCCTTCCAGCTATGCCACAACTTCCACCTCCGATTCCTGATAACCAGGTGCACACCTGCACTACCCCCTTGGCAACCCTTGCACTTGGGGACTGATTCTGTATTCCTACAGCCCCTACTAGCACTTGAGCCCTGTTGTCTGCTCTTACCCTTGCACTTGCCACCAGCTGGCAATGTATGTATGTATTTATTTATTTATTTATTTATGTTACTGTAATCCTATGTACTGCACTACCCCCTCCCCTTCCCTCCGCACTTTTCCCCTTCACCCCTCACTTGTGCGATGTTAATGTCACCTCTCCTAGTAGGATTGTTTTCTGTCTTACCACTGTTTCCCCTCACTCACCGCGCCTTGAAACACTTGTGTATAGGCGTGTTATAAATGCCATATCATATTATATCATATCATCTCATGTTAGTACACACTTTGTTTTGCAGAGTGAGCTACAGGTTCCAGTGACCAAGGGATCTGAATCCCAGACCAGTGATGACTTAGGTGACCCAAAAGTAGACACACTGGCCTTTATAGAATGGTGAGCACCACCCAGTAGTGATAGCAATTATGAAGGTGGCACCTAGGAGGTATCAGAACCTGAAGGAGCTACCTCATATGGAACAACAGAGTAGCCGGTCAGCAGAAAACGGTCCCATGATAGCAAGTGTAGACAACCCAAGCAAACACAAATGAGGTGTATAGGTGGAGCAGTGGTGTCCCACCAACCTTTTGGAAATAGAGGCTGCTTACCTGTAGGGGCATGGGCCAGGAGGACAAGCGGCGGAGAGTTTGGAAAAATGTCCCAGAAAGAGTACCAACACAGGAAATTCAGTCTATCCAGTGGGGAGGACCAGGTGAGAATGAGGTGAGCCTAGCCAGGATGTTCAGCAGCCACAATACAAAACCAGAGCTAAGGAATAGGACAGAGTGCCATAGCTAGATCAAAGAATACAGAAGCATGGCTTCAAGAAAACATCAAAAGAAATAACGGTAGGTACACTAGCACAATCCCGACAGATTTGAGGATGGGTGAGGGTTTCCTAATTCACTTTTCGACTGGTCTAAGTAAGCCATCCAATCACACAAATGGAAGAAACACAAAGGTTGTATGGCCAGAATATTAGACTGATCCCAAAATCCAGACAACACTCAGACTCACCCACACAGTTTGTTTATCTACTTGTCTAGGGGCAGGAGGTAGTCTAACCCATTCCAAACTACTACAAAGGGTGCCAGGCTGGTCTCAGGTTTATCTCAGGTTTTCACAACGACAATGTTAAGCCTACCTCATGGTTTCCCTAAAGAATGAACAGCCTAGAAAAATTAACAGTGGCTAGGACTTAAAAAATGCATAGGCACTCCAATGGTTACCATGCAGGTACATTTGTCAAGACCTGTCAAAACCAAAACACAATTACAGCTGCTGCCACCCTACTCAGAAAAAGAAAAAAACATGATATGTTGATATCATAAACCTAGGGAAAACATAAGTTGCTGGAAAACCACTTCTGTTCTAGAAGCTGCATGGGCTATGGTTGGACTCTATGTTAAAATTGTTAACAATGTCAGGAGGATTTGATTAGAAGACCCAATTACCACCAGAATCAGTCAGACATCCTAGAAACAAACAGGGGAACACTACACATTTAGGGATCTCACAAATAGAGACAGCAGAACCCATAATAATAGAATTCCTCGCTAACACTTCATTTAACACTCTCAGGATTTTGAAAATGATCCCCAAAGAAGCATATTTTTTGTGGCAAAGTTATATCAAGGATCCTTTACTCCTACATTTCATCACACTTTCTATGGTCACAAAGTAGGCTCAATTACACAAAGAAAAAGTAGTGTCACTGGATTCATTTGCTCTGGAGCATTTGACTTCATGGCAGAAAAAATAAAAATGGTACACAAAAATATTGTCATTTCTTCGACGTATATTTCGTTCTTCTTCCACACATCCCACACATTTATGTAGATTTCCATTAATTCTCAAACATCACACATAGAACACAGAAAATTCAACGTCAGTGCACTCACAAATGTTTCTAAGAACAACAAGGACGTTTTGTGGATACATGTGAATCTATGCCTAAGAGGACGACCCATGTCTGGACCTGTGCCCCCACCTCTGAGACCCTACAGCATTGCCTCAATGTCGGCACACACCCGGATGGAAGCAGTGTGTGTTCACTGGAAAATCATGTCAAGGTAAACCAGGGTGGGCTAGTACTTCCTATGATGGAAAACTGTGCTCCAATGTTTTCAAAAGTCATACATTATTTGGATTGCAAGTATACTGATGCCTTGTGCACCCCTTCAAAATGGTTGCCACCGTTACAGCTGGCTCTGCAGCTGAAATGCACCCTTTCAGGCTCCTGCCTCCAGCCATTGGATGGCTACTGATATTTCTCTCCCCGATTCTGTGAGCCGAAAGGCAATGCAAACCCCCTGCAAATTCCCATTGCTAAGGCCCAAGAGGACGACCCATCTGGCCCTGTGTGCCCAGCCTCAAGACCCTCCAGCATTGTCTCAATGTCGGCACACACCCAGATGGAAGCAGTGTGCGCCCACTGGAAAATCACTTCAAGGTAAGCCATGATGGGCTATTACTTCCTATGAAGGAGAACTGTGTTCCAATGTTTTCAAAAGGCATGATTTATTTGGATTGCAAATATACTGATGCCACTCACAGCCCTTCAAAAATGACTGCCACCAATACAATTGGCTCTGCAGCTGAAATGCCTCTTGACATGCTCCCACCTTCAGCACCATCCCATTGGAAGGCTACAGATATTTCTCACCCCGACACTGGGAGCTTGCAGGCAATGTCAGCCCCCTGCAAATGCCCCTTGCTAAGGCCTAAGAGGAGGGGATATGTAGGACCCTGTCAGGCCTCTGATGGCCTCCCGCTCGCCCACCAGCTACGGTATGTTCTACTTAACCCCAAATCTATGATTACCCTTTGCATGTCCCCTGTCCTGCCGCACTATTCTACATAACCCCCTGCACCTTCCTCCCCTCATGGGCTCCTCATCTGTGCTTACCTGCCACAAGCATTTCTATCCATCATCAGTCTGGCATATGCCCTGTGCGCCAGCCTGGAAAGCCCAAACACTGGACCTCCACACCCTGTTGTGGTGCCAAAAGACTTCCACGTCTCTCTGTGCATACTCAGCCGCACTGCTACCACTCTCATACTCCAATGCCTACTAATGTATGCAATCTTCATCTTGGTAGGCCTACCAATAACCAGAATACTTTCCATCCTCCTACCCAACTGAAATCAAGGGCAGAGCTAACAACATACATCCACTGTAACAGGAACAAAGGCAGCACACCTTGCTACCTTGGCCCATCTGCACTTACGGTGCCCCCCCACAGCCAACATCAAGCCAACCTTCCACTGCATGGTTGCAACACTTACTAGACCTACACTGCACTACCGTATTAGGGATGTGCCTACCATTAGCACCCTTATGAAACCAGCCACCCCGTTCTCATTGTCTTCCCTGCACATATTATCTGGAGACCAACCTACACAACCTTATGCTACTCTGCACACTATCCCTTTTCACAGACTCATCTATTCCTATTAAAGGAGCACTAATCAGTGCCAGGTCAATGACTGCACATGCTTTAGATATCTCGGGCCTGATCACTTTGAATGACCTAGATTATTTGGCCATTTCGGAAACATGGCTGTAGCTTCAGGCCCTGACTTTTCACTTGCAGTCCCCCCTGAATACTTTACCCTTTGGAAAGATGGAGAGGACACTAAGGGTAGGGAAGTTGCCATTATCACCAAGAAAACCTTGCCATAAGGGAAATCAATAACCGTACACTGAAATCAGGGGGTCTGTTGACTGTCAAATTAACCTTGTCCCACACTGCCATAGTAACAATCCATTTGATATACCGTGCACCAGCCCCACCTTTATCTTTTGTGGACAACATCATGCATCTCCTCACGGCAGTGGCAAAACCTTCATTGAGAACCATACTCCTTGGGAACCTAAACCTTGGTTTCAAAGACAACACTGACTCTAATGAGCTGGACCTAGCAAATGCCATCAAAGCCTTAGGCTTCACACAACGTATCTCCAGCCCTACCCATGACAAGGGCCACATCCTAGAGTGGCTGGCCGACATCAATTGTAACATCTAGATCACATTTAACTGCCCCTGTGCCTGGTCAGATCAAAACATAATGTCCTTCAATTTACCCTTGTACAACCCGACATTTGCCCCGCAACTGTCATCAAAAACTGCATGGAAGCATTTGCTGCATTCATATCTAGGATCATCAACTCCTCGCTCTCCTCTGTCACAGTACCAGTTAATCTCAAAGACGCCTGGGTGCTACCCCTACTAAAAAGAAATCTCCCTTGACCCGGACCTCCCTACAAACTACAGCCCTGTTACCACATACCCATTCCTCCACAAGATACTGGACAGAGCGGTCTACTTACAAATCCAGTCTCATCTTGAATCCCACAATTTCTGGGCCTGCGTCAGTCAGATTTCCGGTCCGGCCATGGCACAGAATCATCTCTAATTGACCTAAAAAACCAACTGGACAAGACCAACGACTCTGGCAAGCTTGTCCTTCTTCTACTTGATCTATCTGCAGCCTTTGACTTGGTCGATCAGCAAATTCTTTGTGAACACCTCTCCTCAGCTGCTTACAACTCCCCCGAAGCAAATGCCTGGATCTCTTTCTTTTTATGTAACAGATCTATAATAGTGTGCTCCCCCACAGCCTCAGCGCCTCAGGCTCCCGTCCCCTGCTGTGTTCCACAAGGCTCATGTGTTTCACAGACTCTGTACAATATCTTCACAAAATCTCTCTTTGCCCTCATTGGTGCCCAGAGTATCACGTACACTAACTATGCAGATGTTACTCAGCTACTGCTTCCCTTCACAGGTTACTACCTTACTGACTCCAACACTTTGAGTTCAACCTACCAAACTATTCAGGCATGGATGGCTTCACACATGCTATGCCTTAACAATGACAAGACTGAGCTACTCCTAGTTGGAGAACAACCCCTTCTAAACAAACTTAACAGAGCCTATGCCTAAAAATCCTTCAATATAGAATGTATCACCATCCCAGTCTCCAGAGAGGTTAAAACCCTTGGGGTTTATCTTGATTCCACACTCTCACTAACTAGACAATTGAATGCGTAAACTTCCTCAGCAGCCCACAATAACAAATAAATGAATGCGTGCAGACAATTTCTCTCCACTGACAGCTGCCTCACTATCGCCAGAGCACTCATTGGATCGAGACTTGGTTACTGCAATGCCCTATATGCTGGTATAACTGCCTGAAACATAAACAAGTTACAGGTCATACAGAACAATGCTTTTAGGGCTGACTTGAACATCCCTAAAACAGACCATATTTTCGCAGCTAGAAGAGATGCACATTGTCTGCCAATCCATGAGCGCATTATGTTCAAAATGCTGGGGATAACTGCCTTTCAAACACTGCTCCAAGATATCTTTCACTAAAGTTTAACAAAGCTCAGTCTACCAGCCCTACACCGGCATCGCATACACACTGCCTCACCATTCCGAGATTCAGACTCCAAAGATCAGGTGGCCTCAGCTTCCAGGTGATCATCTCAAAAAACTGGAATGCCCTCCCTCTACCACTAAGATTGGAGCAATTCTACTGGGCATTCAGAAAACATCTCAAAACTCAGTATCTCTCCTGCTGTGGCCATTGATCAATTATCTTACTTGTCTCTTGTTTTTATAGGTACTGTTCTGTTTTCCAACACTGACAGATTGTCCTCACATCTGTTTGAATCTTTACAGATTCAAGTCAAGGGGAGTAAACATTAATTTTCATGTTGTGAACTACCTTCTCAGAAGCTGTGCTGAAGCAACAACTAAACACTGGCCACTTGTCCCAATGAAACTATTTGACAATATGCACCTGGTTACACCATATACTACAGGTAAACTGAGTAACTTTCATGGTATGCTGCCCGTTTCCAAATGTTCAAATACTCCTAACATTACATCATATTGTTTAATATGTTGTGTACATAATTGTGATGGGATGATGACCTTTTTCTAAACCTATGTTATTTCAATTGCTTTACTTTTCTAGGTTTGTAGCAGGAACATCATTTCACCAAACTGCCAGGCACAGTGGGATTGACATCACATGACCCTTGACCTCTGATGACATCACAGGAAGTGATGCAATGTGACCCCAACCAGAAGTGACATCACGGGAAGTGATGGAACACAACTGTTCACCTCTTGACAAAACAGGAAGTGGCATCACTTAGCATTGTTCCTAAGTACACTGCGAAAAATATAGTTACGATATCACTGTGATGTGATATACATTCCATACAAGAATGGATCACCATATGTATCGTTAATATCAGTATGCATAGGCCCATATTACGAAATTACTGTGAATGCAAGCAGACGTCCAAGGCCCAATGATAATGATGTGTTATTATACAGCACTTACCCTTATAACAAATATAAATAAAATATCACCCAACCTGTGTTGGTACTCATTTATAAACCTCAGAAGGATACAAGGCTGAGTTGGCTTTGCCGGGATTCAAATCTACAACCTGCAGATCACAAACACATCACAGCAGAGAGCGATCAACCGAGTGAGTTATCTTACCAGCTATAGCTATCTTACCGGCTATAGTAAAAATAGCAATTATATGTCTGAATGTGCTCAACATCAGAAATCAAATTACACCCTGTAGTGGATACCATTAGATTGGTAACTGATATTTAACTGCAGGCCAGTTCATCTGCAGGTCTGTTGCAAAGTTGGCCACATGTCTAGCCTGCGTGGATCTATTTTTCAGGCTTCAGAAGTTGGCAAAATAAATACCATTGAGTGGGTTCATAACTCTGTATTAAAGAATGTAGAGTAGCGCAGGTAAAGCAGTGCACTCACACGGCATCCTGTACTCTGGGCACTCGTTACCTCATAAATGCAAACAGACATCCTGAACAGCATGCCATGGATATAGGAAAGATAGACACATTACAACAAAGCATTAATTGTGGCACAATTAAATCAAGTGTTTTGTCCATTAACTGAGGACACCGAGATGGAATGTCTTGTGATGATCGTAACAGAGACAACAGCAGAAAAAAAAATCTATAATGGAATCTTGAGAAAAGCAAACCACATAGTCCGAAATGGATGCTTATCAGAGGCGTTGCTAGGAGGGGTTTAGGGTGCTATAGTCCCGGGTCTTTTGGTTGTAGCCCTGGATAGAATCTCAGGGGTTGGACGGATTTTCAGCCAATTTTGTCCCAAATGCACACTTTAAAAAAATTTAGTGTACATCCGTCCAGTGCTTTTTTTTTTTTTTTAAATGGCCAAATAGTAGGTCACAGAAAAATGTGTCATATCTGGGTCCGGACTGCTAACTCACTTACTGATTCGGGGTCCGTGGACAAGTCTGGACCACTCAGGGGTTGACATGGTACACACGCTCTGATTGGATGGTGAAAAACATGAGGTGCATCATATTTTTTTAAACAGTCACCATGTTAGGTCCGTGGACCTGCCTTTGTCCATGGATGGCGCAGTGAGAGAAAAGTCTGAAAAACACATTTGGGTTTGTTTGGTGCCCGAAAGAGGGCCTGGAAAAGGGGGTCGGGGTTGGAATAAAGTTGACATGGAGCTGTATTTATAGGTGAAAAGGGGGTTTGCATGTGCTGTTGAGTCCACGGACATCTATGTTGTCCGCGGACAGTGCAGTGAGAAGAAAGTCTAGAAAACACATTTGGGATTATTTGGTGTTGAAAGAGGGCCTGGAAATGGTGTGGGAGTGGACACACCCTTGACATGGAGCTGTTTTTATAGGTGGAAAAAGGTGTGCAGGTGCCGCCAAGTGTAGTCATTTTTTGGGTCCGCGGTCAACATTTGGATGGCAGGGCTTCTGGGTGAATCTTGTCATTTGAAGGTGTATTGTACGTACTTCTTATATGGTTATATGGTTTAATTATATTGTGGTGGTTGTGGGCAGTGGCCAGATTCTTGGGGCCATGAATCTGGCCACTGGACACACGTAGTATGGATGTATGTGTATAGCAATTATAGGTTCTATATGGGGAAGTATACAGTTTTTGTAATATGGTAGAATGATATAATTGAAGTGTATATGATATTTGGTCCTCTGCAGTCTGGACTACTGCAACAGCCTCTTCCTTAACATCCCTCATTGTTGTCTACGCCCCCTTCGGCTAATCTAGAAGAGGGCTACACAACTTATCCTTGGCCTCAAGTCCAGGGAGTGTATCGCTGCAGCCCTAAAATGTGTACATTGGCTTCTCGTGGTTGCAAGGATGAAATTCAAGATCCCGTGCATCATTGACAAGGCTTTCTGGGGCCTGGGACTACAATATCTCCAAATTTATCTCCTTAAATACTGCCCTGCTCGAGCCTTCCGCTCCTCTAACTCAAATCCTCTGCTTGTCAAATGCTTTTTGAAACAGAGAGCAGGATGCATGTCTCTCTCTTCAGCAGGTGCCTCTCTTTGGAACAGCCTTCCTGCTCCTCTTATAATTCAGCTGGACTTCCTTAAATTCTGGAAACATTTTAAAACTCTGCTTTTCTCCTCCTGTTTTACTTAATCCCTTGCCTACTAACTCATACCACTGCCACTGAGACTGGTGGCCTGGTCCCTCATGATCCTCACAGGTTCCAGGCCATATATCCAGTTGACACCAGTACTTCCCCCACCCCCCTTCAGAACTGCCCTTCTGGGTTCACCGCCTGGCAGCTGTGTACCTCACCCTTGGGACTCCTCTTCCCCAGCAGTTAGTCAGTGGCCTCCCACCTTGGCATCTCTTGGCACTTTCCTTCTGGGCTCTTATCAGAAATTGGCAATCCCTAGTCCCCTTTCCATTCATGCACTTCTCTTATTGCACAATGCATATGTGCATTTATAGCAGCATTGTGTACATTTATTTTGGATAAGCAAGGGAAATGCAGATGCAAAAGATTACTAGAACATTCTTAACATTCTTAACATTTTAAGAAAGCAAAAAAACACAGTTTTCTAGCTACTCCCATTCATTTTCCCAAAGAGAAAAAGTCCACATATTTGCGTGCCGATGCACAAAAACTGCTGGATGGGATTGGACCAAATAGGATACAACTTGGGCACAAAGCATTTACTCGATTTTTAGGACAGGTTTGGGGTAAATCCTTCCAAGGGTTTTAAAAATATTCAATGGGAAAGGGGTTTCCCCCTGCTCCAAAAAACAGCTATATCTCACCTGGTGCTTTGCAGCAGAGAGGCTGAGAGTCTTTTCAGTAGTGAAACAGCAGCTATGTTGTCCCAAATTCTATTGCTAATAACCTCTGAATTGTTGGATGGATTTGGATGAAATGTAGGGACCCCACAAACCTCAAAGTTTGGGAACAATATGTTATGAAATGGAAAGGTTATACAGAAAACAAAACACCACGGTTTTCAACCCATTCTTTTTGCCATAGAGAAAAAGTACAGTTTTTGAACAGCCGTAGTGCAAGAAATGCTAGGTAGATTTGGGCCAAATAAGAAATAACCATGGTAAAAAGCATTAACATAATGTCGTTGACTGGTTTGGGGTAAATCCATCCAGCATTTTTTTTTAATATTTGACAGAGAGCAGGGTTCTCCTGCTCCTTAAAACCTTTATATTTGTCTGGGTGCTTGCTTTGCAGGAGAGAAGCTGAGGGAGGCTAATCAATTTTGACTTACTGAATGGATTTAGATGACATTTTCCAAATATAAAGGTTGGCAAGGGCTACCCCCAAACTGGAAATGTTGGAAACAATTTTTAATAAAATGAAAACATTATTATGAAAACATAAATATACATTTTCAGCCTACCTATTCATTTTCCCATAAAGAAAACGTATAGTTTTTGAACAGACATACCATGAAAACCGCATGACACATTTGGACCAAATAATAAACAATCTGGGCACAAAGTGTTCAGTTTATTTCCTTCACTGGTTTGGGGAGGATCCATCTAGTATTTTTTGCTACATCAGATGCAGTAAAAGAGAGGGAGAAATTGAAGAGAGGAAAGAAGAAGAGAGGAAAGTAAAAAAGGAGAAGACCTGAAAATAGAAAAGAGCTAAGAGCACAACAATCCAGATGTCAATTACAATTACATCAACCCCATCCGGGCATGCACAAGTCCCCTTATGAATCCCCTGATGAGCTTGATTGCTGTCTGCTACTGCTGTCCAAAGATTGGGTCCTCACAACTGCGCAAGAAGTTCTCAAACCACACCCATGTTGTGCAATCCATGTCGTTGGTGCTTTTACGTCCAAGTTCCATGACCATGCAGTGGGTATATGTGACCAAGTTACACCACTTTGTGAAAAAGTTTCACCACTTTGCCTTAGAAAGTAGCTTGTATTTCTTTCAGTTTGAAGTGATCATCTCAAAAGCAACTGCTACCAAAATATCAAACAAATGTTTCTGGTCCTTAGTTGCAAGCAACTTTGGATCCACACTCCCAGACATCACCATCTTAGATGAGAAAGGTAGGTCTGTGTTACATATCTTCAAAATGGATGGCCATATTGAGACAGCCAGAAGGCACACGCCCACCTACATGTGAACAGCATATGCATAAGGGACACCTTCCCCTCCCGTCATGACCAACAGATAGAATCTTGACTTTGTAGGTCACCCTTCCTCAGCCTTCAGGGAATACAAAGGGCTCTGTTGTAAACCATATATATGGTTTGGGCGGTAGATACAGAGATGGAGGTACACCAAATCTTTGCCCAGATGTTTTGCCAACAATCTCCTGGGAAATCTGGCCCATAATAATCTACCCAAGCTTGCTCAATCTTTTGGCTCACCGCAAGCTGGGCCCCCTGAGACAGCCGCTTATATAGCTTGGCTGCTGATGGCGGCCTACCTCGGAGGTTGTTCCCCTGAGGTGAACAAGCAATGCTTGTGTACAATTACCTCCCACCAAGTGCCCATATTGCAAAAATGCCCTTGGCAGGAGTGTATACCTCTCCTGAAGTTGTTGGAAGGGTATTACCCCCCTCTCCGCCCACACTTGTTCCTCATATGGAATATCATTCTTTACCCAGGTCGCCCAGAAATTGGTTTATTAGCCACTTTGAACTTCTCAAAATGACAAATAGGCTGTGCTCCCCCTGGTCCCTCAGCCCTCTTCCTGTCCTCCTCCCACTTTCGGAGAGCCATAAATGTATATTGAATAGCCTTCACACCCATTAGCGATAGCTTCATTTTAAGAAAAGTAAGCCCTGTGTTAAAAGGCACTGACAGGCCGGCTTCCAAGTCTAGTGGGAGACCCCACTAGGAGCATTAGGTCTATTCCAACCCCTGTTTAATCATGAAGGGGTCTAAGTACCTTTGGAAGCATTGAACATTAACTCCCCCTTAAGCCGGGACAGCCCAAAGCCTACTGAAGGAGAGTCCAGCTTCTTTATTATTCCATAGAAAGCGAGAGAGCTTCTTATTTATTTATTTATTTATTTATTTATTTATGTATTTATTTATTTTAATTCTTATTACGCGCTGCAAGCTCGTGGGCCTCAGGGTGCACAAGAAACAAAGACAAGACACACAACAAGAAGACCGCAGAAGGAAGGAGAAGTCATAGGAGAATTACTCCAGATTAAAAAAGGTGAGTCTTTATGGCTCGCATAAAAAGGGAATCATTTTGAATCTGTCGTATCCCAGCCAGTAGGGCATTCTAGAGGAGGAGGCTCTGGACATCAAGAGTGGTGCCCCCAAATTTAGCTGTCTTAAATCTGGGGGGAGCAAGCGTTTTAGCAGTGGAAGAGTGAAGGTTTCTTCCACTGGTCTTGATACTAATGCATTCAGACAAATAGGTGGAATTGCTGAAGGACAAACACGTGTGTGTTTCTGTTAACACTTTATGTGTTATGCAATGTTTTACAGGAAGCCAGTGTAGCTTCTTTCTGAAGGTGGAGATATCGGTGCGACGAGATTGATTAAAGATGGTACGCACAGCGTTATTCTGAGCCACCTGTAAAGATTGCATGTTGGCGGCAGTAGTGTCAGACAATAGGCTGTTACAATAGTCCAGTCTGGAGTTTATCAATGCTGTAGACAGGAGTGCACAGTTTTCAGCTGTTATGAATGGGCGAATGTAATTGATTTGCTTGTTAATCAATCCACAGCTTGACCTTATGTTAGAGACATGAGGGTTCATGGATAGCTCATCATCTAGAACAACTCCCAAAGTGTTTACTTTCCTTTGGACAGTAATGATATTGTCTGCAATTAGGAAATTGGCATAGTCTGAATCTAGTTTGTTTTGTGTGTTCTTAGAGGACACTATCATGATCTCTGTTTTGTTGTTATTCAAAGCTAAAGAATTCCAGGCCATCCAGTCCTGGATGGCTTTGTAGATTCTATTGATGGTTTCAACATCGTTCTTATACAGACCACTTAGCTGTATGACAACCTGAGTGTCATCTGCATAGTTTGTATATTGAACTCCAAGTTTGTTAAGGAGGTGCCAAAACGTGCGAATCGCAGTAAAAGTGCGAAAATCGCAGTGCAAGTCCAAAAATCGCAGGGAAACCAGCGCACATCGATTCATGAAAGTCCGTGCTCGCGAAAAACATTGGATGTGCGCTAAAAATGTGCACCGCGCACGCCAGCACACAGGTCATCCAACAGCGTGCGCCACGGCCACTGCGAAATCGCACATAGCGCGGCGCACATCATAAAAGTAGGCGGAACACGGGGCGGAACACTCGGAATGGGGAACAACGCGTGAAAATATGGGCGTCACGGGGGAAGTACAGGAGGCAAGTGCGCGGAACGCCCACATGCTCGCCTACAACCCGTATTCATGTAATCGAATAGGGCAAACCAGCGCACGGTCAAAGACGCGCACAGGGCCAAACAAGTGCCCAACAAGAAAAGCAGGCGGAATTCTCTGTTTAGGCTGAATTTCCTAACCAAGTGAGTCCCCCAGCAGCTTTGCTGGATTTCTGGAGATTGTTTTTTCCATCCTGCCAAGAGTGAGACTCTTTTTCTCCCACTCTTGGACATGAATGTGTGTAATTCCTTTGAATGTCCATGTGTTCTATGGGCTATGGGGTCCTTTACTCCATAGGGTCTCATATGTTTTGCTATGTGTGTTACACCGCACCCTCCGTGCCGTAACACTGGGGCGTCCTAGCGGACCTCCACCATAGACTCCATACCCGGGGACTGACTACTGTCTCCCCGGGCATGTAAAGTCACCATTGGCTTTACTAGACCTAAATTTACTAACAGAACTAGTACAAACCATCCTATTGTGGACGTACTAGTAGGGGTAATTCGATTATTCCTGGGTCTGTTATTCGAGGGGGCACTGTCTCGTCCCCCCTCGTCGAGTTTTGGCTGGTGGCAGTGGAAACTACTTGTTATGTTCGACCCCGAATATAACCCTATGGGATTCTTCCCATTGTTAGAGATTGATACTTTTTCTCGTTAGTCTCTAACATACCACCGGTCTACTTATCTTAAATAAGTCTATCGGATGGTATTTTCTGCCAGAACTCGGTTTTTAAAATGGCGTCTGTGTTCGTCTCTGTGACCCCTAAACCAAAGGTCGAGCCCTTTGTTCCACTTTTGGCGGGCTTCTGTACAGAGACCCTCCAAAGTGGTGCCATTCTGTCTGGGTTACCACAGGGGTGTGGGAGGGGGTTTAGGCACCCTGGACCGAGTTGCCTTGCCAACTCCGGTCGCACTCTGGTGTGATTGGCCCAAGTGGTGACCCTCCCCGCTCGCCACTTAGCGTGTGTTGATTGACAGCTAGGCTGAATGAATGGGGGTTTTCTGCATAAAAGCAGGACTTTTGGGACTGGATCTTGAGAAGTCGCCACAGGACCTAAGAATCCGACGAGGGTAATGCTGAGCCGACCTGCAACGACGACACCTCCGGTGGAGCCCTGCTGAACTGACTCACCACTTCCCGACGACAGAGGAGATCTCCATGCCGGAGAGTCTCTTCCCCTGACTGGTGGGAACAACCAGTCCCTTTGCTTTTTCTTCGCCTCAGGACGCAGGTGTCGAATTGCCCGTGCAGAGCACCTCGGCAACCGGATAGCCACTACCCCTGTACCGCAACCAAAAGGTAGTGCCTTGTGACGGAGCACTCCGCGGCTGGTCTCTTCCCTGGTGGTGCAACGATCTTCAACTTTCCTTCGACGACGAGATCCTCTCTTCTCTTGGCAAAGACCGGACGTGCACCCACCGCCAGGAACAACTGCCCCCACCGGAGCTGTCTCTCCACAATCAAGGTACTGTGTCCGCCGGCTTCCCCTGTTGCCGGATAGAGTGAGGTGTCTTAATCCTCGCCTCTCCATAGGGTCGCCTCCAAGCTTTCTCTAACGTGTTGTTCTGAACTGGTCCAATCTGCCAATAACAATTTGCTACAAAGACTCGAACGCATTTCCACTAAGATACTTTATGGGTCATATCGCCTCGCCTCTCTCCGAGTGGGCCTGGTCTCTGAACTTTATGATCTACCGTGGTTCTTGTCTTCTTGCCTTGCATTTGTTCGTTAAGTATTGGAACCGTGTTGATTTCGTAACCTGCTTATTTTTCTCTCCCGTCCTAACGTATACTAGAGTGCCATCTAGGTTGAAGCATACACCTCTGTCTGCAAATAAGTGATGCTGGTAAAACCTAGACTTGTTGAACTATTGTTAGGGGGATTGATCTTTCTTCGTAGAGTAATTGTAATTGAAGTGTTTGCCGTAATAGTGCCAGAGTGTTTTCTATAGATGTGTCGTTATAAATAAATACCTTCATATCTTTACACTGAAGCCTTGTTGCGTGTTTGCTTGTCTTACTGTGAAGAATTGCCCTATGTTGTATACTTCACATACTGTCTAACTCTTCTTGAGGGAAGTCCGACTGCTCAGCCACAGCTACCAAGTGAATTTGTGTGGTACAGACTGCTACCAAGTGGGTTTACTTCCAAACACCTGTAGTCCTAAATCTTTTGCAGTGGTCCCAGAGGGAACAGCACAGGTTTCCGCCTAACAGCGCCCCTGCGACTGAAAAAAATTTGTGCCAAAATGTGCGCTAACAAAAAGCACCCATATACAGCCATGATGAATGGACCATACAGTGGCCCTCTAGGACAAATGAGGTGCAAAGGGGCACCGACAAACACGGACACCCGCTGTGTGAAAAATAGCATGTGCGCGTGTTCCTGGGTGCGCGGGAAGTTCCACACGCGATTGGCTTGGGTATGTGTACTTCGGGGTGCGCGGGAAGTTCCACACGCGATTAGCCTGGGTACGTGTACTACGGGGTGCGCGGGAAGTTCCACACGCGATTGGCCTGGGTAGGTGTACTTCGCGGTGCGCGGCAAGTCCCACATGCGATTGGCCTGGGTACGTGTAATTCGGGGTGCGCGGGAAGTGCCACAAGCGATTGGCCTGGGTACGTGTATTCCGAGGTGCGCGGGAAGATTCACACACGATTTCAGCAGGGTACGTGTATTTCGGTGGTGCCGGGGAATGCTACACGTGATTTGGCCATGTGGGTCCTCCCAGGTGTTCCCTCTACACCCTCCACGGCCCCTGCAGGCAGCCCACACCACAGGGTACTACCCTGCACCCCTGCTCATGTCCCACAGGCAACCCATCCACCATGGCCATGCCCACCAGCCAACCCACATTTCACCTTGCACTACTGATCACCAACACATGTCTCCCATCACCTCCACCCCCCAGCAGTGCAGGGTCAGCCTCCACCAGGCTCCCACACATGTCCCCCTGCACCCCCACTCCCCAGCCATCAGGGGCAGCCTCCACCAGGCCCCCACTCATGTCTCCCATCACCCCCACCCCCCAGCAGTGCGGGGGCAGCCTCCACCAGGCCCCCACTCATATCTCCCATCACCCCCACCCCCCAGCCACCAGGGGCAGCCTCCACCAGGCCCCCACCCATGTCTACCCCCACCCCCCAGCCACCAGGGGCAGCCTCCACCAGGCCCCCACTCATGTCTCCCATCACCCCCACCCCCCAGCAGTGCAGGGGCAGCCTCCACCAGGCTCCCACACATGTCCCCCTGCACCCCCACCCCCCAGCCACTAGGGGCAGCCTCCACCAGGCCCCCACTCATGTCTCCCTGCACCCCCACCCCCCAGCAGTGCAGGGGCAGCCTCCACCAGGCCCCCACTCATTTCTCCCATCACCCCCACCCCCAGCCATCAGGGGCAGCCTCCACCAGGCCCACACCCATGTCTACCACCACCCCCACCCCCCAGCCACCAGGGGCAGCCTCCACCAGGCCCCCACTCATGTCTCCCATCACCCCCACCCCCCAGCAGTGCAGGGGCAGCCTCCACCAGGCCCCCACTCATGTCTCCCATCACCCCCACCCCCCAGCCACCAGGGGCAGCCTCCACCAGGCCCTGTTAGGCGGAAACCTGTGCAGTTCCCTCTGGGACCACTGCAGAAGATTTAGGACTACAGGTGTTTGGCAGTAAACCCACTTGGTAGCAGTCTGTACCACACAGATTCACTTGGTAGCTGTGGCTGAGCAGTCAGACTTCTCTCAAGAAGAGTTAAGCAGTATGTGGAGTATACAATATAGGGCAATTCTTCACAGTAAGACAAGAAAACATGTAACGAGGCTTCAGTGTAAAGATATTAAGGTATTTATTTATAACGGAACATCTATGCAAAACACTATGGCACTATCACGGCAAACACTTCAATCACAATTACTCTACGAAGAAGAAACGATCAATCCCCCTAACAATATTTCGACAAGTCTAGGTTCTACCAGCATCACTTATTTACCGACAGAGGTGTATGCCTCAACCTATATGGCACTCTAATATTGGTTAGGACGGGAGAGAAAAATAAGCAGGTTACGAAATCAACACAGTTCAATACTTCACGGAAAAAATGCAAGGCAAGAAGGCAAGAACCACAATAAATCATAAAGTTCAGAGGCCAGGCTCACTCGGAGAGAGGCAAGGCGATATGTCCCAAAAAGTCTCTAGTGGAAATGCGTTTGAGTCTTTGTAGCAAATTGTTATCGGCAGATTGAACCAGTTCAGAACAATACGTGAGAAAGCTTGGAGGCGACCCAACGGACAGGAGAGGATTAAGACACCTCACTCGAACCGATCGAAAGGGAAGCCAGGCGGAAACGGTACCTTGTTTGTGGAGAGACAGCTCCGGCGGGGCAGTTGTTCCTGGTGGTGGATGCACGTCAGGTCTTTGCCAAGAGTAGAGAGGATCTCGTCGTCGAAGAAAAGTGAAGTCCGGTGCACCACCAGGGAAGAGACCAGCCGCGGAGGGCTCCGTCACAAGGCCCCACCTTTTGGTCGCGGTACAGGGGTAGTGGCTATCCAGTTGCCGAGGTGCTCTGCACGGGCAATTCGACCACTGCGTCCTGAGGCGAAGAAAAAGGCAAAGGGGACTGGTTGTTCCCACCAGTCAGAGGAAGAGACTCTCCGGCAGGGAGATCTCCTCTGTCGTCGGGAAGTGGTGAGTCGGTTCCGCAGGGCTCCACCGGGAGTGTCGTCGTGCAGATCGGCTCAGCGTTACCCTCGTCGGATTCTTAGGGCTTGTGGCGACTTCTCAAGATCCAGTCCCAAAAGCCCTGCTTTTATGCAGAAAACCCCCATTCATTCAGCCTAGCTGTCAATCAACACTTGCTAAGTGGTGAGCGGGGAGGCTCACCACTTGGGCCAATCACTCAAGAGTGCGACCGGAGTTGGCAAGGCAACTCGGTCCAGGGTGCCTAAACCCCCTCCAACACCCCTGTGGTAACCCAGACAGAATGGCACCACTTTGGAGGGTCTCTGTCCAGAAGCCCGCCAAAAGTGGAACAAAGGGCTCAACCTTTGGTTTAGGAGTCACAGAGACGAACACAGATGCAATTTTAAAAACCGAGTTCTGGCAGAAAATACCATCCGATAAACTTATTTAAGATAAGTAGACCGGTGGTACATTAGAGATTAATGAGAAAAAGTATCAATCTCCAACAATGGGAAGAATCCCATAGGGTTATGTTCGGGGTCGAACATAACAAGTAGTTTCCACTGCCACCAGCCAAAACTCGACCAGGGGGGACGGGGCAGTGCCCCCTCGACTAACAGACCTAGGAGTAATCGAATTACCCCTACTGGTACGTCCACAATAGGATGGTTTGTATCTGCTAGGACGCCCCAGTGTTACGGCACGTAGGGTGCGGTGTAACACACATAGCAAAACATATGAGACCCTATGGAGTAAAAGACCCCATAGCCCATAGAACACATTGATATTCAAAGGAATTACACACATTCATGTCCAAGAGTGGGAGGAAAAGAGTCTCACTCTTGGCAGGATGGAAAAAAACAAACTCCAGAAATCCAGCAAAACTGCTGGGGGACTCACTAGGTTAGGAAATTCAGCCTAAACAGAGAATTCTCCCTAACAGGCCCCCACCCATGTCTACCACCACCCCCACCCCCCAGCCACCAGGGGCAGCCTCCAACAGGCCTCCACCCATGTCTACCACCACCCCCACCCCCCAGCCACCAGGGGCAGCCTCCACCAGGCCCCCACTCATGTCTCCCATCACCCCCACACCCCAGCAGTGCAGGGGCAGCCTCCACCAGGCCCCCACTCATGTCTCCCATCACCCCCACCCCCAGCCACCAGGGGCAGCCTCCACCAGGCCCCCACCCATGTCTACCACCACCCCCACCCCCCAGCCACCAGGGGCAGCCTCCACCAGGCCCCCACTCATGTCCAACTCATGTCTCCCTGCACCCCCACCCCCCAGCAGTGCAGGGGCAGCCTCCACCAGGCTCCCACACATGTCCCTCTGCACCCCCAGCCCCCAGCCATCAGGGGCAGCCTCCACCAGGCCCCCACTCATGTCTCCCATCGCCCCCACCCCCCAGCAGTGCAGGGGCAGGCTCCACCAGGCCCCCACTCATGTCTCCCATCACCCCCACTCCCCAGCAGTGCAGGGGCAGCCTCCACCAGGCCCCCACTCATGTCTCCCATCACCCACACCCCCCAGCCACCAGGGGCAGCCTCCACCAGGCCCCCACCCATGTCTACCACCACCCCCACCCCCCAGCCACCAGGGGCAGCCTCCAACAGGCCCCCACCCATGTCTCCCATCACCCACACCCCCCAGCAGTGCGGGGGCAGCCTCCAAGAGGCTCCCACACATGTCCCCCTGCACCCCCACTCCCCAGCCACCAGGGGCAGCCTCCACCAGGCCCCCACTCATGTCTCCCATCACCCCACCCCCCAGCAGTGCATGGGCAGCCTCCACCAGGCCCCCACTCATGTCTCCAATCACCCCCACCCCCCAGCACCAGGGGCAGCCTCCAAAAGGCCCCCACCCATGTCTAACACCACTCCTACCCCCCAGCCACCAGGGGCAGCCTCCACCAGGCCCCCACTCATGTCTCCCATCACCCCCACCCCCCAGCAGTACAGGGGCAGCCTCCACCAGGCCCCCACTCATGTCTTGCATCACCCCCACCCCCCAGCCACCAGGGGCAGCCTCCACCAGGCCACCACCCATGTCTACCACCACCCCCACCCCCCAGCCACCAGGGACAGCCTCCACCAGGCCCCCACTCATTTCTCCCATCACCCCCACCCCCCAGCAGTGCAGGGGCAGCCTCCACCAGGCCCCCACTCATGTCTCCCATCACCCCCACCCCCCAGCCACCAGGGGCAGCCTCCAACAGGCCCACACCCATGTCTACCACCACCCCCACCCCCCAGCCACCAGGGGCAGCCTCCACCAGGCCCCCACTCATGTCTCCCATCACCCCCACCCCCCAGCAGTGCAGGGGCAGCCTCCACCAGGCCCCCACTCATGTCTCCCATCACCCCCACCCCCAGCCACCAGGGGCAGCCTCCACCAGGCCCCCACCCATGTCTACCACCACCCCCACGCCCCAGCCACCAGGGGCAGCCTCCACCAAGCCCCCACTCATGTCCAACTCATGTCTCCCTGCACCCCCACCCCCCAGCAGTGCAGGGGCAGCCTCCACCAGGCTCCCACACATGTCCCCCTGCACCCCCACCCCCCAGCCACCAGGGGCAGCCTCCACCAGGCCCCCACTCATGTCGCCCATCACCCCCACCCCCCAGCAGTGCAGGGGCAGCCTCCACCAGGCCCCCACTCATGTCTCCCATCACCCCCACCCCCCAGCAGTGCAGGGGCAGCCTCCACCAGGCCCCCACTCATGTCTCCCATCACCCCCACCCCCAGCCACCAGGGGCAGCCTCCCCCCACCCATGTCTACCACCACCCCCACCCCCCAGCCACCAGGGGCAGCCTCCACCAGGCCCCCACTCATGTCTCCCATCACCCCCACCCCCCATTAGTGCAGGGGCAGCCTCCACCAGGCCCCCACTCATGTCTCCCATCACCCACACCCCCCAGCCACCAGGGGCAGCCTCCACCAGGCCCCCACCCATGTCTACCACCACCCCCACCCCCCCAGCCACCAGGGGCAGCCTCCACCAGGCCCCCACTCATGTCCAACTCATGTCTCCCTGCACCCCCACCCCCCAGCAGTTCAGGGGCAGCCTCCACCAGGCTCCCACACATGTCCCCCTGCGCCCCCAGCCCCCAACCACCAGGGGCAGCCTCCACCAGGCCCCCACTCATGTCTCCCATCACCCCCACCCCCCAGCAGTACAGGGACAGCCTCCACCAGGCCCCCACCCATGTCTACCACCACCCCCACCCCCGAGCCACCAGGGGCAGCCTCCACCAGGCCCCCACTCATGTCTCCCATCACCCCCACCCCCCAGCAGTGCAGGGGCAGCCTCCACCAGCCCCCCACCCATGTCTACCACCACCCCCACCCACCAGCCACCAGGGGCAGCCTCCACCAGGCCCCCACTCATGACTCCCATCACCCCCACCCCCCAGCAGTGCAGGGGCAGCCTCCACCAGGCTCCCACACATGTCCCCCTGCACCCCCTCCCCCCAGCCACCAGGGGCAACCTCCACCAGGCCCCCACTCATGTCTCCCATCACCCCACCTCCCAGCAGTGCAGGGGCAGCCTCCACTAGGCCCCCACTCATGTCTCCCATCACCCCCACCCCCCAGCCACCAGGGGCAGCCTCCACCACGCCCCCACCCATGTCTACCACCACCCCCCAGCCACCAGGGGCAGCCTCCACCAGGCCCCACTCATGTCCAACTCATGTCTCCCTGCACCCCCATCCCCAGCAGTGCAGGGGCAGCCTCCACCAGGCTCCCACACATGTCCCCCTGCACCCCCACCCCCCAGCCACCTGGGGCAGCCTCCACCAGGCCCCCACTAATGTCTCCCATCACCCCCACCCCCCAGCAGTGCAGGGGCAGCCTCCACAAGGCCCCCACCCATGTCTACCACCACCCCCACCCCCCAGCCACCAGGGGCAGCCTCCACCAGGCCCCCACCCATGTCTCCCATCACCCCCACCCCCCAGCAGTGCAGGGGCAGCCTCCAGCAGGCCCCCACCCATGTCTACCACTACCCCCACCCCCCAGCCACCAGGGGCAGCCTCCACCAGGCCCCCACTCATGTCTCTCATCACCCCACCCACAAGCAGTGCAATGGGCAGCCTCCACCAGGCTCCCACACATGTCCCCCTGCACCCCCACCCCCCAGCCCCCAGGGGCAGCCTCCACCAGGCCCCCACTCATGTCTCCCATCACCCCCACCCCCCAGCAGTGCAGGGGCAGCCTCCACCAGGCCCCCACTCATGTCTCCCATCACCCCCACCCCCCAGCCACAAGGGGCAGCCTCCACCAGGCCCCCACCCATGCTTACCACCATCCCCACCCCCCAGCCACCAGGGGCAGCCTCCACCAGGCCCCCACTCATGTCCAACTCATGTCTCCCTGCACCCCAACTCCCCAGCAGTGCAGGGCCAGCCTCCACCAGGCTCCCACACATGTCCCCCTGCACCCCCACCCCCAGCCACCAGGGGCAGCCTCCACCAGCCCCCCACTCATGTCTCCCATCACCCCCACCCCCCAGCAGTGCAGGGGCAGCCTCCAACAGTCCCCCACCCATGTCTACCACCACGCCCACCCCCCAGCCACCAGGGGCAGCCTCCACCAGGCCCCCACTCATGTCTCCCATCACCCCCACCCCCCAGCAGTGCAGGGGCAGCCTCCACCAGGCTCCCACACATGTCGCCCTGCACCCCCACCCCCCAGCCACCAGGGAAAGCCTCCACCAGGCTCCCACTCATGTCTCCGATCACCCCCACCCCCCAGCAGTGCAGGGGCAGCCTCCACCAGGCCCCCACTCATATCTCCCATCACCCCCACCGCCCAGCAGTGCAGGGGCAGCCTCCACCAGGCCCCCACCCCTGTCTACCACCACCCCCATCCCCCAGCCACCAGGGGCAGCCTCCACCAGGCCCCCACTCATGTCTCCCATCACCCCCACCCCCCAGCAGTGCAGGGGCAGCCTCCACCAGGCTCCCACACATGTCCCCCTGCACCCCCACCCCCAGCCACCAGGGGCAGCCTCCACCAGGCCCCCACTCATGTCTCCCATCACCTCCACCCCCCAGCAGGGCAGGGGCAGCCTCCACCAGGCCCCCACCCATGTCTCCCACCACCCCCACCCCCCAGCCACCAGGGGCAGCCTCCACCAGGCCCCCACTCATGTCTCCCATCACCCCACCCCCCAGCAATGCAGGGGCAGCCTCCACCAGGCTCCCACATATGTGCCCCTGCACCCCCACCCCCAGCCACCAGGGGCAGCCTCCACCAGGCCCCCACTCATGTCTCCCATCACCCCCCCACCCCCCAGCAGTGCAGGGGCAGCCTCCACCAGGCCCCCACTCATGTCTCCCATCACCCCCACCCCCCAGCCACCAGGGGCAGCCTCCAACAGGCCCCCACCCATGTCTACCACCACCCCCACCCCCAAGCCACCAGGGCAGCCTCCACCAGACCCCCACTCATGTCTCCCATCACCCCCACCCCCCAGCAGTGCAGGGGCAGCCTCCACCAGGCTCCCACACATGTCCCTCTGTACCCCCACTCCCCAGCCACCAGGGGCAGCCTCCACCAGGCCCCCACTCATGTCTCCCATCACCCCACCCCCCAGCAGTGCAGGGCCAGCCTCCACCAGGCCCCCACTCATGTCTCCCATCACCCCCACCCCCCAGCCACCAGGGGCAGCCTCCACCAGGCCCCCACCCATGTCTACCACCACCCCCACCCCCAAGCCACCAGGGCAGCCTCTACCAGACCCCCTCTCATGTCTCCCATCACCCCCACCCCCCAGCAGTGCAGGGGCAGCCTCCACCAGGCTCCCACACATGTCCCTCTGTACCCCCACTCCCCAGCCACCAGGGGCAGCCTCCACCAGGCCCCCACTCATGTCTCCCATCACCCCACCCCCCAGCAGTGCAGGGCCAGCCTCCACCAGGCCCCCACCCATGTCTAACACCACCCCCACCCCCCAGCCACCAGGGGCAGCCTCCACCAGGCCCCCACTCATGTCTACCACCACCCCCATCCCCCAGCCACCAGGGTCAGCCTCCACCAGGCCCCCACTCATGTCTCCCATCACCCCCACCCCCCAGCCACCAGGGGCAGCCTCCACCAGGCCCCCACCCATGTCTACCACCACCCCCATCCCCCAGCCAACAGGGGCAGCCTCCACCAGGCCCCCACTCATGTCTCCCATCACCCCCACCCTCCTGCAGTGCAGGGGCAGCATCCACCAGGTACCCACTCATGTCTCCAATCACACCCACCCCCCGGCCAACCAGGGGCAGCCTACAACAGGCCCCCACCCATGTCTACGCCCACCCCCCAGCCACCAGGGGCAGCCTCCACCAGGCCCCCACTCATGTCTCCCATCACCCCCACCCCCCATTAGTGCAGGGGCAGCCTCCACCAGGCCCCCACTCATGTCTCCCATCACCCCCACCCCCCAGCCACCAGGGCAGCCTCCACCAGGCCCCCACCCATGTCTACCACCACCCCCACCCCCCAGCCACCAGGGGCAGCCTCCACCAGGCCCCCACTCATGTCCAACTCATGTCTCCCTGCACCCCCACTCCCAGCAGTGCAGGGGCAGCCTCCACCAGGCTCCCACACATGTCCCCCTGCACACCCAGCCCCCAACCACCAGGGGCAGCCTCCACCAGGCCCCCATTCATGTCTCCCATCACCCCCACCCCCCAGCAGTACAGGGACAGCCTCCACCAGGCCCCAACCCATGTCTACCACCACCCCCACCCCCCAGCCACCAGGGGCAGCCTCCACCAGGCCCTCACTCATGTCTCCCATCACCCCCACCCCCCAGCAGTGCAGGGGCAGCCTCCACCAGGCCCCCACCCATGTCTACCACCACCCCCACCCACCAGCCACCAGGGGCAGCCTCCACCAGGCCCCCACTCATGTCTCCCATCACCCCCACCCCCCAGCAGTGCAGGGGAACCCTCCACCAGGCTCCCACACATGTCCCCCTGCACCCCCTCCCCCCAGCCACCAGGGGCAGCCTCCACCAGGCCCCCACTCATGTCTCCCATCACCCCCACCCCCCAGCAGTGCAGGGGCAGCCTCCACCAGGCCCCCACTCATGTCTCCCATCACCCCCACCCCCCAGCCACCAGGGGCAGCCTCCACCACGCCCCCACCCATGTCTACCACCACCCCCCAGCCACCAGGGGCAGCCTCCACCAGGCCCCCACTCATGTCCAACTCATGTCTCCCTGCACCCCCATCCCCAGCAGTGCAGGGGCAGCCTCCACCAGGCTCCCACACATGTCCCCCTGCACCCCCACCCCCCATCCACCAGGGGCAGCCTCCACCAGGCCCCCACTCATGTCTCCCATCACCCCCACCCCCCAGCAGTGCAGGGGCAGCCTCCACCAGGCCCCCACCCATGTCTACCAACACCCCCACCCCCCCAGCCACCAGGGGCAGCCTCCACCAGGCCCCCACTCATGTCTCCCATCACCCCCACCCCCAAAGCAGTGCAGGGGCAGCCTCCAGCAGGCCCCCACCCATGTCCCCCTGCACCCCCACCCCCCAGCCACCAGGGGCAGCCTCCACCAGGCCCCCACCCATGTCTCCCATCACCCCCACCCCCCAGCAGTGCAGGGGCAGCCTCCAGCAGGCCCCCACCCATGTCTACCACTACCCCCACCCCCCAGCCACCAGGGGCAGCCTCCACCAGGCCCCCACTCATGTCTCTCATCACCCCACCCACAAGCAGTGCAATGGGCAGCCTCCACCAGGCTCCCACACATGTCCCCCTGCACCCCCACCCCCCAGCCCCCAGGGGCAGCCTCCACCAGGCCCCCACTCATGTCTCCCATCACCCCCACCCCCCAGCAGTGCAGGGGCAGCCTCCACCAGGCCCCCACTCATGTCTCCCATCACCCCCACCCCCCAGCCACAAGGGGCAGCCTCCACCAGGCCCCCACCCATGCTTACCACCATCCCCACCCCCCAGCCACCAGGGGCAGCCTCCACCAGGCCCCCACTCATGTCCAACTCATGTCTCCCTGCACCCCAACTCCCCAGCAGTGCAGGGCCAGCCTCCACCAGGCTCCCACACATGTCCCCCTGCACCCCCACCCCCCAGCCACCAGGGGCAGCCTCCACCAGCCCCCCACTCATGTCTCCCATCACCCCCACCCCCCAGCAGTGCAGGGGCAGCCTCCAACAGTCCCCCACCCATGTCTACCACCACGCCCACCCCCCAGCCACCAGGGGCAGCCTCCACCAGGCCCCCACTCATGTCTCCCATCACCCCCACCCCCCAGCAGTGCAGGGGCAGCCTCCACCAGGCTCCCACACATGTCCCCCTGCACCCCCACCCCCCAGCCACCAGGGAAAGCCTCCACCAGGCTCCCACTCATGTCTCCGATCACCCCCACCCCCCAGCAGTGCAGGGGCAGCCTCCACCAGGCCCCCACTCATATCTCCCATCACCCCCACTGCCCAGCAGTGCAGGGGCAGCCTCCACCAGGCCCCCACCCCTGTCTACCACCACCCCCATCCCCCAGCCACCAGGGGCAGCCTCCACCAGGCCCCCACTCATGTCTCCCATCACCCCCACCCCCCAGCAGTGCAGGGGCAGCCTCCACCAGGCTCCCACACATGTCCCCCTGCACCCCCACCCCCAGCCACCAGGGGCAGCCTCCACCAGGCCCCCACTCATGTCTCCCATCACCTCCACCCCCCAGCAGGGCAGGGGCAGCCTCCACCAGGCCCCCACCCATGTCTCCCACCACCCCCACCCCCCAGCCACCAGGGGCAGCCTCCACCAGGCCCCCACTCATGTCTCCCATCACCCGACCCCCCCAGCAATGCAGGGGCAGCCTCCACCAGGCTCCCACATATGTGCCCCTGCACCCCCACCCCCAGCCACCAGGGGCAGCCTCCACCAGGCCCCCACTCATGTCTCCCATCACCCCCCCACCCCCCAGCAGTGCAGGGGCAGCCTCCACCAGGCCCCCACTCATGTCTCCCATCACCCCCACCCCCCAGCCACCAGGGGCAGCCTCCAACAGGCCCCCACCCATGTCTACCACCACCCCCACCCCCAAGCCACCAGGGCAGCCTCCACCAGACCCCCACTCATGTCTCCCATCACCCACACCCCCCAGCAGTGCAGGGGCAGCCTCCACCAGGCTCCCACACATGTCCCTCTGTACCCCCACTCCCCAGCCACCAGGGGCAGCCTCCACCAGGCCCCCACTCATGTCTCCCATCACCCCACCCCCCAGCAGTGCAGGGCCAGCCTCCACCAGGCCCCCACTCATGTCTCCCATCACCCCCACCCCCCAGCCACCAGGGGCAGCCTCCACCAGGCCCCCACCCATGTCTACCACCACCCCCACCCCCAAGCCACCAGGGCAGCCTCTACCAGACCCCCTCTCATGTCTCCCATCACCCCCACCCCCCAGCAGTGCAGGGGCAGCCTCCACCAGGCTCCCACACATGTCCCTCTGTACCCCCACTCCCCAGCCACCAGGGGCAGCCTCCACCAGGCCCCCACTCATGTCTCCCATCACCCCACCCCCCAGCAGTGCAGGGCCAGCCTCCACCAGGCCCCCACCCATGTCTAACACCACCCCCACCCCCCAGCCACCAGGGGCAGCCTCCACCAGGCCCCCACTCATGTCTACCACCACCCCCATCCCCCAGCCACCAGGGTCAGCCTCCACCAGGCCCCCACTCATGTCTCCCTTCACCCCACCCCCCAGCAGTGCAGGGCCAGCCTCCACCAGGCCCCCACTCATGTCTCCCATCACCCCCACCCCCCAGCCACCAGGGGCAGCCTCCACCAGGCCCCCACCCATGTCTACCACCACCCCCATCCCCCAGCCAACAGGGGCAGCCTCCACCAGGCCCCCACTCATGTCTCCCATCACCCCCACCCTCCTGCAGTGCAGGGGCAGCATCCACCAGGTACCCACTCATGTCTCCAATCACACCCACCCCCCGGCCAACCAGGGGCAGCCTACAACAGGCCCCCACCCATGTCTACGCCCACCCCCCAGCCACCAGGGGCAGCCTCCACCAGGCCCCCACTCATGTCTCCCATCACCCCCACCCCCCATTAGTGCAGGGGCAGCCTCCACCAGGCCCCCACTCATGTCTCCCATCACCCCCACCCCCCAGCCACCAGGGCAGCCTCCACCAGGCCCCCACCCATGTCTACCACCACCCCCACCCCCCAGCCACCAGGGGCAGCCTCCACCAGGCCCCCACTCATGTCCAACTCATGTCTCCCTGCACCCCCACTCCCAGCAGTGCAGGGGCAGCCTCCACCAGGCTCCCACACATGTCCCCCTGCACACCCAGCCCCCAACCACCAGGGGCAGCCTCCACCAGGCCCCCATTCATGTCTCCCATCACCCCCACCCCCCAGCAGTACAGGGACAGCCTCCACCAGGCCCCAACCCATGTCTACCACCACCCCCACCCCCCAGCCACCAGGGGCAGCCTCCACCAGGCCCCCACTCATGTCTCCCATCACCCCCACCCCCCAGCAGTGCAGGGGCAGCCTCCACCAGGCCCCCACCCATGTCTACCACCACCCCCACCCACCAGCCACCAGGGGCAGCCTCCACCAGGCCCCCACTCATGTCTCCCATCACCCCCACCCCCCAGCAGTGCAGGGGAACCCTCCACCAGGCTCCCACACATGTCCCCCTGCACCCCCTCCCCCCAGCCACCAGGGGCAGCCTCCACCAGGCCCCCACTCATGTCTCCCATCACCCCCACCCCCCAGCAGTGCAGGGGCAGCCTCCACCAGGCCCCCACTCATGTCTCCCATCACCCCCACCCCCCAGCCACCAGGGGCAGCCTCCACCACGCCCCCACCCATGTCTACCACCACCCCCCAGCCACCAGGGGCAGCCTCCACCAGGCCCCCACTCATGTCCAACTCATGTCTCCCTGCACCCCCATCCCCAGCAGTGCAGGGGCAGCCTCCACCAGGCTCCCACACATGTCCCCCTGCACCCCCACCCCCCATCCACCAGGGGCAGCCTCCACCAGGCCCCCACTCATGTCTCCCATCACCCCCACCCCCCAGCAGTGCAGGGGCAGCCTCCACCAGGCCCCCACCCATGTCTACCACCACCCCCACCCCCCCAGCCACCAGGGGCAGCCTCCACCAGGCCCCCACTCATGTCTCCCATCACCCCCACCCCCAAAGCAGTGCAGGGGCAGCCTCCAGCAGGCCCCCACCCATGTCTACCACTACTCCCACCCCCCACCCCCCAGCCACCAGGGGCAGCATCCACCAGGCCCCCACTCATGTCTCCCATCACCCCCACCCCCCAGCAGTGCAAGGGGCAGCCTCCACCAGGCTCCCACTCATGTCCCCCTGCACCCCCACCCCCCAGCCCCCAGGGGCAGCCTCCACCAGGCCCCCACTCATGTCTCCCATCACCCCACCTCCCAGCAGTGCAGGGGCAGCCTCCACTAGGCCCCCACTCATGTCTCCCATCACCCCCACCCCCCAGCCACCAGGGGCAGCGTCCACCACGCCCCACCCATGTCTACCACCACCCCCCAGCCACCAGGGGCAGCCTCCACCAGGCCCACTCATGTCCAACTCATGTCTCCCTGCACCCCCATCCCCAGCAGTGCAGGGGCAGCCTCCACCAGGCTCCCACACATGTCCCCCTGCACCCCCACCCCCCAGCCACCTGGGGCAGCCTCCACCAGGCCCCCACTAATGTCTCCCATCACCCCACCCCCCAGCAGTGCAGGGGCAGCCTCCACAAGGTCCCCACCCATGTCTACCACCACCCCCATCCCCCAGCCACCAGGGGCAGCCTCCACCAGGCCCCCCACCCATGTCTACCATCACCCCCACCCCCCAGCAGTGCAGGGGCAGCCTCCAGCAGGCCCCCCACCCATGTCTACCACTACCCCCACCCCCCAGCCACCAGGGGCAGCCTCCACCAGGCCCCCACTCATGTCTCTCATCACCCCACCCACAAGCAGTGCAAGGGGCAGCCTCCACAAGGCTCCCACACATGTCCACCTGCACCCCACCCCCCAGCCCCCAGGGGCAGCCTCCACCAGGCCCCCATCCATGTCTCCCATCACCCCCACCCCCCAGCAGTGCAGGGGCAGCCTCCACCAGGCCCCCACTCATGTCTCCCATCACCCCCACCCCCCAGCCACCAGGGGCAGCCTCCACCAGGCCCCCAACCATGCTTACCACCATCCCCACCCCCCAGCCACCAGGGGCAGCCTCCACCAGGCCCCCACTCATGTCCAACTCATGTCTCCCTGCACCCCAACTCCCCAGCAGTGCAGGGCCAGCCTCCACCAGGCTCCCACACATGTCCCCCTGCACCCCCACCCCCCAGCCACCAGGGGCAGCCTCCACCAGCCCCCCACTCATGTCTCCCATCAACCCCACCCCCCAGCAGTGCAGGGGCAGCCTCCAACAGTCCCCCACCCATGTCTACCACCACGCCCACCCCCCAGCCACCAGGGGCAGCCTCCACCAGGCCCCCACTCATGTCTCCCATCACCCCCACCCCCAGCAGTGCAGGGGCAGCCTCCACCAGGCTCCCACACATGTCCCCCTGCACCCCCACCCCCCAGCCACCAGGGAAAGCCTCCACCAGGCTCCCACTCATGTCTCCGATCACCCCCACCCCCCAGCAGTGCAGGGGCAGCCTCCACCAGGCCCCCACTCATGTCTCCCATCACCCCCACCCCCCAGCCACCAGGGGCAGCCTCCACCACGCCCCCACCCATGTCTACCACACCCCCAGCCACCAGGGGCAGCCTCCACCAGGCCCCCACTCATGTCCAACTCATGTCTCCCTGCACCCCCATCCCCAGCAGTGCAGGGGCAGCCTCCACCAGGCTCCCACACATGTCCCCCTGCACCCCCACCCCCCATCCACCAGGGGCAGCCTCCACCAGGCCCCCACTCATGTCTCCCATCACCCCCACCCCCCAGCAGTGCAGGGGCAGCCTCCACCAGGCCCCCACCCATGTCTACCACCACCCCCACCCCCCAGCCACCAGGGGCAGCCTCCACCAGGCCCCCACTCATGTCCTCCCATCACCCCCACCCCCAAAGCAGTGCAGGGGCAGCCTCCAGCAGGCCCCCACCCATGTCTACCACTACTCCCACCCCCACCCCCCAGCCACCAGGGGCAGCATCCACCAGGCCCCCACTCATGTCTCCCATCACCCCCACCCCCAGCAGTGCAAGGGGCAGCCTCCACCAGGCTCCCACTCATGTCCCCCTGCACCCCCACCCCCCAGCCCCCAGGGGCAGCCTCCACCAGGCCCCCACTCATGTCTCCCATCACCCCACCTCCCAGCAGTGCAGGGGCAGCCTCCACTAGGCCCCCACTCATGTCTCCCATCACCCCCACCCCCCAGCCACCAGGGGCAGCGTCCACCACGCCCCCACCCATGTCTACCACCACCCCCCAGCCACCAGGGGCAGCCTCCACCAGGCCCCACTCATGTCCAACTCATGTCTCCCTGCACCCCCATCCCCAGCAGTGCAGGGGCAGCCTCCACCAGGCTCCCACACATGTCCCCCTGCACCCCCACCCCCCAGCCACCTGGGGCAGCCTCCACCAGGCCCCCACTAATGTCTCCCATCACCCCCACCCCCCAGCAGTGCAGGGGCAGCCTCCCACAAGGCCCCCACCCATGTCTACCACCACCCCCATCCCCCAGCCACCAGGGGCAGCCTCCACCAGGCCCCACCCATGTCTACCATCACCCCCACCCCCCAGCAGTGCAGGGGCAGCCTCCAGCAGGCCCCCACCCATGTCTACCACTACCCCCACCCCCCAGCCACCAGGGGCAGCCTCCACCAGGCCCCCACTCATGTCTCTCATCACCCCACCCACAAGCAGTGCAAGGGGCAGCCTCCACAAGGCTCCCACACATGTCCACCTGCACCCCCACCCCCCCAGCCCCCAGGGGCAGCCTCCACCAGGGCCCCCACTCATGTCTCATCACCCCCACCCCCCAGCAGTGCAGGGGCAGCCTCCACCAGGCCCCCACTCATGTCTCCCATCACCCCCACCCCCCAGCCACCAGGGGCAGCCTCCACCAGGCCCCCAACCATGCTTACCACCATCCCCACCCCCCAGCCACCAGGGGCAGCCTCCACCAGGCCCCCACTCATGTCCAACTCATGTCTCCCTGCACCCCAACTCCCCAGCAGTGCAGGGCCAGCCTCCACCAGGCTCCCACACATGTCCCCCTGCACCCCCACCCCCCAGCCACCAGGGGCAGCCTCCACCAGCCCCCCACTCATGTCTCCCATCAACCCCACCCCCCAGCAGTGCAGGGGCAGCCTCCAACAGTCCCCCACCCATGTCTACCACCACGCCCACCCCCCAGCCACCAGGGGCAGCCTCCACCAGGCCCCCACTCATGTCTCCCATCACCCCCACCCCCAGCAGTGCAGGGGCAGCCTCCACCAGGCTCCCACACATGTCCCCCTGCACCCCCACCCCCCAGCCACCAGGGAAAGCCTCCACCAGGCTCCCACTCATGTCTCCGATCACCCCCACCCCCCAGCAGTGCAGGGGCAGCCTCCACCAGGCCCCCACTCATATCTCCCATCACCCCCACCGCCCAGCAGTGCAGGGGCAGCCTCCACCAGGCCCCCACCCCTGTCTACCACCACCCCCATCCCCCAGCCACCAGGGGCAGCCTCCACCAGGCCCCCACTCATGTCTCCCATCACCCCCACCCCCCAGCAGTGCAGGGGCAGCCTCCACCAGGCTCCCACACATGTCCCCCTGCACCCCCACCCCCAGCCACCAGGGGCAGCCTCCACCAGGCCCCCACTCATGTCTCCCATCACCTCCACCCCCCAGCAGGGCAGGGGCAGCCTCCACCAGGCCCCCACCCATGTCTCCCACCACCCCCACCCCCCAGCCACCAGGGGCAGCCTCCACCAGGCCCCCACTCATGTCTCCCATCACCCCACCCCCCAGCAATGCAGGGGCAGCCTCCACCAGGCTCCCACATATGTGCCCCTGCACCCCCACCCCCAGCCACCAGGGGCAGCCTCCACCAGGCCCCCACTCATGTCTCCCATCACCCCCCCCCACCCCCCAGCAGTGCAGGGGCAGCCTCCACCAGGCCCCCACCCATGTCTACCACCACCCCCACCCCCAAGCCACCAGGGCAGCCTCCACCAGACCCCCACTCATGTCTCCCATCACCCCCACCCCCCAGCAGTGCAGGGGCAGCCTCCACCAGGCTCCCACACATGTCCCTCTGTACCCCCACTCCCCAGCCACCAGGGGCAGCCTCCACCAGGCCCCCACTCATGTCTCCCATCACCCCACCCCCCAGCAGTGCAGGGCCAGCCTCCACCAGGCCCCCACTCATGTCTCCCATCACCCCCACCCCCCAGCCACCAGGGGCAGCCTCCACCAGGCCCCCACCCATGTCTACCACCACCCCCACCCCCAAGCCACCAGGGCAGCCTCTACCAGACCCCCACTCATGTCTCCCATCACCCCCACCCCCCAGCAGTGCAGGGGCAGCCTCCCACACATGTCCCTCTGTACCCCCACTCCCCAGCCACCAGGGGCAGCCTCCACCAGGCCCCCACTCATGTCTCCCATCACCCCACCCCCCAGCAGTGCAGGGCCAGCCTCCACCAGGCCCCCACCCATGTCTAACACCACCCCCACCCCCCAGCCACCAGGGGCAGCCTCCACCAGGCCCCCACTCATGTCGCCCATCACCCCCACCCCCCAGCAGTGCAGGGGCAGCCTCCACCAGGCCCCCACTCATGTCTCCCATCACCCCCACCCCCAGCCACCAGGGGCAGCCTCCACCAGGCCCCCACCCATGTCTACCACCACCCCCATCCCCCAGCCACCAGGGGCAGCCTCCACCAGGCCCCCACTCGTGTCTCCCATCACCCCCACCCTCCTGCAGTGCAGGGGCAGCCTCCACCAGGCCCCCACTCATGTCTCCCATCACCCCCACCCCCAGCAGTGCAGGGGCAGCATCCACCAGGTACCCACTCATGTCTCCAATCACACCCACCCCCCGGCCAACCAGGGGCAGCCTACAACAGGCCCCCACCCATGTCTACGCCCACCCCCCAGCCACCAGGGGCAGCCTCCACCAGGCCCCCACTCATGTCTCCCATCACCCCCACCCCCCATTAGTGCAGGGGCAGCCTCCACCAGGCCCCCACTCATGTCTCCCATCACCCCCACCCCCCAGCCACCAGGGCAGCCTCCACCAGGCCCCCACCCATGTCTACCACCACCCCCACCCCCCAGCCACCAGGGGCAGCCTCCACCAGGCCCCCACTCATGTCCAACTCATGTCTCCCTGCACCCCCACTCCCAGCAGTGCAGGGGCAGCCTCCACCAGGCTCCCACACATGTCCCCCTGCACACCCAGCCCCCAACCACCAGGGGCAGCCTCCACCAGGCCCCCACTCATGTCTCCCATCACCCCCACCCCCCAGCAGTACAGGGACAGCCTCCATCAGGCCCCAACCCATGTCTACCACCACCCCCACCCCCCAGCCACCAGGGGCAGCCTCCACCAGGCCCCCACTCATGTCTCCCATCACCCCCACCCCCCAGCAGTGCAGGGGCAGCCTCCACCAGGCCCCCACCCATGTCTACCACCACCCCCACCCACCAGCCACCAGGGGCAGCCTCCACCAGGCCCCCACTCATGTCTCCCATCACCCCCACCCCCCAGCAGTGCAGGGGAACCCTCCACCAGGCTCCCACACATGTCCCCCTGCACCCCCTCCCCCCAGCCACCAGGGGCAGCCTCCACCAGGCCCCCACTCATGTCTCCCATCACCCCCACCCCCCAGCAGTGCAGGGGCAGCCTCCACCAGGCCCCCACTCATGACTCCCATCACCCCCACCCCCCAGCCACCAGGGGCAGCCTACACCACGCCCCCACCCATGTCTACCACCACCCCCAGCCACCAGGGGCAGCCTCCACCAGGCCCCCACTCATGTCCAACTCATGTCTCCCTGCACCCCCATCCCCAGCAGTGCAGGGGCAGCCTCCACCAGGCTCCCACACAGGTCCCCCTGCACCCCCACCCCCCATCCAACAGGGGCAGCCTCCACCAGGCCCCCACTCATGTCTCCCATCACCCCCACCCCCCAGCAGTGCAGGGGCAGCCTCCACCAGGCCCCCACCCATGTCTACCACCACCCCCACCCCCCCAGCCACCAGGGGCAGCCTCCACCAGGCCCCCACTCATGTCTCCCATCACCCCCACCCCCAAGCAGTGCAGGGGCAGCCTCCAGCAGGCCCCCACCCATGTCTACCACTACTCCCACCCCCCACCCCCCAGCCACCAGGGGCAGCATCCACCAGGCCCCCACTCATGTCTCCCATCACCCCCACCCCCCAGCAGTGCAAGGGGCAGCCTCCACCAGGCTCCCACTCATGTCCCCCTGCACCCCCACCCCCCAGCCCCCAGGGGCAGCCTCCACCAGGCCCCCACTCATGTCTCCCATCACCCCACCCCCCAGCAGTGCAGGGGCAGCCTCCACCAGGCCCCCACTCATGTCTCCCATCACCCCCACCCCCCAGCCACCAGGGGCAGCCTCCACCAGGCCCCCACCCATGCTTACCTCCATCCCCACCCCCCATCCACCAGGGGCAGCCTCCATAAGGCCCCCACTCATGTCCAACTCATGTCTCCCTGCACCCCAACTCCCCAGCAGTGCAGGGGCAGCCTCCAACAGGCTCCCACACATGTCCCCTGCACTCCCACCCCCCAGCCACCAGGGGCAGCCTCCACCAGGCCCCCACTCATGTCTCCCATCACCCCCACCCCCCAGCAGTGCAGGGGCAGCCTCCACCAGTCCCCCACCCATTACTACCACCACGCCCACCCCCCAGCCACCAGGGGCAGCCTCCACCAGGCCCCCACTCATGTCTCCCATCACCCCCACCCCCAGCCGTGCAGGGGCAGCCTCCACCAGGCTCCCACACATGTCCCCCTGCACCCCCACCCCCCAGCCACCAGGGGCAGCCTCCACCAGGCCCCCACTCATGTCTCCTATCACCCCCACCCCCCAGCAGTGCAGGGGCAGCCTCCACCAGGCCCCCACTCATATCTCCCATCACCCCCACCCCCCAGCATTGCAGGGGCAGCCTCCACCAGGCCCCCACCCATGTCTACCACCACCCCCATCCCCCAGCCACCAGGGGCAGCCTCCACCAGGACCCCACTCATGTCTCCCATCTCCCCCACCCCCCAGCAGTGCAGGGGCAGCCTCCACCATGCTCCCACACATGTCCCCCACCACCCCCACCCCCCAGCCACCAGGGGCAGCCTCCACCAGGCCCCCACTCATGTCTCCCATCACCCCACCCCCCAGCAATGCAGGGGCAGCCTCCACCAGGCTCCCACATATGTCCCCCTGCACCCCCACCCCCAGCCACAAGGGGCAGCCTCCACCAGGCCCCCACTCATGTCTCCCATCACCCCCCACCCCCCAGCAGTGCAGGGGCAGCCTCCACCAGGCCCCCACTCATGTCTCCCATCACCCCCACCCCCCAGCCACCAGGGGCAGCCTCCACCAGGCCCCCACCCATGTCTACCACCACCCCCACCCCCCAGCCACCAGGGGCAGCCTCCACCAGGCCCCCACTCATGTCTCCCATCACCCCCACCCCCAGCAGTGCAGGGGCAGCCTCCACCAGGCCCCCACTCATGTCTCCCATCACCCCCACCCTCCACCAGTGCAGGGGCAGCCTCCACCAGGCTCCCACACATGTCTACCACCACCCCCACCCCCCAGCAGTGCAGGGGCAGCCTCCACCAGGCCCCCACTCATATCTCCCATCACCCCCACCCCCCAGCAGTGCAGGGGCAGCCTCCACCAGGCCCCCACCCATGTCTACCACCACCCCCACCCCCCAGCCACCAGGGGCAGCCTCCACCAGGCCCCCACTCATGTCTCCCATCACCGCCACCCCCAGCAGTGCAGGGGCAGCCTCCACCAGACCCCCACTCATGTCTCCCATCACCCCCACCCCCCAGCAGTGCAGGGGCAGCCTCCACCAGGCTCCCACACATGTCTACCACCACCCCCACCCCCCAGCAGTGCAGGGGCAGCCTCCACCAGGCCCCCACTCATATCTCCCATCACCCCCACCCCCCAGCAGTGCAGGGGCAGCCTCCACCAGGCCCCCACCCATGTCTACCACCACCCCCATCCCCCAGCCACCAGGGGCAGCCTCCACCAGGCCCCCACTCATGTCTCCCATCACCCCCACCCGCCAGCAGTGCAGAGGCAGCCTCTACCAGGCCCCCACCCATGTCTACCACCACCCCCAGCCACCAGGGGCAGCCTCCACCAGGCCCCCACTCATGTCTCCCATCACCCCCACCCCCCAGCTGTGCAGGGGCAGCCTCCACCAGGCCCCCACACATGTCCCCCTGCACCCCCACCCCCCAGCCGTGCGATTTGCCTGGGTACGTGTACTTCAGAGTGCGCGGGAAGTTCCACACGCGATTGGCCTGGGTACGTGTACTACGGGGTGCGCAGGTAGTTCCACACGCGATTGGCATGGGTACGTGTACTTCGGGGTGCGCGGGAAGTTCCACACGCGATTGGCCTGGGTACGTGTACTACGGGGTGCGTGGGAGGTTCCACACACGATTGGCCTGGGTACGTGTACTTTGGGGTGCGCGGGAAGTTCCACATGCGATTGGCCTGAGTACGTGTACTTCGGGGTGCGCGTGAACTTCCACACGCGACTGGGCCTGTGAGAATGGGGTACGTGTATTCCAGGGGTGGGCGGGAATATTTACTCGTGACTGGGCCTAGGAGAGCATGCTACGTGTATTCCTGGGGTGGGCGGGAAGATTCACACGTTCGCCTGCGACGTGCCGAAAAATAAATGGTCCAATCCTGAAACACGTACGCCAGCATGAAGCAGGCGTACGTCGACCCGCACAGCATAAAAGTGCGCGCAAACAACAAACAAGCTCATATGCCAGGATGAATATACCATTCCTAGCAGCAGTGGCCGTGGGTTACCAAAGGAGGAGGAGAAGGATAGTGAGGGCCAGAATTTTCACTCCCAGAACCAGCCTTTTTGGGATGCCTGATGACCAGGTGTATGGGAGGTACAGGTTTCCACCACACATAATACTGGACCTGGTCAGTGAGTGGGAGGATGACCTCACATCACCCACCCTGTGCTCCCAAGAACTCAGCCCCCTGGAGAAGGTCCTCAATGTACTGCACTTCTTGGCCACAGGATCATTTCAGCGGACAAGTGCCATAGTGGGTGGGGTGTCACAGGCCACGCAGTCACGCTGCCTACACCAGGACTTGAACATCATCACTGCACGCCCATCAGTCCGTAGGCACATATACCTGCCCAGGACACCTGCAGAAAGGCAGGCTGCCACCCTCGATTTCTACGGTGTGGCACAATTCCCAAAAGTGCTAGGTGCCATTGACTGCACCCATGTGGCACTATGTCCCCCCAGGGCATCTGAGCAGATCTATAGGAACCGCAAGCACTGGCATTCCATCAACGTGCAGGTAGTATGTAATGCTAAGGGAATCATCACCTCAGTATATGCCAACTATCCAGGGTCCACCGACGACAGCTTCATTTACCGAATGTCTACCCTAAGCTGGGACCTAGAAGCTGGGCGGCATGGCGATACATGGCTGCTTGGTGAGTATGAATGCCACTGCACATGCATGCATGTCAGATGCAGAGTTATGTCACTACCCCACTAATGATACCCATCACCTCCTCACCAGGGGACAGTGCCTACCCTCTGAGCACCCACATGATGACGCCAATTCGGAACCCCATCACACCTCCAGAGGTAAGATACAATGCAGCCCATATTGCAACCCGGGGCATAGTGGAGCGCACATTCGGAGTGCTCAAGTCACGCTTTCGCTCCCTTGACCGTTCTGGCGGGCAGCTGTTATATGCGTCCCCAGTAGTGTGCAGGATCATAGTGGCAGCATGTGTCCTTCACAATGTTGCAACACGCCGGGGCCTGGCTGTGGACATGGTGGTGCCCCCACATCCCCAACCACATGCACGCCCGCTGCGCATGGGAGGGGAGAGGGCACGGTGTGGGGCAGCCCGTACGCAGCTGGTGGCTAATTACTTCACATAGAAATCACACCCCAGTGGAGTGCACACAGCCCTGGCACATACCATCTGATAAGCAATGATGACTCGACCTGACAATTAAGACGAACAATAGCAGCCTGAGATTGTTCATGTGGAATTGTCACAATGTGCGCATCCCTACCTACACAAACACCACCAATGCAGTGTCATCAAAAGACACTTCCATGCTGCAGAAATGAATACCCACTCGCAAAATACTACATGAAAATAGTGCCATGTCACCCAACCCCTCCCCGGCACGGCCACACACCATGGCATGTCATGCAATGTGAGAGTAAAGAAATTAATCCCCACAACATGCCCCAAGTGTCACCAGCTACAGTGTCCCTAACGGAAACATGTCCACACATGAAATGCTCACAGTAATGCAGGACCTACAACACACATTACCAAATACTTACCAAGAATACCAATCACCTACACAACCTCCAACCTACCTTAAACATGACATTACAGACTTAAAAATTTGCTAGCCTCACTACCTGATGATGCCAGCCCTCCGAACACTTCCAAGTATACAGTGTTAGCGCCACGCAAGAGTGTAGGTGCACTGCTTACAACATGGACTCCAGTTCCAACGTGGACCGCATTGTGAAGACATGAGGAATGGACCTGCAAATTAGGAGGATGAGATGGATGCAGAGGCACATATCAATACACCATGCAGTGTACAATACAACAACAATATGCACTATGAATGTATACACAGTATTGACTACAGACTGCCCACACAGCTCATGGGAGTCCAATGTCACCATGTACGTCAATGTCACTTGGGCACACCCTTTGCAAGCCCATGGAAACAGGAAGCAGGAGGGGTGTGTGTCACAAAAACCCAAGCATCTGAACCAAATTCATGACAAGCCTGCATGTGCCCAGCCACAATGCAGCGTTTGCCCACGGGAGCCACACAAGGCAACACACTGTCCCAAAAGAAAAAATCAAAAATGGCCATTAATGGGCCGGGGGGGGTGGGGGAGGCCACCCAGGAGGTCCGAGGACAGGGTGCACACCAAAACCCACCTGTGTGGATCTTGCGAAAAAAAAGCACCTCCATGGGCTCATGGCCTACACGGCTACCCTATTGTGGGAGTATCACTGCTGTCGCTCTCCTCACCCTCTGCAGCTGCATCAGGAGGTGGTGGCACTATGGGAGGCAGCCCACGCAAAGCCCTAGTCTGTTCCTCCATGGCTGCAAGCATGCGGGTGTGGTAGGTCTCGTTCTGGAGGATAAGTGTGCGGAGGTCCCCATGCAACAACTCACGGGATGCCCGGAACTCTGCCCTAGTTGCCTGCATCTCAGCTGAGAGCGTACATGTGAGACGCTCCAGCTGCTGTTCTGTCCTTCTGTTTGTTGAAGCCTCAAGCTCAACAAGAGTCATCCTGAGGTGAAGGAGTTCCACCCTCAGGGCTTCCCTGTGGCCCTAGGACTCTATGGAAATGGCTTCCTGCAGAGTCGCCAGTGCCGCCCGCCTGTCCTTGTCGGACGCCAACATGTCCTCCCTGTGTGACTGGCAAATGGAGTCGGTTGCCTGCTGTAGTCGCTCCATCAGCCTTTCGGGGGGGACAATGGAAGTGGCCACCCTATCCATGGCCTGAGCCATCATCTCTGATGATGCTGCCTGTTGGGTTGCCATACCGTATATGGATTGCTCCCATGCGGTATTGCCAGGTGGCTGTCTGGGGCAAGGCGAACTGTGCCTTGCTGGGCCGGCACTGCCTGAGGCTGCAGGACTGCATTCCCCCTCTGATCTGCTGGCCCAGGAACAGGATCAGATGTCGCGGAGTGTAACCCTGCATCCGTAACCACCAAAGGCGTACCTGCCAACACTGACATCCCCATGGAGGGTTCTAACCCTGGTGCAGGTGGGTCGGACAGAACAGAATCCCTCCCAGGAACACTCACCTGCGACGGCACATAGGTCTCATCATCCGAATCGACACCTGAATACAGCTCGGGGGAGGTGCAACCAGAGACACCCCTTGAGAGCACGACCTGCAGCAGTTGTGGGTTCTCAACCACCACCACACCACGTCCCTCACTGATGGTCGGTCGGCCCTCAGACCCCTCCTGGGTCTGCACCATCTCCACAACCCCAGCAGTATCAAGTGCGTCATCCCCTGCAAAGACATAAAAGAAAAGAAATGGAAACAGGCATTAGCACTATGGCACACAATAAGGGCTGAAAGGCTACAGAAACAGTACTTGATTGACACATGTCCCACATGACTAAAACCCTCCCATGCATGCACCGTCACTGCGTGTGAAGGGGAGGCAGATGGCACACATTGATGACACCAAGATGGAAGATGAACACATTTGCTGCATGCTGCCTAGCATTGGCATCACACATTGGCCAGTGATTGGCAGGTCAAATACACATGCCATCACACAGATTGCATGTACCCTAGCCATGAAGTGAAGAGGGAGAGGAGGTCACCAATTGTTCATTCAGTCCAGTTTGCTCATGTAATTGATTTTTTCATTGAAATGGTTCAGATGTTTAACCTGCAGCTGCCAGTCTAAAATGGTCCTATAGCACAGGGACATGTCTAAACTAATCATGTCCAGGAAACTAAGCCAGTCCACTGTACCATAGACATGTCAGACATGTGACAATAGGACTGAGAAATCCAGAGTAAAAGTGGTGGTATGCAAACAATCTGCCTGAATAAACAGAGGTAAATAAGCAACAATGTTGTGGCAAGATGACACTCCAAGGGCAACTGGCGTGGTGTTGGGCTGGATGTCTAATGTTGGCAGAAGGGATTCTGCTATACCCAAATGCTGGTGCCAAGAATGTATAGGAAGAGGCACATGGGTGACCCAAACCACTCAGGCACACACACCCTCACCTGGCACCCAAACAGAAGCCCTCCCACACACACCATGCACATGGATGACACACACATGCATGTGCACTCACCGGACAATGCCTCGTAATCTGCCAGTTCTCCCACACCTTGGATCTGTTCCTCCGTGACGTAGGTCCCAGCAACCTGCTCATGTGGAGTGAGTTCTATGTCGTCTGCTGGAGACCCACCTCCAGTCACTAGAGTTGCGGCATGACTTGAGTCCAGCTTATTCTTTGCCCTGCGCTTCAGGTCATTCCAGCGCTTGTAGCATTCATTAGCTGTGCGCCTCACGATTCCAAGGGCACTTATGATATCTGCAATGGTCTGCCAGTGTGCCTGACGTTGTGCAGGTGTGGTCTTGGATCCTGCAACAATCACCATTTCGCGGTCATGTGCGGACACATACTCTACAAGTGTATTCAGTTCGGCCTCATTGAAGCTGGGCTTCCTTGACGGGCCGGACTGTGTAGCCGTATCTGGGGCATCAGCCTCTACTGGACGAGCACTCTTCCTCTTCTGCCTGGAAGGTGGTGGGGATCCTGAGTGTCCTATGCCGCTCTGGACACTAGGGGCAGGAGCATGGGATTGCACACTCAGCATGGGAGTTGGTGCAGGCATTAGCTCAAGTGTGATGGTGTCAGGGGGAATGTCAGCATGATGGACTTGGACCGACTGTTAGGGAGAATTCTCTGTTTAGGCTGAATTTCCTAACCTAGTGAGTCCCCCAGCAGCTTTGCTGAATTTCTGGAGTTTGTTTTTTTCCATCCTGCCAAGAGTGAGACTCTTTTCCTCCCACTCTTGGACATGAATGTGTGTAATTCCTTTGAATATCAATGTGTTCTATGGGCTATGGGGTCTTTTACTCCATAGGGTCTCATATATTTTGTTATGTGTGTTACACCGCACCCTACGTGCCGTAACACTGGGGCGTCCTAGCGGACCTCCACCATAGACTCCATGCCCGGACACTGACTACTGTCTCCCCGGGCATGTAAAGTCACCATTGGCTTTACTAGACCTAAATTTACTAACAGAACTAGTACAAACCATCCTATTGTGGACGTACCAGTAGGGGTAATTCGATTACTCCTAGGTCTGTTAGTCGAGGGGGCACTGTCCCATCCCCCCTCGTCGAGTTTTGGCTGGTGGCAGTAGAAACTACTTGTTATGTTAGACCCCGAACACAACCCTATGGGATTCTTCCCATTGTTGGAGATCGATACTTTTTCTCGTTAATCTCTAACGTACCACTGGTCTACTTATCTTAAATAAGTTTATCGGATGGTATTTTCTGCCAGAACTCGGTTTTTAAAATGGCGTCTGTGTTTGTCTCTGTGACTCCTAAACCAAAGGTTGTGTCATGATCACTGCTTCCAAGGAGTCAGGAACAGCCCAACATCATTGGAAGCAGGCCCCTAACCGTTATCTTAGGCACCAGCCGGTCCCCACTGGGACCTTTTGGGCCTTGTCCTGGCGCCGATGGCACCAGGCTCATCAAAGTCATCGGTCCCTGCACTGGAAGCGCCGGGCTCATATTATGTATGAAGATGCTTGGGTGGACTTACCTGCAGCAGACCATGCTGCTTACTTACCAGCCACTTAGAAGTCCTCTGTGAACAGGAACTACTTTCTTACCTGGGTGGGGCAAGCTCCACTCCCTGGATACAGCACTGGAACACTTCTGGAACTGGAACTCTTTTCTTACCTAGGCGGGGCCGTGGAGGAAGACGCCTCATCACTCCAAGGCTATTTAAACCACACCCGATAGATGAAACGTGCTTCGCGTTATTCTGCATCTGCAGCAGAACGCTCACCGAGTCTGTTCCGGCCTTTCTTCTTTCGATCCTGAACCTGCAAGAATTATACTTACCATTCCTGTATCCAGTCGACAACAGCACCTGCAAGGACAAGAAACAACAGGTTAGCAAGGCAACCTTTACACGCAGTGCTTACTCACCTGATCCATCGGCTGCGGCCATTTCTTCACGCTGCACCTCCGCCTGTGAAGACAAAAGCATTGTTATTACTTACCGGCACTCCGCGAATTCTGGGTTTCTTCACGCTGCACCTCCGCCTGTGAAGACAAAAGCATTGTTATTACTCACCGGCACTCCGCGAATTCCGGATTTCTTCACGCTGCATCGCCGCCTGTAAAAACAAAAGAAGAGACATTAGACAGGTATTTACTTACGGCCATCGCGCTCGTCAATAGAATGCCTGCAAATACTCTGGCGTCTCTTCAACACGGACTAAGCAGCAAGGGAAAAAGACAGTTTGAGCGCTTGCATTTACTTACTCATTTCCAGGCGCTTCACTCCATCTTCCATCTCCAGAGTCCTGCAAGACAAAAAGGGAAAAGCATTATACAGAGTCCTGTACAATATTAACGCGCCACGCACCTAAAGACTATAAAGACTAAAAAGGTGCCCGGAAACTCACCGCTCGTGCAGTTAACGACGGTAACGACCCTCTGAGTTCAAGAGGCCTATGTTTCACCAGTGAAGGAACTGGCAACGGCACCCTGCACCAGACGCAGATGGAGAGTCCAGCATTCACCTATCTAAGGTGAGCACGTGACCTGGGGGGGCTCTACGGAGAAGCTAGGAAGAGAGGGAGAGGGAGAGGAACATTCAACAGCCCAGACCCTTAACCCCCATATTCTTTCACCTACAGAAACCTCACCCTTCGGGTTCGACACACAGTGAGAAGAGGTTCGACCCCAGAAGCCAATCGAGTCCTGCACATCACTTTTCGAGTCACAGACACCTTCCTGCCAAGACCAGCGCCTCTGTGGGAATCAGGTGAGCGTTACAGAACGCGAAGCCCACCGCAAAACTCCTACCCAGGCGCAATGGAAACCTCAGACACTGATCAATTAGCCCAGTTGCTCGGGGAATTAAGAGCAGAAATACATGCTGCTCGTCAGGAAACAAACTCTCTAAGAAGAGAGCTGATAATTTCCAAGGAGCGAACAGTGGACCTCGCTAGGCAATTGCTACAAACGCAGGCAGGACAGACACCTTTGCCCGCTCCAGGAGGTAGTTATCCTTCTGCATCATCTTTAAATCCAGTGCAAATCAATCTACCCGGTAATGTGCCATTGGCTCCGCCCGAGCGCTTTTCTGGTGACCCAAAGAAATTTGCAGTGTTCATCAACCAGTGCCGCCTACACTTCTTATGTCGACCAGCTGCATTCCCAACAGATCAGACCAAGGTGGCTTTCGTGCTTTCTTATCTCAGTGGCAGCGCAGCAGATTGGTCGATCCCTTTAGTCACCCAGGATGATCTGGTTTTACATGATTTCCAGGCCTTCCAGTCCAGCATGGAGAAACTGTTCGCAAGACATACGCAAGGGCAGGCCTTGGACAACGAACTTCTTTCATTACGACAGGGTAATCAAGACCTCTTGACTTATATAGCCTCATTTAACAGACTTATAGTGGAAACTCAATGGCCCGGGGATAAGAGAATAACGCTTTTCTACCGAGGCTTGCGTGGAGCGCTCAAGGATGTGTTAGATCAAGTTGTGAATCCTCCACAAGAATGCTCAGACTATATTGACTTAGTTGTCCAATTGGACCACAGATTACAGAACAGGAAGGCTGATCGTTCCAAATTTGATACCCGAGTGTTTTCTAAATTACAGACCTCTACGAGGGGAGCTGACACTGTAGAACCCATGCAAATAGGGGGCATGAAAGGACCTTTAACCCAAAAGGAGCGGGAAAGAAGAAGACAGCTGCAATTATGCCTCTATTGCGGAAACTCAGGGCACTTTCTTCGAGACTGTCCAGTGAAACCAGCTAAGAAGGCTGTAGGAGTCGCAGATACCTGTACCACAAATTCTGAGCAGGGAAACGACCTAGCCCGACAAGTGTAGAGGTCCTCTTGCCGAGCGTTAAGATCTGTCCCGTGACCTCGCATTTCGTGGTGCCCATGGTCCTCATTAGTCCGGATCGTTTGCATGCAATTGAAGCTTACATCGACAGCGGTGCAATCGGTAATTATGTGGACCGTGAAATGGTATCAAGGATGAACCTACCCCTTGTCCCTAAGGCAGTAAAAGACGTCATTACTACAGTGGATGGCACGGAGATAGCCTCCGGACCAGTAACGCACGCCACCCAAGAAGTGACGCTAGTGAGCCAAGATGGACACCGGGAGAAAATCGTGTTCGATGTGATCAAGGCCCCTCAGTTCCAGATCATTCTGGGAATTCCTTGGTTAGAGAAGCACAATCCTCAGATCGATTGGCGAGCAAAGACGGTTCAGTTTCCAGAATGTTTTACCACTTGTTATCCTCGGCCTGATGTTTCACTGGCGGCAATCTCTTCTGAGGTTCACAAATTAACTCTCGAATACCAGGAATTCCAAGACGTCTTTCGGAAGAATCAAGCTAACACCCTGCCTCCTCATAGGTCGTACGACTGTCAAATAGATCTGATACCTGGAACAACTCCTCCTTGCAGTAGGATTTATGCCCTCACCGAGCCAGAGAATCTTCACCTCAGACAATATCTGGACCAATACCTAGCCAACGGGTTTATCCGTCCTTCAAAATCTCCAGCTTCCTCGGCTTTGTTCTTCGTTTCGAAAAAGGAAGGAGACCTTAGGACTTGTATAGATTACCGCACCCTGAATCAAATCACCGTTAAAAACAGATACCCGTTACCTTTGATCCCTGAACTCCTGGATCAAGTCAAAGACGCATGTATATATACAAAGTTGGATCTCAGAGGAGCCTACCACTTGGTACGAATAAAAGAGGGCGATGAATGGAAGACGGCCTTCCGCACCAAGTATGGGCTGTTTGAATATCAAGTTATGCCCTTTGGACTTTGCAACGCTCCTGCCGCCTTCCAGTATTTAATGAATGATATCCTTAGAGAACTCTTAGATGTGTGTGTTGTTGTCTACATTGATGACATTGATGACATCCTCGTCTATTCATCATCTAAAGAAGAACATCGGAAACATGTTAGAGAGGTCCTCAAGAGACTACGTCAACATAACCTTTTTGCTAAACTCGAAAAATGCGTTTTTAACGTAACTGAAGTTGAGTTCCTGGGATTCATATTGTCACCCAATGGAGTCCATATGGATTCAAAGAAAGTCGATGCAATTATCAAGTGGCCTTCACCAACCTCTATAAAGGGAGTCCAAAGCATGTTAGGCTTCGCTAATTTTTACCGCAGATTCATTCCTGAATTCTCTCGAATAGTCCAGCCCATCACTGCTCTGTTAAAGAAAAACAAAAGTTTTGAGTGGTCTACTGAGGCGGAACAAGCTTTTCGGGACTTAAAAACTAAATTAATTTCGGCACCTGTTCTAAAACATCCTCGTCCAGAACTCCCCTACATCGTAGAAACAGATGCTTCAAGTCTTGCTATGGGGGCAGTTTTATCACAAAGAGATCCGGTCACACATCAGTTACATCCTATAGCCTTTTGGTCCCGCAAATTCTCAGCTCCCGAGATCAACTATTCAATTACAGACAAGGAACTTTTAGCTATCAGATCGGCCTTTAAAGCCTGGCGGCATTATCTTTTGGGAGCCAGACACACAGTCACCGTAATGACTGATCACCGCAACTTACAGTATCTGGAGACGGCCAAAGCTCAGTCTTCCAGGCAGCTTCGCTGGGCTCTGTTTTTGGCAGAATTTGACTTTATAATTACTTATCGACCAGGCAGTAAAAATGGAAAAGCAGATGCCCTTTCCCGGATGGGAATAGATGAACATTTGACCAATCCAGAACCAATACCCATAATCCCTGAACAAAGGATTTTGGGTTTGGTCAGCGCTCAATCCTTTGAAGACATCAAGACCACAGTCAAATCACTTCTAACTCCGGTTGACTTACAGAACTGGCAATTAAGGGGAAAAGAATTTTCAGTGGATCAAGATCTACCTTTTTTCCGAGGACGATTGTACTTGCCCAGTGAGAAGATACAAAGACAGGTAATCTCCTGTTATCACGATTCACTAATGGAGGGTCACCCTGGCATAACCAAAACCATGAAAAAGGTCAAAAGACATTTCTGGTGGCCATCATGGAAAAAGGATATTAGAGACTTTGTAATCTCTTGCGGTGTATGTGCCCAAAATAAAAGTCTGAAGGAGAAACCAGCCGGCCTCTTACAACCACTAGACATCCCTCCCTGTCCATGGCATACCCTGTCCATGGATTTCATCACGGACTTACCTCCATGCTCAGGGTATAATACCATTTTAGTAGTCGTGGATCTATTCTCCAAGATAGCTCACTTCATTCCCCTGAAGGGCCTACCTTCAGCTTCAGTATTGGCCCGAGAATTCTTAGAAAACATCGTTCGGTTACACGGTTTTCCCTCGGTTTTGGTTTCCGATAGGGGAAGTCAATTCATCTCGCACTTTTGGCGAAGTTGCTGTCGTTTAGCCCAAATAGATGTGAGACTTTCTACCAGTCATCATCCCCAGACTGACGGACAAACCGAGAGGACAAATCAAACTCTAGAGCAATATCTACGTTGCATGCTGCAACAAACTGAAAACCCTTGGAAGGACATTCTTTGGATTGCTGAATACGCTTATAACAATTCAACTCATTCTGGAACCGGAAAGACTCCCTTCTTCTTATTATACGGACACCATCCTAGGACCTCTAACCTGGATCCTCCCCAAGAATTCGAGGCACCTGCTGTGGATCACTTGCACTCGGAGATCACTTGTGCTTTTAAGGAAGCCACTGACCATCTGCAAAGAGCTAAAGCTCAATTCAAGAAAGGAGCAGATCAGCACCGTAAAGAGGCCCCTCACTACGCAGTGGGAGAGCAGGTCTGGTTATCCACTAAGCACCTACCTCTAAAAGGACCCCGCACTTTTATCCCGAGATACCTTGGACCCTATCTTATCTCTGCCATAATTAATCCAGTGGCTGTTAAATTGGAATTGCCTTCGCATTTGAAAATACATCCAGTATTCCATGTTTCCTTACTAAAACCAGTACAACCAGGAACCCGATTGACCGAACTCCCAGAACCTGTTTTAGTAGATGGAGAAATTGAGTTCGAAGTAAAGAACATCCTAGACTCCAAAATCTCCAAATCTAAATTATATTATCTGGTTGATTGGAAAGGATACGGCCCCCAGGAAAGGTCTTGGGAACCCTCAGAACATGTCCACGCACCTCGTCTGGTCAAGAAATTCCATTTGAATCACCCCGACAAGCCAAAACCCCCGGAGAAGACACGCTTGGGAGGGGCCTTGAGGGGGGGTGCTGTCATGATCACTGCTTCCAAGGAGTCAGGAACAGCCCAACATCCTTGGAAGCAGGCCCCTAACCGTTATCTTAGGCACCAGCCGGTCCCCACTGGGACCTTTTGGGCCTTGTCCTGGCGCCGGTGGCACCAGGCTCATCAAAGTCATCGGTCCCGGCACTGGAAGCGCCGGGGTCATATTATGTATGAAGATGCTTGGGTGGACTTACCTGCAGCAGACCATGCTGCTTACTTACCAGCCACTTAGAAGTCCTCTGTGAACAGGAACTACTTTCTTACCTGGGTGGGGCAAGCTCCACTCCCTGGATACAGCACTGGAACACTTCTGGAACTGGAACTCTTTTCTTACCTAGGCGGGGCCGTGGAGGAAGACGCCTCATCACTCCAAGGCTATTTAAACCACACCCGATAGATGAAACGTGCTTCGCGTTATTCTGCATCTGCAGCAGAACGCTCACCGAGTCTGTTCCGGCCTTTCTTCTTTCGATCCTGAACCTGCAAGAATTATACTTACCATTCCTGTATCCAGTCGACAACAGCACCTGCAAGGACAAGAAACAACAGGTTAGCAAGGCAACCTTTACACACAGTGCTTACTCACCTGATCCATCGGCTGCGGCCATTTCTTCACGCTGCACCTCCGCCTGTGAAGACAAAAGCATTGTTATTACTTACCGGCACTCCGCGTATTCCGGATTTCTTCACGCTGCACCTCCGCCTGTGAAGACAAAAGCATTGTTATTACTCACCGGCACTCCGCGAATTCCCGATTTCTTCACGCTGCATCGCCGCCTGTGAAAACAAAAGAAGAGACATTAGACAGGTATTTACTTACGCCCATCGCGCTCGTCAATAGAACGCCTGCAAATACTCCGGCGTCTCTTCAGCACGGACTAAGCAGCAAGGGAAAAAGACAGCTTGAGCGCTTGCATTTACTTACTCATTTCCAGGCGCTTCACTCCATCTTCCATCTCCAGAGTCCTGCAAGACAAAAAGGGAAAAGCATTATACAGAGTCCTGTACAATATTAACGCGCCACGCACCTAAAGACTATAAAGACTAAAAAGGTGCCCGGAAACTCACCGCTCGTGCAGTTAACGACGGTAACGACCCTCTGAGTTCAAGAGGCCTATGTTTCACCAGTGAAGGAACTGGCAACGGCACCCTGCACCAGACGCAGATGGAGAGTCCAGCATTCACCTATCTAAGGTGAGCACGTGACCTGGGGGGGCTCCACGGAGAAGCTAGGAAGAGAGGGAGAGGGAGAGGAACATTCAACAGCCCAGACCCTTAACCCCCATATTCTTTCACCTACAGAAACCTCACCCTTCGGGTTCGACACACAGTGAGAAGAGGTTCGACCCCAGAAGCCAATCGAGTCCTGCACATCACTTTTCGAGTCACAGACACCTTCCTGCCAAGACCAGCGCCTCTGTGGGAATCAGATGAGCATTACAGGTTGAGCCCTTTGTTCCACTTTTGGCGGGCCTCTGGACAGAGACCCTCCAAAGTGGTGCCATTCTGTCTGGGTTACCACAGGGGTGTGGGAGGGGGTTTAGGCACCCTGGACCAAGTTGCCTTGCCAACTCTGGTCGCACTCTGGAGTGATTGGCCCAAGTGGTGAGCCTCCCCGCTCACCACTTAGCAAGTGTTGATTGACAGCTATGCTGAATGAATGGGGGTTTTCTGCATAAAAGCAGGGCTTTTGGGACTGGATCTTCAGAAGTCGCCACAGGACCTAAGAATCCGACGAGGGTAACGCTGAGCCGACCTGCATGACGACACTCCCGGTGGAGCCCTGCGGAACCGACTCACCACTTCCCGACGACAGAGGAGATCTCCCTGCCGGAGAGTCTCTTCCCCTGACTGGTGGGAACAACCAGTCCCCTTTGCCTTTTTCTTCGCCTCAGGACGCAGTGGTCGAATTGCCCGTGCAGAGCACCTCGGCAACCGGATAGCCAATACCCCTGTACCGCAACCAAAAGGTGGTGCCTTGTGACGGAGCACTCCGCGGCTGGTCTCTTCCCTGGTGGTGCCCCCGCCGGAGCTGCCCTCCACAACAAGGTACCGTGTCCGTTGGCTTCCCTTTAGATCGGTTCGAGTGAGGTGTCTTAATCCTCTCCGTTCCGTTGGGTCGCCTCCAAGCTTTTCTCATCCTTTGTTCTGAACTGGTTCAACCTGCCGATAACAATTTGCTATACAGACTTGAATGCATCTCCACTAGAGACTTTTTGGGACATCGCGCTTTGCCTCTCTCCGAGTGGGCCTGGCCTCTGAACTTTACGATCTATTGTGATTCTTGCCTTCTTGCCTTGCATTTTATCCGCGTAGGATTGAACTGTGTTGATTTCATGACCTGCCTATCTTTTTCTCTCCCGTCCTAACTAATATTCGAGTGTCATCTGGGTTGAGGTATACACCTCTGTCTGAAAATAAGTGAGACCGGTAGAACCTAGAGTTGTCGAAATATTGCCAGGGGGATTGATCGTTTTCGACTCCGTAGAGTAATTGTGTTTGATTTGTTTGCCGTGACTTGCCTTAGAGTTTTTCATAGACGTTCTGTTATAAATAAATGCCTTAATATCTTTACACTAAGCCTCGTTGCGTGTTTGCTTGTCTTGCTGTGAAGAATTGCCCTATTTTGTATACTCCACATACTGCTCAACTTTTCTCGAGAGAAGTCTGACTGCTCAGCCACAGCTACCACGTGAATCTGTGTGGTGCAGACTGCTACCAAGTCGGTTCACCGCCAACGCCTGTAGTCCTAAATCTTTTGTAGTGGTCCCAGAGGGAACTGCACAGGTTTCCGCCTAACGCAGACAGATGCTTCAAATGTAGGAATAGGTGCCGTACTCAGTCAACTGGATGGGAAAGGTAGGGAGCACCCCGTTTGCTTCATCAGCCGCAAGCTGAAGGATCCTGAAACAAGGTGGGCAACAATCGAAAGAGAGTGCTTTGCTATCGTGTGGGCTCTGAAGAAGTTTAGGCCGTACTTGTATGGTTCGACTTTCGTCATTCAGACTGACCACCAACCCTTGAGATGGTTAATGCAAATGAAAGGGGAAAACCCAAAACTATTGAGATGGTCGATCTGCCTGCAAGGGTTTGATTTCACCATTGAGCACAGGTCAGGATGTCACCACCAAAATGCTGATGGTCTCTCTAGGATGTATGTCATCGACTAGAGGTATGAGATTCATCCAGGAGTGGATTAAATCCTCCTGTCCCTTAGTCTGGGGGGGCGAGTGTTAGAGAGAATTCTCTGTTTAGGCTGAATTTCCTAACCTAGTGAGTCCCCCAGCAGCTTTGCTGGATTTCTGGAGTTTTTTTTTTTTTCATCCTGCCAAGAGTGAGACTCTTTTCCTCCCACTCTTGGACATGAATGTGTGTAATTCCTTTGAATATCAATGTGTTCTATGGGCTATGGGGTCTTTTACTCCATAGGGTCTCATTTGTTTTGCTATGTGTGTTACACCACACCCTACGTGCCGTAACACTGGGGAGTCCTAGCGGACCTCCACCATAGACTCCATACCCCGGGACTGACTACTGTCTCCCCGGGCATGTAAAGTCACCATTGGCTTTACTAGACCTAAATTTACTAACAGAACTAGTACAAACCATCCTATTGTGGACGTACCAGTAGGGGTAATTCGATTACTCCTAGGTCTGTTAGTCAAGGGGGCACTGTCCCGTCCCCCCTCGTCGAGTTTTGGCTGGTGGCAGTGGAAACTACTTGTTATGTTCGACCCCGAACATAACCCTATGGGATTCTTCCCATTGTTGGAGATTGATACTTTTTCTCGTTAATCTCTAACGTACCACCGGTCTACTTATCTTAAATAAGTTCATCGGATGGTATTTTCTGCCAGAACTCGGTTTTTAAAATGGCGTCTGTGTTCGTCTCTATGACTCCTAAACCAAAGGTTGAGCCCTTTGTTCCACTTTTGGCGGGCCTCTGGACAGAGACCCTCCAAAGTGGTGCCATTCTGTCTGGGTTCCCACAGGGGTGTGGGAGGGGGTTTAGGCACCCTGGACCGAGTTGCCTTGCCAACTCCGGTCGCACTCTAGAGTGATTGGCCCAAGTGGTGAGCCTCCCCGCTCACCACTTAGCAAGTGTTGATTGATAGCTAGGCTGAATGAATGGAATGGGGGTTTTCTGCATAGAAGCAGGGCTTTTGGGACTGGATCTTCAGAAGTCGCCACAGGACCTAAGAATCCGACGAGGGTAACGCTGAGCCGACCTGCACAACGACACTCCCGGTGGAGCCCTGCGGAACCGACTCAACACTTCCCGACGACAGAGGAGATCTCCCTGCCGGAGAATCTCTTCCCCTGACTGGTGGGAACAACCAGTCCCCTTTGCCTTTTTCTTCGCCTCAGGACGCAGTGGTCGAATTGCCCGTGCAGAGCACCTCGGCAACCGGATAGCCACTACCCCTGTACCGCAACCAAAAGGTGGTGCCTTGTGACGGAGCACTCCGCAGCTGGTCTCTTCCCTGGTGGTGCACCAGACTTCACTTTTCTTCGACGACGAGATCCTCTCTACTCTTGGCAAAGACCCGACGTGCATCCACCACCAGGAACAACTGCCCCCGCCGGAGCTGTCTCTCCACAAACAAGGTACCGTGTCCGCCTGGCTTCCCTTTCGATCGGTTCGAGTGAGGTGTCTTAATCCTCTCCTGTCCGTTGGGTCGCCTCCAAGCTTTCTCACGTATTGTTCTGAACTGGTTCAATCTGCCGATAACAATTTGCTACAAAGACCCGAACACATTTCCACTAGAGACTTTTTGGGACATATCGCCTTGCCTCTCTCCGAGTGGGCCTGGCCTCTGAACTTTATGATCTATTGTGGTTCTTGCCTTCTTGCCTTGCATTTTTTCCGTGAAGTATTGAACTGTGTTGATTTCGTAACCTGCTTATTTTTCTCTCCCGTCCTAACTAATATTAGAGTGCCATCTAGGTTGAGGCATACACCTCTGTCTGTAAATAAGTGATGCTGGTAGAACCTAGACTTGTCGAAATATTGTTAGGGGGATTGATCGTTTCTCCTTCATAGAGTAATTGTGATTGAAGTGTTTGCCGTGATAGTGCCATAGTGTTTTGCATAGATGTTCCGTTATAAATAAATACCTTAATATCTTTACACTGAAGCCTCGTTACGTGTTTTCTTGTCTTACTGTGAAGAATTGCCCTATATTGTATACTCCACATTCTGCTTAACTCTTCTTGAGAGAAGTCTGACTGCTCAGCCACAGCTACCAAGTGAATCTGTGTGGTACAGACTGCTACCAAGTGGGTTTACTGCCAAACACCTGTAGTCCTAAATCTTTTGCAGTGGTCCCAGAGGGAACTGCACAGGTTTCCACCTAACACCGACACTGTCCTGGCTGGGTGTGTGAGAGGTGGGATGGATGGAGCCGCAGCTGCCCCTGCAGCCTCCCCAGCCTGCCTACGCGGGGCAGCAGATGACCTAGCTGCCCCTGATCCACGTGGCCTGATGACACCAATGTTCACCGGCGCACGTGGCCTAGACCTGCTGACCTGGAAGTCAGCCATGGAGTCACCCTGTGCCAGGTCTGGTTCCACAGTGGGCTGGTCCAACAAGGGCTGAGCATGGATGGTGTCAGCCACGTTAACCTCAACCAGGGGGGGGGCATGGGTGTCCCTGACTGCTCCTCCACACATGGGGGCTAGGGGCACCCTGCAAGTCACGGCCACGTCCCCTACCGGATCCACCACGGCCACCACTTGGGGCTCGGCCACCTTTGCCACCCTTACGGCTTGGTTGCCTCCCAGCCATGGCACTGATGTTATTGTGCATATGGGAGTCGATGTGAACTATTGTCCTGGGCAATTGGGGGTCAAAGGGGTTGGGTACCAGATGGTAATCGTACCCTAGTGCTCTAGCAGGGCTGTATGTCACCCCTGGGGAAAGATGACGGGTCACGCAACGCACAGGCACCCCAAAAAAGGGAAGTAAGGTGCACGCAACCCCTCCTAGACCACGTGCGTGGAAAAATAAACCTGCACTACACTGTGGCACCCAGAAACACAAGAATGAACGTATGCGTGTCACACGCAGCCTAGAATGACCTCTGAAGGGGTACGCGACACACGGGGCAAGCACAGATGTTAAATACGTGCGCGACTCACCGTCTGCCAGGAACAAAAGCGTGAAAAATATGCGCGTGTGCACGTTGGCACCACCCCCGCCAAAAGAAGAATTGTACGCTGTCTGAGGAGACAGGACAACAGTAGAAGGGAATGCTGTTTGAGGAAACAGGCCCAGGAAAAAGAGGAAAAGAGAAAAAGCTGTCAGAGGTAACAGGGAGTACGAACTGGAAACGCCGTGAAATAAATCGCGTGTGAACCGACAAGAAGTACAGATTTCACCCACTCGCTCTCCACGAAAGGCACGTACAAGGAAATGGCGTTCTACACGTACCTTTTATACACACGTCACAGACGCGCATACGCGATGAGGCCATTTCCACCAATTACGCGCTTTGACACTCGGACGTGTATCTCTTTTTTTTTACACGCGCCATTCTCTATGGCCATGCACGTGACGTCACAGCTTCGCATGGTGGCCTTTGGGCCAATGAAATCGCATATGCGAGCACACGTGGTAAAATGCACGTCCGAGTGTCATCGCGTGTAATCGGAGGTAAGTGAGCGTACACGCGATTGGCCTGGGTACGTGTATTTCTGGGGTGCACAGGAAGTTTCACACGCGATTGGTGGAAATCCATGTGTGATCTGTCATCACGTGTAATGAGGGAAACACCCGCGCGTCACGTCACAGATGCGCTTACGCGCTAAGGGACTTTGGTCCAATGAAATCGCATATGCGTGCTGACGTGCATACGCGCTAAGGGCCTTTCCTCGATTTACATGCAGACGTGCAGGATTTTCACATGCCAAATCACTCCGTATCAAGCTGGCCACGCGTAAGCACATGGAAGACCACGCTCCTGCCCACAAGGCCGAATTACTGCCCCCCAGAGCCCCGAGCACGCTCCCACCTGCCATCTGCTGCTGCCTGACTGCCTGCTGCCCACATGCCCTGCCATTTGCTGCCTGCACATCAGCCAGGGGTGCTGTTGCTGTGACCACCCCTGCTGGAACCGAAGACTCCCGACTGGGATTCCATCGCTCCACAGCCCAGCCCCAGGACCCAGTTGCCCACCCACTCCTGCCTCTGGGGTTGTCATGTCGGGCACTGCAATATCTGGCACCACTGGGAACCCCCGGCCAGAGAGGCAGAGGGGCACCAGCTTCAGTGCCAGGGAAGTTGGTGTCCTGGTGGGGCAAGTCCTGGGGCAGTTTGATGCCCTCTACGGAAGTGTGCGCGCCGACAAGGAGGGACGGACTCGGATCTGGACGGACATCGTGACTGCCATCAACGCGGAGGGGGTGGCAGTCTGCGACTTCCAACATGTCAGGAAGCGCTGGGAGGACTTCAGGTCCAGGACCCTGAACAAGGCCCGGCGCCTCTTGAAGGCAGCGGATGCTAAGGGGCGCCGGGGCCACTTGTCGGAAGATCAGATGAGGGTCCTGGAACGCATATCCCCAGCGCTCCACGTCCAGGTCCTTGAGAGGCAGACCCGTCGGGAGTGGAGCGGTAAGTGTACATGCATCATGATTGTAAGCTGTGCGTGTGGTGATGTGCCAGTAGTGTGCCGGTTGCACATCTGTTTGTATGGGGCCGAGTATGGGTGGGGGTGTACAAGACCGTGAGGCTAACACATGTGAGGGCTGTCATGTGCGAGACATGGATGGTGCTTGTGTGTGTAGGCTTGCATGCAAAATGCAGTTGTGTGGGCACACATGTTTGGATGAATGTGTATGTAAGTGGGCATGTTCGTGATGTCACGCATGTATGTTGTTTTCAGCTGCATGTATCAGCACTGTGTACATGTGCATGTGTGTGTATTTGACAAGGGTGCAACAGTGATGCAACATGGATGCATGTGACAGCGGGATGTGGAAGCCTGATTGGCAGATGTGACATGGATGCCCATCGGAACACTGCGACAGTTGGCTGAGGTGTACACATGCATGCAAGTGTGGCGGTGTGCGTTCATGTGTAGTGCACTCCCTGTGTTGCATGTGATGTCTGGCTCACCTTTGCCTGCTCATGCTGTTGTATGTTTATGGATGGTGCTGGCAGTTGCGATGTGGCTGTGGTATGGCTCATGTGTGCAAGTTGAAATGACATGTGTGTTGCCGATTGTGATGCCATGTCTGAGGTTTGCCAATGCCACTCATGTGCAACTGTCATGTGTGTATGTGTCCATTGTACAGTGCCCTGATGCCTGTGTTTTATTTCTCCCTGTCTGCAGCGTCAACTGATGAAGAGGGCGGAGAAGGTGCTGTGGAGCACAGCAGCGGGGATCGCACCGCCAGCCGGAGACGCAAGGCCCGGCTCCCCTCCCAGGTTGTGATCTCGTCGGGGAGTGAGGAGTCCGGTGCCACGTCCCAGGCCGCAGCTGCCGGGGGGAGGTCCAAGAGGCAGAGGTCGGAGTTGGACTCCTCGGCAGCAGAAGGGGCAGCTGGGACCCCACAGGGCCCAACGGGGGAAGATGGCACAGAGTCATCCAGGTTGGTGGGCGGTTTGGTGGAGGAGGAGGCCGTGCAAGCAACAGAGACGGGGTCTGGAGGTGGGGATTCCACTGGTGCTAGTGGTGCAGTGCAGGACCAGGGACAGGAGGCAGCACAGGTCACCGCGGAGGTGCTGTGTGCAATCCTGTCCCTGATCCTATCACTGCATCATCTTGCACCAGCAGGGATGCCTACGTCCAGACCCGTTTTCAGGCAGGGGATGAGCTCACAACAACTGGCCTTCGTCTGCCTGCGGACGTGGCTATCCGGGTCCGGGTTGAGCCTGTCCTGACTGGTGTGGTGTTGTGTCAACGGGCCATGCGAGGTGACCTGCAGTCTTTTCATGAGGAGACTGCACGTCATCTCGAATGGCTCGTTGACCGCGTCGGCCTACTGGGACAGGTCACCCAAGCCAGATTCCTCCGTTTGATGGGGCTTGCTATGACCCCCTCCTCAACTGAACCCCCTATGCGCCAGTCGTCCTCCGTGCCATCTTCCCACCCATCAGTCACCTGGGTGCCCTGTGGAGCTGCCTCTGACGGTGAGGCCAGGCTGGTGGATGAGGCATCCCTGCCACAGACGGGAGTCGGACGTCCAGCAGGGGTGGCCACATCAACGACTGCACCCCAGCCAGAGGAGGATGTGCAGGCAGTAGGAGGCAGTGCACGGGCAGAGGCGCAGCAGCAGCAACGTGGTGGGAGCCATGATGGCTCGGGGCCTTCCACATCGGAGGGGCAGGCATCAGCCGGAGGGCAGGAGGACCCAGGACGGGAAGTGTCTTCCGTGTGGCAGCGGTTGGGCCACGCCATAGATGCGGAGCGGCAGCGGGCGGAAGAGGCACGGCTCACGATGGTCAGGGTGGATAACTCCATGCAGAGGGCCCTGATGCGTGCCGAGTGCCCTGAGGAAATCCGCAGGGAGTTTGGGGGGAACATGTGGACGGCCCTGCAGGCCCCTTGGGGCCATGGAGGAGGAGCGCCTCCGGGACATTGAGCAGGAGTTCGATGATGCCCTGGCCCGGAACATCCCGAAGTGAGCCGTCGGACTAGCCCGCTGCCCTTGTAAATAGTTCTATAGTTAGTGTTAGGTTTCCTTTGGTTTAGCATTTTTTTTGGACCTTTTGGACAATGGGCCACATTTTTGTATATAGTTATTTTTTTAGGTAGTGTTATTAGATAGGTTTCATTTCTTCGGTTGGGATCATGGACCCTGGATTGTTTATTTGTACATAGTTGACTTTTGGATTTTCAATTTTTATTATGATTTCGCCATGGAGCAATGGTTTTCGATTTTAATTTTCCATTGGATTTACTTTTGTGGACTGTGACTTTGGACACCTTTCCTTTGCATTATGATTTGTGGTTTTGCATTATTTCACGGACCTGCTGTTTTTTTTTTATTTCTAATATTGTTTGTTTATTTTTTATTCAATTTATGTTGCTTTTAATACATATTTTTTCTTCAAAGTTCAATGTGTAGTATCATCTCATTGGTTTCATGCATATCATGATATGGGTTTTGACATTTACTGACACCCATTGGGTGTATGTGAGGGACATGTGTTCATTTCCAAACTTGCAATTGGGCTTCTATCATGTTTTTGCCATTTCTAAGTGGGTGGATGCAATACTCGGGTGGGTGTTTGGCATTTGGAGGCTGACCATAAGGGCCAGGGATCTACATTGTGGTGACATGTTGGCTGGGGGACATGAGTGGAGGCCTGGTGGAGGCTGCCCCTGCACTGCTGGGGGGTGGGGGTGGTGGGAGACATGAGTGGGGGCCTTGTGGAGGCTGCCCTTGCACTGCTGGGGGTTGGGGGTGGTGGTAGACATGGGTGGGGGCCTGGTGGAGGCTGCCCCTGGGGGGTGGGGGTGCAGGGAGACATGGGTGGGGGCCTGGTGGAGGCTGCCCCTGCACTGCTGGGGGGTGGGGGTGGTGGGAGACATGAGTGGGGGCCTGGTGGAGGCTGCCCCTGCACTGCTGGGGGGTGGGGGTGATAGGGGACATGAGTGGGGGCCTGGTGGAGGCTGCCCCTGGTGGCTGTGGGGTGGGGGTGACAGGGGACATGAGTGGGGGCCTGATGGAGGCTGCCCCTGCACTGCTGGGGGGTGGGGGTGGTGGTAGACATGGGTGGGGGCCTGGTGGAGGCTGCCCCTAATGGGTGGGGGTGCAGGGAGACATGAGTGGGGGCCTGGTGGAGGCTGCCCCTGCACTGCTGGGGGGTGGGGGTGGTGGGAGACATGAGTGGGGGCCTGGTGGAGGCTGCCCCTGCACTGCTGGGGAGTGGGGGTGATAGGGGACATGAGTGGGGGCCTGGTGGAGACTGCCTGTTAGGCGGAAACCTGTGCAGTTCTCTCTGGGACTACTGCAAAAGATTTAGGACTACGGGTGTTTGGCAGTAAACCCACTTGGTAGCAGTCTGTACCACACAGATTCACTTGGTAGCTGTGGCTGAGCAGTCAGACTTCCCTCAAGAAGAGTTAGACAGTATGTGGAGTATACAACATAGGGCAGTTCTTCACAGTAAGACAAGCAAACACGCAACAGGCTTCAGTGTAAAGATATAAAGGTATTTATTTATAAAGACACATCTATAGAAAACACTCTGGCACTATTACGGCAAACACTTCAGTTACAATTGCTCTACGAAGGAAAAGATCAATCCCCCTAACAATAGTTCGACAAGTCTAGGTTTTACCAGCATCACTTATTTGCAGACAGAGGTGTATGCTTCAACGTAGATGGCACTCTAGTATTCGTTAGGACGGGAGAGAAAAATAAGCAGGTTACGAAATCAACACGGTTCCAATACTTAACGGACAAATGCAAGGCAAGAAGACAAGAACCACGGTAGATCATAAAGTTCAGAGGCCAGGCCCACTCGGAGAGAGGCGAGGCGATATGTCCCAAAAAGTATCTTAGTGGAAATGCGTTCGAGTCTTTGCAGCAAATTGTTATCGACAGATTGGCCCAGTTCAGATCAACACGCTAGAGAAAGCTTGGAGGCGACCCTATGGAGAGGCGAGGATTAAGACACCTCACTCTATCCGGCAACAAGGGAAGCCAGGCGGACACAGTACCTTGATTGTGGAGAGACACATCCGGTCTCTCTCATGTCCCACTACATGGCTTTCATGTAGTGGGACATGAGAGAGACCGGACGTGCGCCCACCACCGGGCAGTTGTTACTGGTGGTGGGCGCACGTCCGGTCTTTGCCAAGAGAAGAGAGGATCTCGTCGTCGAAGGAAAGTTGAAGATCGTTGCACCACCAGGGAAGAGACCAGCCGCGGAGTGCTCCATCACAAGGCACCACCTTTTGGTTGCGGTACAGGGGTAGTGGCTATCCGGTTGCCAAGGTGCTCTGCACGGGCAATTCAACCACTGCGTCCTGAGGCGAAGAAAAAGCAAAAGGGACTGGTTGTTCCCACCAGTCAGGGGAAGAGATTCTCCGGCAGGGAGATCTCCTCTGTCGTTGGGAAGTGGTGAGTCGGTTCAGCAGGGCTCCCCCGGAGGTGTCGTCGTTGCAGGTTGGCTCAGCTTTTCCCTCGTCGGATTCTTAGGTCCTGTGGCGACATCTGAAGATCCAGTCCCAAAAGCCCTGTTTTTATGCAGAAAACCCCCATTCATTCAGCCTAGCTGTCAATCAACACACGCTAAGTGGTGAGCGGGGAGGCTCACCACTTGGGCCAATCACACCAGAGTGCGACCGGAGTTGGCAAGGCAACTCGGTCCAGGGTGCCTAAACCCCCTCCCACACCCCTGTGGTAACCCAGACAGAATGGCACCACTTTGGAGGGTCTCTGTACAGAAGCCCGCCAAAAGTGGAACAAAGGGCTCGACCTTTGGTTTAGGAGTCACAGAGACGAACACAGATGCCATTTTAAAAACCGAGTTCTGGCAGAAAATACCATCCGATAGACTTATTTAAGATAAGTAGACCGGTGGTATGTTAGAGACTAACGAGAAAAGTATCAATCTCTAACAATGGGAAGAATCCCATAGGGTTATATTCGGGGTCGAACATAACAAGTAGTTTCCACTGCCACCAGCCAAAACTCGACGAGGGGGGACGGGACAGTGCCCCCTCGAATAACAGACCCAGGAGTCATCGAATTACCCCTACTAGTACGTCCACAATAGGATGGTTTGTACTAGTTCTGTTAGTAAATTTAGGTCTAGTAAAGCCAATGGTGACTTTACATGCCCAGGGAGACAGTAGTCAGTCCCCGGGTATGGAGTCTATGATGGAGGTCCGCTAGGACGGCCCAGTGTTACGGCACGGAGGGTGCGGTGTAACACACATAGCAAAACATATGAGACCCTATGGAGTAAAGGGCCCCATAGCCCATAGAACACATTGACATTCAAAGGAATTACACACATTCATGTCCAAGAGTGGGAGAAAAAGAGTCTCACTCTTGGCAGGATGGAAAAAAAACAAACTCCAGAAATCCAGCAAAGCTGATGGGGGACTCACTAGGTTAGGAAATTCAGCCTTAACAGAGAATTCTCCCTAACACTCGCCCCCCCCCCCCCCAGACTAAGGGACAGGAGGATTTAATCCACTCCTGGATGAATCTCATACCTCTAGTCGATGACCTACATCCTAGAGAGACCATCAGCATTTTGGTGGTGACACCCTGACCTGTGCTCAATGGTGAAATCAAACCCTTGCAGGCAGATCGACCATCTCAATAGTTTTGGGTTCTCCCCTATCATTTGCATTAACCTTCTCAAGGGTTGGTGGTCAGTCTGAATGACAAAAGTAGAACCATACAAGTATGGCCTAAACTTCTTCAGAGCCCACACGATAGCAAAGCACTCTCTTTCGATTGTTGCCCACCTTGTTTCAGGATCCTTCAGCTTGCGGCTGATGAAGCAAACGGGGTGCTCCGTACCTTTCCCATCCAGTTGATTGAGTACGGCACCTATTCCTACATTTGAAGCATCTGTCTGCACAATGAAGTGTTGGCGGTAATCAGGAGCTCTGAGTACTGGGGCTTGGCAAAGAGCCTTTTTCAGGTTTTCAAAAGCCTGATTGCACTCCTGTTATGACCGGCTCTTGGTCATAGGGTTCACTCCAAGGGACACTCAGGATACACAGGCCAGGTACGCATAGTGGTTACTTTATTAAGGTCCTTCTGTTACAAGGATCAGATGTCATCATAGTTATTAGGAGATAAAGAGGAAAGGGACAGGATCAGATGTCAACAAGTCATTAGGAGATAAAGAGGAAAGGGACAGGAGCCCACTGGCTCCCACCACCCAGGCTCACATAATCTAACTGCCTGGGTTAGAACCCATTCAACCCCAAACATTCTAATCTCACACTCCAGACTCACAGCCTACATTCTGATGGTGACATCAATCCTGGCTCAGCACACATGCAAGTATAAGAGCCAACCCTAACACCTCCTTTCCTACAACAAACAAACACACCTCAAACACACACTTAGAGAAAGCAACCCTAACACCTCCTCCTCTTGCATAAAGAGCAACACACACTTTCACAACAGCAAGACACACCTCACTCTCAGCAGAGTTCCGCTAACCCCAGAGATTGAACAAACAGGCGTAACTAACATCCTAAAACAGTCCCAGCCGCCACAACTAACATTCCCAACCAATCAAAACATCACAAATCGCCTTCCGTTCCCGCCTGCCACAAAGGAACCTCGAACTGCCACTTTCGAGCACTAACCGCCCACATCGGCAAACAAACCACAACACTACCAAGACCAACCAAACACAAAGCTCCTTCCGTTCCTCTCTGCCACAAAGGAACCTCGGACTGCCACTTCCGAGTGCTAACTCCCAAAACCGGGAAACACCAGGTACTGTCATAACTGCGCAAGATACTTACTAACAACCCAACAATCTACCTGGGTCACCAAGAAACCACAGTCACAACTCATGCCGCTGTCAAATCCATTCCAAAATTCAAGCAACACAGACACACCTAATCACCAGTCACTCACCTCATCACACCAATAAAGAAACGCAACCAGCTGTCACTAAAGAACCACCACCAGCATAACGCTACAAATGTTGGCCAGACAAATGAGCCCTTCAAAACCAAATAAACACCCCAAAGTGAACACAGCTGCAGATGAAACGTTGCCAGGCTTCTGAAATTAATCAAGAGCGGACTCAAGAACAATTCCAAAAGTCACCTAAAGTTAAAAGAAAACACTAAATGCAATGTAACTTGCATCTCCAGAATTCCAAGCAATCCCTGGACCTTAACAACTCCAGGGTCACCAAAAACATCAAAGCTTCACACAGCTTCAAGTAAACTCTGCAGAGCTAGACACCTTCAAAAACAACATAGAAGCTTCACACAGCTTCAGGCACTAGTCCCCTGCTAGATGCCTCTGGACTGCTCCGCAGAGCCACAATCCAAAACAACATAAAAGCTTCACTAGGTTTCATGTGAACTCCTCAGAGCCACCAATCATCACAAAAACACAGCTTTGCAAAGCTTATGGTACTAGTCTCCTACTAGGTACCTCTGGACCCCTCAGAGTCACTAACCAATTAATCAAAGTTCCAACTAGGTTCTATACTAGCCTACCACTAGTAACATCACTAACCCCACAGGGCCTCAAAACACCAAACACCTCCAACTCCGCAGAGTCCCCTGACCAACCCTGGTCATGTACATCAATTAAAACATATTCCAAAAAACAATAAAAAAGATTTCAAAACCCAACACTGGTCATGCACCAACACTAAAACATTCACATACTGCTACAACACACACACAAACACAGGATGTTCAAAATACAGACAACCCCAGCATTGAATGTTAACTGCTAAGGAGCGCTGCAGTCACTCTGGCAGTCATCATGGGTTGCACATCCATACACGCACAAACAGAACATCACGCCTACAATGCCTCAAAAATGGTTATAGTAAGCATTGCAATGACATATCAATAATCACATTATAAATTGCAGATCTCATTTCCTAAAAGTCCATGTTGCCAAAGCATGGGCAACTCTAAATGCTGAAATGACTCAAAGATTGTGGTAACCATTAATGACCAACATCACTCTTATTGTGCTTTAAGATCACAAATCTCACACCACACACACACAAGCAAAACATAGTCTTAGGATGATCAGAACATTGAAACATAGTACATCCAAGTCACATTTTCTAAAAGTCCATGTCACCATGAAACAGGTAACCTAATATGCTAAAATGCCTCAAAACGTTATACTAAGCATAATAGGATCAACACCCTTTGATTGTCCACCTCAATCAACCTCATATGTGCCACTCACACACAACCCCTGTCACAACACAAATGTGGAAACCAACTTTAAATGAGACCTAAACGTCCATGTTGCCAACTGGGGCCAACTCTAAAACCAACCTGCAATGCCTCAAAATGGTTACATCTAAAATAAAATGCATCTCCTATTCTAAGTGCAACATCATTCTCACTAATACCTCTCATGGTAATTCACTACTAATGCACAACAGTACTCTTCAGTCACTGCTTGCCACATCATTGCTCAATCCATTATGACATTTTACTTTTAAATGAAACTCCAAAATTTCTTCTGCAAGCATAAACTAATCATCCCCAAAAACTACTATCATACCCAAACCCAAACAGTAACCATTTTCTCATTGCGTGGTCCCCACCTAAGACCAAATCAGCATAGCGTCTATTCTCATTAAAACCTTTAGCCTCCAGGTGCATAAAAGGCACAATTACGCTTACTTGGCATGGAAATGACACTTCCCCTTTTTAAATAATGCTGGCATAGTCACTCAGGAAATGGTGGCACACTTGGGCAGCCTCATGCAACCCTGCCAATGTCTCCTCATGTACCAGGGGGCCTGTTCCTGGCAGACTCCAACAGGCCATCCTTGCCCCAGGCTCCATGGGGCAGGATGCTTCTGACACCCCTGGGTGGTCGCCTGCAACAGCCCTGGGGGCTGACTAAAGCAGTACTTGGTGGCTGACTCAAACAGCCCTGGGTGCTTTCCATTTCTCCAGACTCTTGGACAGCCTCTAATGACTCCTAGGCCCAAACAGGACACTTTCCCTTCTTCCCAGGGGTCTCCTCTGACAGGCTGTCCCTTCCAGCCCTGGGTGATTTCCATTTCTCCAGACTCTTGGACAGCCTCTAATGACTCCTGGCCTCAAAGAGGGCACTCTACCTTCTTCCCAGGGGTCTCCTCTGACAGGCTGTCCCTTCCAGCCCTGGGTGGACTGGCTCAAACAGCCCTGGGTGGTGGGTGCAACCAGTCTATGGGGGGCAGTGGGCTCTCCCTCTCTCCTTTCATTTACTTGTCCTCTTGCCTGCACCCCCCGCAGCAGAGTCTCTTCTCCTCTCTCACATGACATCACACAGGTACCTGCATCTCCTTTTGCTTCACTTGGTGTCCACTCCAAGGTCCTCATTCACCATACCTTGTCCCATCCTCGTCGCCAATTGTTATGACCGGCTCTTGGTCATAGGGTTCACTCCAAGGGACACTCAGGATACACAGGCCAGGTACGCATAGTGGTTACTTTATTAAGGTCCTTCTGTTACAAGGATCAGATGTCATCATAGTTATTAGGAGATAAAGAGGAAAGGGACAGGATCAGATGTCAACAAGTCATTAGGAGATAAAGAGGAAAGGGACAGGAGCCCACTGGCTCCCACCACCCAGGCTCACATAATCTAACTGCCTGGGTTAGAACCCATTCAACCCCAAACATTCTAATCTCACACTCCAGACTCACAGCCTACATTTTGATGGTGACATCAATCCTGGCTCAGCACACATGCAAGTATAAGAGCCAACCCTAACACCTCCTTTCCTACAACAAACAAACACACCTCAAACACACACTTAGAGAAAGCAACCCTAACAACTCCTCGTTCCATCTAACCTTTTTAGGGAATTTGGGCGAGGAGATGACATTCAGTGGAGAAGCTATGGTCCCATAGTTCTCTATGAAATTCCTGTAGTACCCAGTGAGGCCTAGGAAGGCTCTCACTTGGGTTTGAGTAGTAGGTGTTGTCCAATTTTGCACAGCTTCAATCTTACTGAGCAAAGGCCTTATTTCTCCACCTCCTACCTCATGTCCAAGATAGACTACCTTACTCTGTCCAATTTGGCATTTACTCGCCTTTATGGTCAGATTGGCTCATCCAAGAGCCTGCAAAACATCTCTCAGGTGGGTTACATGTTCTTCCCAGGAATTGCTGAACACTGCAATGTCATTCAAGTATGCCATGCAGAAGTCCTCCATCCCATTCAGAACCTGGTTTACCATCCGTTAAAACGTAGCAGGTGCATTCTTCAATCCAAAAGGCATTACCTTAAACTGGTATAAGCCAACGGGGGTAGAAAATGCAGTTTTCTCCTTGGCATGGTCTGTCAGGGCTATTTGCCAATAGCCTGACATCAAGTCAAATGTGCTGAGGAACTTGGCGGCGCCAAGTTTATCCACCAACTCATCTGTTCTTGGCAAAGGGTGGGCATCAGTCTTAGTGACTGCATTAAGAGCTCTATAATCCATGCAGAATCTAAGTTCTTTAGATCCGGCCTTTGGTACTAACACAACTGGGCTAGACCATGGACTAGTAGAGGGCTCTATTACCCCGAGATCGAGCATCTTGCTGACCTCACCTTTGATGTGGGTTCGTACGTTTTCTGACATTCTGTATCCTCGGCTTTTGACCGGCAGACAGTCACCAGTGAGTATGTCGTGCTGGCCCCAAGGGGTCAAGCCTGGTGAAAGCGAGAACAGAGAGGCAAACTGATTCAACATAGATTTGCACTCTTCTTGTTGCTCGGGTGTCAGATTGGAGGAGAGATTTACTCCTTCAATTTTTTCGTCTAAAGGTAAGCCTCTGAGGAGATCCGGAAGAGCTTCACTCTCTTTTTCTTCCTCAGATGATGCTAGAAGCAACGCTCCTACATCGGGTCTTGAGACATACGCTTTGCGTCGGTTGGTGTGAAAGACTATCGGAGCCTCCTTGGGATTGCCCAAGTCCACCAGATAGTTAACCTCTCCGAGTTTACCCACAACTCTGAAGGGTCCCATCCACTTGTCTTGCAAGGCCCTCTGCCTTGTTGGGATCATAACGAGAACGAGCTGGTCTTGAGCAAACTCAACCATGTTAGCCTTTTGATCGTGCCAGTGCTTGACCAATGCTTGTCCAGCTTTCAAGTTATCGCTTGCTTCCGTCATCATGTGCGACATTCTCCTCCGGAGACCTATCACTAAGTCAGTCACTCTGACTGGCTTGGGGGAAGGAGCACTCTCCAACCCCTCCTTAATCAGGGCCAATGGACCTCTGACCGGATGACCATAGAGAAGCTCGAAGGGAGAGTAACCTACTCCCTCTTGAGGGACTTCTCTATAAGCAAAGAGAAGGCATGGCAGTAGAAGGTCCCACTTACGCTTAAGGGGTTCTTCCAAAGCACCTATCATGCTCTTCATGGTTCGGTTGAACCGTTCTACCAACCCATTGGTTTGTGGGTGGTAAGCTGTTGAGAACTTGTAAGTAACTCCACAGGTTTTCCACATTGCTTTCATGTAGTGGGACATAAAGTTTGACCCCCTGTCAGAGATTACTTCCTTAGGAAACCCGACCCTAGTAAAAATACCAAGGAGGGCCTTAGCCACAGCCGGAGCTGTAACAGTCCTCATAGGAATTGCCTCAGGATACCTAGTAGCATGGTCTACTACAACAAGTATAAACCTGTTGCCTGAGGAGGTTGGAGGATCAAGGGGACCAACAATGTCAATCCCTACTCTCTCAAATGGGACTCCCACAACTGGGAGAGGCACTAAAGGTGCCACATTCTTGGAGCCAACCTTACCAGAGGTCTGGCAGGTGTGGCAGCTCCTGCAGTGTTTTTCCACTTCGGCCCCCATCTTCGGCCAATAGAAGTAGAGAGAGAGCCTTTCCTTAGTCTTCTTGAAACTCAAGTGACCAGCCAAAGGAATCTCGTGGGCTAACTGCAAGAACTGTGGTCTGTTCTCTTGGGGTACTACAAGTCGTTTGTAGTCTCCAGGTGCAGACTCGGTCGGTTCACTGTAGAAGAGGCCATCTTCCCAGTGCAACCTGTATTTCCCAGGCTCTTGCCCTTCAGCCTGAGCTTCTGCCTGGTGGCGAAGACCTTCCAGAGTTGGACATTCTCTCTGTCCCTTACTGAAGTCTGCCCTGCTGGGTCCACCTTCTGCCAGTTTAGACTGCAGCTCAGGATGGTCAACAGGATCCAGATCTCCAATGAGTTCCTGGCCTTCCGTTAGCTCTTCCTCAGAGTCTAATTCTACCACACAGGGTTGTACCTCCCTCTCAGCCTCAGCCGGAGGTGGAGTTACGGGTGTAACTTTGGACAACCGCGGGGAAGTCCGTGTTGGCTGTACTGTAATGCCGGCTGCTGGTTTCGGGGCAGAAGTCTTAGGTTTCCCTTTTGCTTCTGTTTTCTTCGAGACAGCGGCCGATAATTCGAGTGGAGCAGGAGTGATTTCTTTCTTCATCATCTCCTGGAGAGTACCGCGCATGGTCCTCTCTCTTGAGGGTCTGGTTAGCTCCTATAACCGTTTACTAGGAGGTCTGGGAGTATGCGATACAACTCTGAGAGTTTTCAAATCGTTACCCAACAGTACGCGTCCTGGTACCTCACTTTGTATGCTGACAGGTATCTTCACAGTCATGTCGTTACACTGGATGAGAACTGGTAATTGGGGAAGCATCTGCACAGGCCCTCCAGCTAACTTTGTGAGGAGTTTGGGTGCCTTAGCAACATCGTCAGCCTGAAAAAACGTTTTATCCACCACAGTTATGTTGGCCCCAGTGTCCCTAATGGCAGGAGTCTCCTGACCATTCACCTGGACACTGTCCTTATAATACTCTTTAGTATTATCGGGGATAGAATTATAGACATCTAAATTCTGTTGTTCCCACAACCCCAGAGATACTAAAGAAACGCTGGCTGAGACTCCAATGGGTTCGTCAGCTAGCAGTAGAAAGTTTCCACTTGCCATTTGGACTTCCTCCTCTGGAGCGAAGGCTAAGGAGACAAGCTGGACCCCTGAAGGTTTACCCTTACATCTGGGATCTCCTTTCACGTGGTCAGTCGAGTCACAAACAAAGCATTTACCGAATGCTTTTTGGAATGGTGGCTTGTTCTGACCTCCTTCCGGTTTGGCACCAGAAGACACACTATTCTGCTGTGGTTTTCCCGGTGGCTTACCCTTCTGGTTTTGTTTGGGGCCCTCTTTGGAATTTGAGTTATTCAAATTCTCTTTTGAGTCTTTTTTAGGCTGTTTTCCCTCACCCTTTTTCTGAGTTGCCCCAGAATCCTTGTGAGTAGCCCTGTTGGCAACCCACAAGTCAGCAGCCCTAGCTAGCGTTCAGGAATCCAATTCCTTCGAATCAGCCAAGTGCTGTCTGAGCTCAGGAGAACAGGCATCATAAATAGACTCCAACATGAAAAGATTCTTCATACCCTCATAAGTGTTCACTTTGTAACCCTTAATCCGTCCCTCTAAGTTTTTCACCCCTTCACTCACCCAGGTAGCCCAAGGGGTACCATCATGCTTTTTGAGGGTTCTAAACCTCTTAAGATACTGGGAAGGGGTCTTCCCAAATCTAGCTATCAAAGTTAGTTTCACACTTTCGTAAGCCGTCTTATCCGCCTCCCCCAATTCCATTATCACATCAGTCGCAACAGGAGGGAGCCTAGAGAACAACCAGGGAAGTAAATCGTTCCCGGTGATGTCCTGGAGGCCATGATTGTATTCAAACAGTTTTAACCAATCCAACACATCCAATCTCGGTTCATACATACCTACTAATTCCTTCGGCATCCGGGTCTTTTGGGACTGGAGCTCCTAGAGGAACCAGAGGCGAGAGAAGCATTTTCCATAGACAACTTTTTCATCTCTAACTCGTGATTCAGTTCTATTTCCCTGAGTCTTAACTCAGCTTGCTTCTGCTCAGCCTGGGCATTCATCCCTCTGAACTCGAGCTCTTGGTTTCGTTCAGATTGAGCCTAGAACCGTTTGTATTTTAATTCGAGCTTCATTTTTTCGAGTTCAAAATAAGCGGGGTTACATATGGGACCTGGTATGGGCCCCGTAGGTACAGCTGGTAAGGCAGGTAGAGGAGCAGGGGAGACAGTTTTGTTAGCCTCTCCTTCCTCTTCAGCCTCTTCATCACTATCATCACAATTACGATTTAGATCAACACCATCACTGTTATCTACATTTGCTGGAGAAATTGGTTCCTCTGAACCAGTACCTAGACTTTGGTTCGCCAGCAATCTCTCTATTAGTTCTAACTTCTTGCCTTTTACAGAAAGATTCTCTTGCGTACAGAGAGCTCGCAAACTCTCAGTATTTTCACCTGACAAGGACTCTTGACTGTAAGTTTCCATAGTAGACATGTTTTTGAAAGTTGCTTTTTAGTGCTAAGCTTTGTGGTTAGTTATCCTAAAGTGTCGAAAAGCACTCTAAACTGTATACTCGATACAAATCCCACCGCTGTACACCAGTGTTAGGCGGAAACCTGTGCAGTTCCCTCTGGGACCACTGCAAAAGATTTAGGACTACAGGTGTTTGGCAGTAAACCCACTTGGTAGCAGTCTGTACCACACAGATTCACTTGGGAGCAGCTGTGGCTGAGCAGTCAGACTTCCCTCAAGAAGAGTTAGACAGTATGTGGAGTATACAACATAGGGCAGTTCTTCACAGTAAGACAAGCAAACACGCAACAGGCTTCAGTGTAAAGATATAAAGGTATTTATTTATAAAGACACATCTATAGAAAACACTCGGGCACTATTACGGCAAACACTTCAGTTACAATTACTCTACGAAGGAAAAGATCAATCCCCCTAACAATAGTTCGACAAGTCTAGGTTTTACCAGCATCACTTATTTGCAGACAGCGGTGTATGCTTCAACCTAGATGGCATTCTAGTATTCGTTAGGATGGGAGAGAAAAATAAGCAGGTTACGAAATCAACACGGTTCCAATACTTAACAGACAAATGCAAGGCAAGAAGACAAGAACCACGGTAGATCATATCTTAGTGGAAATGCGTTCGAGTCTTGGTAGCAAATTGTTATCGACAGATTGGATCAGTTCAGAACAACACGCTAGAGAAAGCTTGGAGGCGACCCTATGGAGAGGCGAGGATTAAGACACCTCACTCTATCCGGCAACAAGGGAAGCCAGGCGGACACAGTACATTGATTGTGGAGAGACAGCTCCGGCGGGGCAGTTGTTCCTGGTAGTGGGCGCACGTCCGGTCTTTGCCAAGAGAAGAGAGGATCTCGTCGTCGAAGGAAAGTTGATGATCGTTGCACCACCAGGGAAGAGACCAGCCGCGGAGTGCTCCGTCACAAGGCACCACCTTTTGGTCGCGGTACAGGGGTAGTGGCTATCCGGTTGCCAAGGTGCTCTGCACGGGCAATTCGACCACTGCGCCCTGAGGCGAAGAAAAAGCAAAAGGGACTGGTTGTTCCCACCAGTCAGGGGAAGAGAATCTCCGGCAGGGAGATCTCCTCTGTCGTCGGGAAGTGGTGAGTCGGTTCAGCAGGGCTCCACCGGAGGTGTCGTTGTTGCAGGTTGGCTCACCTTTACCCTTGTAGGATTCTTAGGTCCTGTGGTGACTTCTGAAGATCCAGTCCCAAAAGCCCTGCTTTTATGCAGAAAACCCCCATTCATTCAGCTTAGCTGTCAATCAACACACGCTAAGTGGTGAGCGGGGAGGCTCACCACTTGGGCCAATCACACCAGAGTGCGACTGGAGTTGGCAAGGCAACTCGGTCCAGGGTGCCTAAACCCCCTCCCACACCCCTGTGGTAACCCAGACAGAATGGCACCAGTTTGGAGGGTCTCTGTACAGAAGCCCGCCAAAAGTGGAACAAAGGGCTCGACCTTTGGTTTAGGAGTCACAGAGACGAACACAGACGCCATTTCAAAAACCGAGTTCTGGCAGAAAATACCATCCGATAGACTTATTTAAGATAAGTAGACCGGTGGTATGTTAGAGACTAACGAGAAAAAGTATCAATCTCTAACAATGGGAAGAATCCCATAGGGTTATATTCGGGGTCGAACATAACAAGTAGTTTCCACTGCCACCAGCCAAAACTCGACGAGGGGGGGCGGGACAGTGCCCCCTCGAATAACAGACCCAGGAGTAATCGAATTACCCCTACTAGTACATCCACAATAGGATGGTTTGTACTAGTTCTGTTAGTAAATTTAGGTCTAGTAAAGCCAATGGTGACTTTACATGCCCGGGGAGACAGTAGTCAGTCCCCGGGTATGGAGTCTATGATGGAGGTCCGCTAGGACGCCCCAGTGTTACGGCACGGAGGGTGCGGTGTAACACACATAGCAAAACATATGAGACCCCATGGAGTAAAGGACACCATAGCCCATAGAACACATTGACATTCAAAGGAATTACACACATTCATGTCCAAGAGTGGGAGAAAAAGTGTCTCACTCTTGGCAGGATGGAAAAAAACAGAAATCCAGCAAAGCTGCTGGGGGACTCACTAGGTTAGGAAATTCAGCCTAAACAGAGAATTCTCCCTAACACTGCCCCTGGTGGCTGGGGGGTGGGGGTGGTGGTAGACATGGGTGGGGGCCTGGTGGAGGCTGCCCCTGGTGGCTGGGGGGTGGGGGTGCAGGGAGACATGAGTGGGGGCCTGGTGGAGGCTGCCCCTGCACTGCTGGGGGGTGGGGGTGGTGGGAGACATGAGTGGGCGCCTGGTGGAGGCTGCCCCTGCACTGCTGAGGGGTGGGGGTGATAGGGGACATAAGTGGGGGCCTGGTGGAGGCTGCCCCTGGTGGCTGGGGGGTGGGGGTGGTGGGAGACATGAGTGGGGGCCTGGTGGAGGCTGCCCCTGCACTGCTGGGGGGTGGGGGTGGTGGTAGGCATGGGTGGGGGCCTGGTGGAGGCTGCCCCTGGTGGCTGGGGGGTGGGTGTGCAGGGAGACATGAGTGGGGGCCTGGTGGAGGCTGCCCCTGCATTGCTGGGGGGTGGGGGTGGTGGGAGACATGAGTGGGGGCCTGGTGGAGGCTGCCCCTGCACTGCTGGGGGGTGGGGGTGATAGGGGACATGAGTGGGGGCCTGGTGGAGGCTGCCCCTGGTGGCTGGGGGGTGGGGGTGATAGGGGAAATGAGTGGGGGCCTGATGGAGACTGCCCCTGCATTGCTGGGGGGTGGGGGTGGTGGTAGACATGGGTGGGGGCCTGGTGGAGGCTGCCCCTGGTGGCTGGGGGGTGGGGGTGCAGGGAGACATGAGTGGGGGCCTGATGGAGGCTGCCCCTGCACTGCTGGGGGGTGGGGGTGGTGGGAGACATGAGTGGGGGCCTGGTGGAGGCTGCCCCTGCACTGCTGGGGGGTGGGGGTGATAGGGGACATGAGTGGGGGCCTGGTGGAGGCTGGCCTTGGTGGCTGGGGGGTGGGGGTGTTAGGAGACATGAGTGGAGGCCTGGTGGAGGCTGCCCCTGGTGGCTGGGGAGTGGGGGTGGTGAGAGACATGAGTGGGGGCCTGGTGGAGGCTGCCCCTGCACTGCTGGGGGTTTGGGGTGGTGGTAGACATGGGCGGGGGCCTGGTGGAGGCTGCCCCTGGTGGCTGGGGGGTGGGGGTGCAGGGAGACATGAGTGAGGGCCTGGTATAGGCTGCCCCTGCACTGCTGGGGGTTGGGGGTGGTGGGAGACATGAGTGGAGGCCTGGTGGAGGCTGCCCCTGCACTGCTGGGGGGTGGGGGTGATAGGGGACATGACTGGGGGCCTGGTGGAGGCTGACCCTGGTGGGTGGGGGGTGGGGGTGATAGGGGACATGAGTGGGGGCCTGGTGGAGGCTGCCCCTGGTGGCCGGGGGATGGGGGTGATAGGGGACATGAGTGGGGGCCTGGTGGAGGCTGCCCCTGCACTGCTGGGGGGTGGGGGTGGTGGTAGACATGGGTGGGGGCCTGGTGGAGGCTGCCCCTGGTGGCTGGGGGGTGGGGGTGGTGGGAGACATGAGTGGGGGCCTGGTGGAGGCTGCCCCTGCACTGCTGGGGGGTGGGGGTGATGGGAGACATGAGTGGGGGCCTGGTGGAGGCTGCCCCTGGTGGCTGGGGGGTGGGGGTGATGGGAGACATGGGTGGGATCCTGGTGGAGGCTGCCCCTGGTGGCTGGGGGGTGGGGGTGCAGGTAGACATGAGCTGGACATGAGTGGGGGCCTGGTGGAGGCTGCCCCTGGTGGCTGGGGGGTGGGGGTGATGGGAGACATGAGTGGGGGCCTGGTGGAGGCTGCCCCTGGTGGCTGGGGGGTGGGGGTGATGGGAGACATGGGTGGGGTTCTGGTGGAGGCTGCCCCTGGTGGCTGGGGGTGCAGGGGGACATGCGTTGGTGGGCATTAGTGCAAGGTGACATGTGGGTTGGCCTGGGGGGCATGGCCATGGTGGATGGGGTGCCTGCAGGACATGTGCAGGGTAGGCCCCTGTGGTGTGGGCCACCTGCAGGGGCCGTGGAGGGTGTAGAGGGAACACCTGGGAGGACCCACACGTGCAATTCACGTGTGGTGCTCCCCACGCACCCCTGTAATACACGTACCCTGATGGAATTGCGTGTGATACTTCCCTCGCACCCCTGAAATACACGTACCCTGCTGATTTTGCGTGTGATACTTCCCGCGCACCCCTGAAATACACGTACCCTGCTGCTTTTGCGTGTGATACTTCCCGTGCACCCCTTGAATACACGTACCCCGCTGTTTTTGCGTGTGATACTTCCCGCACACCCCTGAAATACACGTACCCTGATGGAATTGCGTGTGATACTTCCCGCGCACCCCTGAGATACACGTGCCCTGCTGCTTTTGCGTGTGAAACTTCCCGCGCACCCCTGAAATACACATACCCTGCTGTTTTTGCATGTGATACTTCCCGCGCACCCCTGGAATACACGTACCCTGATGGAATCGCGTGTGATACTTCCCGCGCACCCCTGATTGTGGAGAGACACATCCGGTCTCACGTACCCTGCTGCTTTGGCGTGTGATACTTCCCGCGCACCCCTGAAATAACGTACCATGCTGCTTTTGCGTGTGATACTTCCCGCGCACCCCTGAAATACACGTACCCTGATGTTTTTGCGTGTGATACTTCCCGCGCACCCCTGGAATACACGTACCCTGATGGAATCGCGTGTGATACTTCCCGCGCACTCCTGAGATACACGTACCCTGCTGCTTTTGCATTTGATACTTCCCACGCACCCCTGAAATACACATACCCTGCTGCTTTTGCATGTGATACTTCCCGCGCACCCCTGAAATACACGTACCCTGCTGCTTTTGCGTGTGTTACTTCCCACGCACCCCTGATGCACACGTACACAGGACAATCGCGTGTGGAACTTCCCGCGAACCACTGAAATACACGTTCCCCGCTTGGCGTTTGCTGTTTGCCAGCCCTGTGAACTGGTCCAGGGTTAGCGCAGCCCTTTGTGATGATTTGGGGATTTTGAAGGCTTTTCTTTGCGCAAAGGCGTTCTTGGGGGCGTAACTGGCGCTGCTGCAGGGTCGCTGCGCCACGCTGCGCCACGGCTGGTTTTGGATGCGAAAATCCATGAATACGCTGTGCACGGAAATCGATTTTAGCGCACGCGGCTGGCACAGATATTCGCACGGGCACGCTGTGAGCCAGCCGCGTGCGCCACTTTTGTGCAAATTTCTATGAATTACCCTGTAAGTGTTTTTAATGGCTTCAGACTTCATTACTTTCATCTTCATGTGAGTAAGTTAATCAACCGCTTGCTTGATGATGAGAGTCAAATGATTAACTAAGGCAGAAGAATCGACAAAGTTAGATATGGGCTGTAGCTTAGATGATAACAGCGATGACAGCTTAGAAGCTGTTATATTTTTCAAATTGCGAAGGCCCGGATAGGTATTGCATTTGAGCATTGAGGATTAGGCAAGGAGATTTTTGCCTGAAAAAGGGAATGATCAGACCATATACATGGTGTAACCGTGATATCAGAGATTTTTGTGTTTTGAGAGATAAGCCAATCAAGTGTATGTCCACTTTTTTGTGTAGGAGATTTGATCCATTGTGTTAGTCCTACTGAGGTAATGCATCGGCTAGGCTGAGGCCTACTTATCACGTTGGTGGTTTAGATCACCCATGATGATCAGAGGGCTTTTTGTTTTGCAAATTTGTGCTATGAGATCGATGAGCTGTTCTTCAAAAAGGGGCATGTCTTTGGGTGGTCAATAAATTGTGAGTACATTAAGAGATGTCTGTGGGGAGGTTTTAATTTTAACCCACAATGATTCACTGTCATCAGTTGAATTGTGTGATACCACATGACAATTGAGGCTAGACTTGCACATGACTGCTACTCTACCTCCTTTGCCTTGGGCGTGGTCAGCCCTAAATTGAGTGTATTCATAAGTGGTAGAAAGTGTACCTTGGCTGGGCAAGTTGGAATTAAGCCATGTTTCGGTAATCCCAAAGAGATCTGGCTTGCAATCATTAACATGGTCGGCAATTTCGATGCCATGTTTGTATAGTGAGCGAGTGTTTAGTAACGAGAGAGATAGAACTAGCAGCGGCGCGATGTTGGAACCTATTTCACCGTTCCCGCACATTGCTTTATCTAAACACATGATTTGTACTTGATTGTACACACCTCCAGGCCATCCACAAGAGTATGTAAAAGGCTATCTTACTTGTAAACATGTAATGTGACAGAGCTAAACAGTTTGGAGGGCCGTGAAGCCTAATGGGGAGCAGGAGCCAGCGAGCTGCAGCGATGACCTGTGAAGACCGGTGTTAGGGAGAATTCTCTGTTTAGGCTGAATTTCCTAACCTAGTGAGTCCCCCAGCAGCTTTGCTGGATTTGTGGAGTTTGTTTTTTCCATCCTGCCAAGAGTGAGACTCTTTTTCTCCCACTCTTGGACATGAATGTGTGTAATTCCTTTGAATGTCCATGTGTTCTATGGGCTATGGGGTCTTTTACTCCATAGGGTCTCATATGTTTTGCTATGTGTGTTACACTGCACCCTCCGTGCCGTAGCACTGGGGCGTCCTAGCAGACCTCCCTCATAGACTCCATACCCGGGGACTGACTACTGTCTCCCCGGGCATGTAAAGTCACCATTGGCTTTACTAGACCTAAATTTACTAACAGAACTAGTACAAACCATCCTATTGTGGACGTACTAGTAGGGGTAATTTGATTACTCCTGGGTCTGTTATTCGAGGGGGCACTGTCCCGTCCCCTCCTCGACGAGTTTTGGCTGGTGGCAGTGGAAACTACTTGTTATGTTCGACCCTGAATATAACCCTATGGGATTCTTCCCATTGTTGGAGATTGATACTTTTCCTCGTTAATCTCTAACATACCAGCGGTTTACTTATCTTAAATAAGTCTATCGGATGGTATTTTCTGCCAGAACTCGGTTTTTAAAATGGCGTCTGTGTTCGTCTCTGTGACTCCTAAACCAAAGGTTGAGCCCTTTGTTCCACTTTGGGCGGGCTTCTGTACAGAGACCCTCCAAAATGGTGCCATTCTGTCTGGGTTACCACAGGGGTGTGGGAGGGTGTTTAGGCACCCTGGACTGAGTTGCCTTGCCAACTCCAGTCGCACTCTGGTGTGATTGGCCCAAGTGGTGAGCCACCCCGCTCACCACTTAGCGTGTTTTGATTGACAGCTAGGCTGAATGAATGGGGGTTTTCTGCATAAAAGCAGGGCTTTTGGGACTGGATCTTCAGAAGTCGCCACAGGACCTAAGAATCCGACGAGGGTAAAGCTGAGTCGACCTTCACCACTTCCCGACGACAGAGGAGATCTCCCTGCCGGAGAGTCTCTTCCCCTGACTGGTGGGAACAACCAGTCCCCTTTGCCTTTTCTTCACTCCAGGACGCAGTGGTCGAATTGCCCGTGCAGAGCACCTCGGCAACCGGATAGCCACTACCCCTGTACCGCGACCAAAAGGTGGTGCCTTGTGACGGAGAACTCCGCGGCTGGTCTCTTCCCTGGTGGTGCACCGGACTTCACTTTTCTTCGACGACGAGATCATCTCTACTCTTGGCAAAGACCCGACGTGCATCCACCACCAGGAACAACTGCCCCCGCCGGAGCTGTCTCTCCACAAACAAGGTATTGTGTCCGCCTGGCTTCCCTTTCTGCCGGATCGAATGAGGTGTCTTAATCCTCGCCTTTCCATTGGGTCGCCTCCAAGCTTTCTTTAACGTATTGTTCTGAACTGGTCCAAATCTTTCCATAACAATTTTGCGATAAAGACTCGAAGCGCATTTCCACTGAGACACTTCTTGGGACATACCGCCTTGCCTCTCTCCGAGTGGGCCTGGCCTCTGAACGTTGTGATCTGCAGTAGACCCTGCCTTACTTGCCTTGCATTTGTCCGTAAAGTATTGGTACCGAGTTGAATTCATAACCTGCCTTATTTTTCTCTCCCGTCCTAACGCATACTAGAGTGCCATCTAGGTTAAAGCATACACCTCTGTCTGCAAATAAGTGATGCCGGTGACCCTAGACTTGTCGAACTATTGTTAGGGGGATTGATCTGCTTCTTCGTATAAGTAATTGTGATTGAAGTTGTGTGCCGTATTAGTGCCAGAGTGTTTTCCATAGATGTGTTGTTATAAATAAATACCTTTGTATCTTTACACCGAAGCCTTGTCCCGTGTTTGCTTGTTCTACTGTGTAGATTGCCCTATATTGTATACTCCACATACTGCCTAACTCTTCTTGAGGGAAGTCTGACTGCTCAGCCACAGCTACCAAGTGAATCTGTGTGGTACGGACTGCTACCAAGTGGGTTTACTGCCAAACACCTGTAGTCCTAAATCTTTTGCAGTGGTCCCAGAGGGAACTGCACAGGTTTCCGCCTAACAACCGGCACGTCCCAGAAGCGCCGGCGCTGAAGCGCCTGCACTTCCTTTTTATGCAGGTAGTTATGGGTAATGTAGTTCAGGTAAAGTAGTTAAAAGACTACAGCATTCACTCATGAGAGATCTTGCTCTTCTACAAAATGCACATGCACACTTAGCAATCAAATAAAGGTTACAGCATTTTAGTTTTCAAATTAGCAAAGAACAGGAATTTCAAACAGAAGCAATACCAAATGTGCAGCTGCCTGACAAAGAAAATATAAGCCTAGCGTTACCTACAGAAATAGTAGGAACCCGAAAAGAGACTGCCTTTATAGTTGCCGCGGCATGACCGGTGAAGACCGGCACGTCCCAGAAGTGCCGGCGCGGAAGCGCCAGAACTTCCTTTTTATGCAGGTAGTTATGGGTAATGTAGTTCAGGTAAAGTAGTTCAACGACTACAACATTCACTCATGAGAGTTCTTGCTCTCCTACAAAATGCACACGCACACTTAGCAATCAAATAAAGGTTACAGCATTTTAGTTTTCAAATTAGCAAAGAACAGGAATTTCAAACAGAAGCAATACACATTGCGCAGCAGCCTGACAAAGAAAATATAAGTCTAGCGTTACCTACAGAAATAGTAGGAAGCCGAAAAGAGACTGCCTTAATAGTTGCCGCAGCGTGACCCGTGAAGACCGGCACATCCCAGAAGCGTCTTGAAAACTGCTTTGAACAACCCTGACAGCCATTTCAGGAGTATTTTGAGAGCGCATACAAGACAATGGGTGACATTCTCCCCCACAAGGCCAAGTGCTGCAGAGACCTTCGAGTGAGTAGGAATTCAACTTTTACTAACAAGTCCTGAGTATTAAGTTGGTGCGTGGCAAGCACATCCTTAGTAAATTTAATCCCCAAGTATTTTACCCCCTGTGGCTTCCAAATGAAGTTGGTCCCCTCGAAATGGTCCTTAAAGCAGAACCTGTTGAGCGGCATGATGTCTGTTTTATTGACATTTAATTTATTACTGGAGACCTCCACATAACTCTCGACTTCAGTAAAAATAATGTGAAAGAGAGGTCTACGGGTCTTCCATCAGATGGGTTACCTAATGTTCGCAAACATTATGACGTGACTGTGCCTGTGCGCAATGATGGCATGTCCGCGGTCGATGTCCATGCTTCATGGACATCTTGAAATCTAATGTGTGCCCACCCTCCCAACTCTCAGGTTAAAACGGTATACTTTCACAACAGGTACTATCATTCTTTGTTCTATGAATGTTTTACAACTTCTAACAGCTGTATTTGGCCTCCAAAATCTGTGGACAGGAAGAAAGACTACAGATGTTTCATCCAAGGGGTCCCACCTATTTCTTTTAGTCATCCTCAATCTGGCAGACCTCTTGAGAAGACCAACTTTCAACTGCAATCTGGGATATGGAGATCAAAGAAAATTGCATAAGTTATGGCCATGCCTCCTCCTCTGGGGCCAACACTGCCACAACCACCTGCAGGGACTGTACAAGTGAACAGGGGCACTGCAGCAGATAAGTTGCAGGAGGAAGAAGAGGATGAGGATGCAGTAGAAGAGGCACCTCCTATGTCTGGTGGTCAGAGAGAGACTGGGGTGTGGAGGTGTTTTACCACCTTTGGGGGATGTTTTACCACCATTGGGGAGTGCCAAAGTCTCAGGATGCCCATGGAGCCACACTCAGTCACAGGCAGAAGGGTCAGTACTCCTCCTGCACCACCTTAATGTGCCGCCACACCCAGACTTTCCAACCAAGCATTTCCTTTCATGGGACGCAGAGGGACCTTGTCTACTGCACCCTCATCTTCTACTCTCGCTTCCCCTTATTCCACCTCATTGGGGCAGAGGATTCCTCCTGCTTCTTCTCAGACCATACCGGAGGCAGTTGACCCATACTTCCAATGGACAACTGGTTTCTGTGTGTACTGTGATGCATTCACCTGCAAGGGGGAGCAATTCCCAATTGCCTCTGAGGTTGCTGTTAAGGTGCATGAAAATATTTGCCCCAACTTAGTTTTTAAACCCAGTGCTCAACTTCTTCCCTTGTTCACGTATCCCTCCCTTACAGTAGTTGGTGCATCACCCCTCCCTCGAAAGCCCTCCCTTCCCTCTATCTGACAGAATATTAAAAAACTAAAAAACAAAAACATCTACAAAAACCACAAATAGGTTCCATGGGGACTTTAAAAAAGAATATATAACACACATGTGCATTTTGGATAGACTCCATATACTTTATATTGATTCTGAATACAGGTAGACTCCACAAGAATCTTCATCAATTCCATCGGCATTAAAATCTGCATTAAAATCCATTCCAGTGCAAATGCTGGAGCATCTGTATAGCAGGGAGGAACAACAGCTTTTATACATTCCATTCGCATTACAACACTAAGCACCTTGAGCTCCCTTGCTGTTTTTTCACCATTGATGTCCGTGGACAGGAGAATAAGTCTGCAGACTATAGGGCCAAAAAGCGGTAACGGAAGCTGTATGAACTCTTTCAGGGTATCCCTTAAAAGAGTATTGTTGTTTGTGTAAGGCTGTAAGCTTTATATTCACACACACAATGTTTACTAATGATTTCTTTTCATTACATACTTTAATTTCTTTCTAAAAAGAGGTTTCACTGCATTCTGAATATTGCAAAGAAAATGGTAATTTCCAATACTCAATGCTCACTCAATCATGTTGTATATTATCACTTTCAAAATATGACATTCCAAAATCACGCAGAAATGCACATACAGCTTTGACATTCCACCTTGCTTTTTCTAATTGTGGGCAAAACAACTTGTATTTTTTCCACATTCAATCAAACCTTTGAAAGTATATTTCTTACCAAACTGCAAAGATACACCAGTTACATACCCTAAACTATCACCTCCACAATAGATCCTCGATGTTTCATTTGCACCATATCTTCACACATGGATAATAGGTGAATCCATTTTGTAATTATAATTTTAATTCTTAATTTATAATGCCCTTAACACCGGGAATGCTTCCTAAGCGCGGGGTCAGGATTCAAACCTGTGCTGTGCTGCGTTGGCTTGCTTTCATGACAAACGCATTGCCCCTGAGCTATCCTTCCTCCCCTCCTTTCATCTCACAAACTCCATATCACCTCCAATTTTCCAAAGGCAAGATTATGTGAGATGGCAAGATGCTCTGCATATATCTGCAGCCAGTTAACCCACACATCTTCTAGTAATGACCTCCATGCTTTCAGCAATTCACACAATAAATTAAACACTTGCTCCCCTACCCTCCTCTGAAGTATAACTCCTCCTCCACAAATCCTGATTCGCTGAGAATGCCAACATCCTCAGGCATACACAATGTGTGTGGCCTCCAAAAGCCTCTTTTGCTGCAGGGCATGGAAAAGAGTTTGGATGACACATGCAATCTGTCTGCAAGCAGTTGTGTATGTCTGCAGACGACAAGGCACAGGGCACCCCGTCTTCATTTTTTACCCTTAACTCTGCAGCACTCCCTCATTGGCTACAGTCAAACAGTCAATCACCCATCCACCAATCCCATCCAATAGCTCTACATATAACCCTGTCACCTTAGTTCAACAGTTTAGATGTATCTGTCAGCTCTGAAAGTGCATTTGTTCTGTGATTCAGAGCCTCCTCTATCACAAACTACTATGCTAATGTTTACAGATTTCTATTTCCAAAATCAACAGGCTCTACATTCCACAATCTACATCTAAGAAGACGTACTACATGTATGCTTTGATTGTCAAAAGATATAATATATTACTTGATGTTCAGACCTGCAAAACATACTTCACTTCAGCACCTAGCCCTATACCTAATGAATGCTTTCAAAAGTATTTCTTGGTACAAAGTGACTTACATGTGCTACTACAAATAGCACTCCACAATTCCATAGTAGCCAACATCACCCATTCTAATCTGTATGTGCTTATCAAGTCCCCTTTTTTCCTTTGCATTTTGGAACTCATAGTTCTTTATGTTAGCAACAATGCAAATCTATAGTTAAAAGAACCTCTATTATCAAACTACTGTACAAAAAATAATAGCACCATCTTTTAAAAAATGTCTATCAAAAACTACAGCAGACCTTTATATTACACAACCTTACATTTAACTTCACTTCAACTGCAATGGTTTTCTATGCTGCAAAACCTTTCTCACTGTAGCAACCATCCCAGTACATCATTACTGCTTTTAAAAGTACTTATGTTTCTATAGTTGATGGCATGTCTTACTACTTATACCAGCGAGCAATTCCATAAATTAATATACTTTTAATATCAACATGGGTAGAACAAATAATGGCATATTCTTTTTTTTTTTAAAAAATGATCTGGCTTCTGTCAAAACTATAGCAGACTTTCCTATTACACTACATTATACCACTTTGCGTTTCACTTTACTTCAAATGCAAGCAGTTTTCTCTGCTGAACAGCATGCTTCACTTCAGCAGCCATCGCATGTACTGTAATAGTGCTTTTAGAATTACTTCAGCTTACATGGTGAATACCAGGTCCTACTACGTATAACAGTACAACATTTTCACACTTGCCAACTATCTTTCTTTACATTTACAGAACACATTTTACCAAAGAAATCTACAAGAGAAAGAAAACTCTTCAATTTCTACAAAGTAAGTATATTAATGTGCCATGTATGTTGCAGCAATCGTAATACCTTAAATATATGGTGTATTATCCTAAACTATCCATTCCTTTTATACTCTATGGTATTTCCCACTTCCCCCATTCCATTGCAGCAATCACACTCTTCTCCATTACAGCACAACATGCCTCCTTATTCAATAACACCACCACTCTCTAACCCGTACATTTACAAATAATATATCACACAATCTTCATCAACTGAACATTCTTTTGCCAAAAAACAACTTTCTAATAACACAATCCATAACATTTACCAAACATGTTAAGGGATACTGGGATGAGGAAGATTGAGATGATTGTACTAGAGGACTGGGACATGGAAGAATGCAAAGGGGACAATGGGGGACTGGGACGAGGAAGAGTAAATTGGAGGATATAAGGGCTGGGATGAGGAAGAGTGATTTGGGCATAATGGGAGACTAGGATGAGGAAGGGTGATGTGGGGTCATGGGGGACTGGGATGAGGATGCGCACATTGTTGCAAATGGGGAACTGGGTTGAGGGTTAGCGAGGTGGGTGTAATGGGTGACTGGGATGAGGAAGAGTGAGGTGGGGTAATGGGGTACTGGAATGAGAGAGTACATTGGTGCTAATGGGGGACTGGGACAACAAATAGTGAGGTGGGATAATAAGGAACTCTGTTGAGTATGAGTGAGGAGGGAACAATGGGGGGCTGTGATAAGTACATTTTGCAAATAAGAGACTGGGTAAATAAGAGTTTGTTTGTTTGTTTGTTTGTTTATTCATTTGTTAAGCGCACCAGACTCGTAAGTAAAAGGGCGCAACGACAAGGAAATGCAAGGCTTACATGGTTGCGTATACACAGGTTACAGAATTTACATATAGCAAGATGAACAATTTTGCGTGATTATAGGATATATACAATATGAACAATAGGACTGAAGCAAGGGTACATGCACTAAGGATATACATCTTATATGGTTACATATACATAGGCTGCAGTCTTTACATAAAGAAAGAATATAGCAAGATATTCTGTTTCATAATTGCAGGATAGTGTCCTCAGGGGAGATGGTGATGGGAAGCTAAGGATTGGTGGCAGTGATGTGTTTTATTAAGTTTTTCCTGAAGAGTGGATATGGTTGGTCAGCTCTCAACTCCTGGGGCAGTGTATTCCAGCTTTTGGCTGCCTTAACAGTGAAGCCATTACCCCCGATGGTGGTTAGTTTGTATTTGGGGATATTTAGGCAATTGGCGTTCCCACTTCTAGTGGGTCTGAGAGAAGTTCTTCTCTGAAGTTTGTCTATAAGGTAACTAGGGGCCGCATTGTTCAAGGCTTTGTGTGTCAGAGAGAGTGTTTTTAGAAGTATTTTATTGGATGTGGAGAGCCATTTGTGTTGACGTCTCAAGGCAGAAATGTGGGTTTTCTTATTTATGCCAAGGGCTGCTCCTAAGGCATTATTCTGTAGCGTTTGGAGCTTATGTATGGTGGAATTGTTAGCCCCAATGTAGAGGGCATTGCAATAGTCGATTCTAGAGAGTATAAGAGCTCTAGCCAGGATCAGACAACTATTGTCAGAGAGGAACAGTTTACCAGCTCTAAGAAGTTTGCATGTGTAAGCCATAGCCGAGGTAAGGGATTTGACCTGCTTGTCAAGGGATAGTGTGGAGTCCAAGTAAAATCCCAAGGTTTTTACTTCCTTGGAGACTTTAATAGTATTTCCGTCAATATTGAAAGATGAATATTCTTGACCTAGTTTTTTAATGTTGGCCTGCGAGCCCAATATTATTAGTTCAGTCTTATCATCGTTCAAGCATAGACCGTGTGTGGCCATCCATGCTTGGATGATAAGGTAAACTTTGTTCACTAGGCCCATGTCCGTACCGTAATCCCCAGAAAGTGGTAGGAGAATCTGAGTATCGTCTGCATAGTTAGTGTAGGTGATACCCAGCTGGTCCAGATCGTCCAACAGTGGCTTAGTGAAGATGTTGTAGAGGGTAGGCGAGACGCAGGATCCTTGGGGAACACCACATAGGATAGGTGTAGAATCGGCTGATGCTGAGGGGGAGAAGACTCTCATGGTCCTCTCACTCAAGAAGGACTCGATCCACTTGATAGCGTCTGTGGAGAAGTGAGCTGCAGAGTCAAGGTGCTGACATAGGACCTTGTGGTTGACCAGGTCGAATGCAGCGGAAAAGTCGAGTAGAAGCAGGAGTACTGTCCTACCTTTGTCTATCAACTCGTCTATCTGGGACTTAAGGTCAATTAGGGCAGTCTCAGTTCCGTGCAGTGGACGGAAGCCAGATTGTGTGATGCCCAGGAGTTTGTGCAATTCTAAATGCTTCTGAATTTGAGTGTAGGCGGCCTTATCCAGTATTTTTAGTAAAAAAGGGACCATGGTAATAGGCCGGTAGTTAGTAGGGATGAGGGGATCAAGTGTCTGTTTCTTGAGGAGTGGTAGCACCCACGATTGCTTGAGGTTGGCAGGTATAGTACCTGTAGCAAATGAGGCATTTATCAATTTGGTTATAAATGGGGAGAGTTCTCTAGCAGCGTCTTTTATTAGCTGTGCAGGGCAGATGTCACCTTTACAGTTTGAGGGCTTCAATGATAGGATGATTTTTTCTACCTCTAGGATGGACATTTTAGAGAAGTGGAATGTGGCATTATGTGCGGTGGTGTCTCGTTGGGCAGGAGAGTGTTAGGCGAATGCTGTAGGTTTAGAGCCTTCTTTTTTAGTTGAATTTTATTCTGAAGTGTATCAATTTTATGCGCTAAGGCTTGTTGGATATCTGTACACCAGGATTTGTCCTTGGTGCAGACGTCTGGGATAGCAATAGGGGACTCAAGTTCTTTAAGTATGCAGAAGAGTTCTTTCATGCTTGAGTTTGAATTAGCAATACTTTCGTCGTAGGAGTCGCGTTTTGCTTGGCAGATTTCCTTTTTGTACTGTGAGGAGAGTGCATTTAATTTGGCTTTATTCCCACTAGAGGGGCATAGAGTGAGCTGGGTAAATGACTAGCATGAGGAAGAGTGAGGTTACAGTAATGGGAACAGGTGCAAGGAAGAGTGAGGATAAGGAAATGGGAACTAGGGAGAGAAATATTGAAGTGGGGTTTTTGGGGGATGGTAATGATAGAAAGGGAGTTTGGGTGAATGGGGTACTAGGGTGAGAGAGTACAAAAACTGGGGGACTGGCATGGGGAAGATTGAGGTGGTAATAATGGGGGACATGGATGAGCAAGAGTACATTGTACCAAATGGGAGACTGGGATGAGGTTAAGTGATGCTGGGGCAATGGGGGACAGGGACAAGGAAGATTGATTTTGGAGTAATCCAGGACTGAGATGAAGAGTATTTTGGGTTAAATGGGGACTGGGATGAGGAAACAAGTGTTGGGGTAACAGTATGAGGATGACTACATTTGAGAAATATGGGACTAGGATGATCTAGAGTGAATTTGGGAAATTGGGGGATGGGATGAAGAAGAGTCATTTTTGTCAAAACGGCAGAATGGGATGAGGCTAAGTGAGGTGGGGTAGTGGGGGACTGGGACAAATAAGATTAATGTTGGGGGTAATGGGGACTTTGACAAGGATGAGTAATTTGGGGAAATTGAGGACTGGGCTGAGGAAGTGAGTGGTGGGGAGGAAGAAGTGTAAATTCAGGAAATGTGGAACTAAGATGAGGAAGACTGAATATGGGAAATTGAGGTCCTGGATAGGTAAAAGTGATCTGGCTGTAATGGGTGACCAGGATGAGGAAGAGTGAGTTGTGGCAATGGGGTATCTGGATGAGGAAGAGTACATTGGGAGTAATGGGGTACTGGGACGAGTACGAGTGATCTTTGGAAATGGGACAAGGAAGGGTAACATTGGAGGAAATGGGAGCCAGGTGTTGGAATGCAGGAGCCACACATAAAACATGTAGGGAAGTACAAGCTGTGGAATTTCTATTAGCATGGAGAATTGGTCATTTTTTATTGCTGTGCTTCTGTTGTTGGTCACAGTGTTTTAGATGATTTTCAAATTGGATGTAGTTTTGCTTTAGTTTTGCCACATCCTATAGAACACTAGGCTACCAAGCATATGGTGGAATAATTGGCAGCACAGACATTGTCACTGGTTTCTATTAGCATAAGGGCCTCTTGCCACAATAGGACTCATCATAGTGTGTATAGTATTATTATTTAGGGCACTCTGCCACAGTGATGAGCCTCTCCCTTTCCATTTAATTAAACTTTATCTCTGCTTTCCTCAGCGAGTGTTCAGCATGCCAAGGTCTGTGGCGGAAGGGTGAGGTGCAGTACACATATTAGTTACGGTTGCAGGGCTTAGTTATTCTCATGAGGCTTTTAGTGAAAATTAAAGTAACAGGTTTTGTTATTGACGATAGATAATATACAATAGTTGCAAAGGACATATTTTGGTGGAACGGAGCTTTGGGTGAAGGCATTCCCAAAGTGTCAAAATTAGGATGTGGTCATTCTGTGCCCTAGGGAGAGTTGGGCCAAATGGATCTGCAATAGGATGTCTTGGTAGCATGAATACATATGAGAAATTAATTTCCAAGGAGTAGAGCCTCAGTTATGTTTTTATGAAGCCACCTGGTTCCCAAGAGATAGCCGGAAGAATGTGTGCTACGGACAGCAACATGCTTAAAAGAGGAGTTGCAAAAGGAGTTGCAGAAGTAAATCACTACAAGGCCTGAGAACTGCATGGGATTACCAAATTGACTGAGCTCATGGGAGAGGATATTGCTGTGTCTAATTTGTAGACTTCACTGTCCACACCTGCCGCATGATTGGTCGTTTCGGTTAGACAGCAAAATCAGAAGTTACATGAACTTGTCCTGTCCAATAATGGAATGCTGCTTTAGTAAATGTTACACATTGGCAAATCAGAATGAAGCATTTTCTGCTGACTGTACACTAAGGTAATTTCTATGGGGCTGCACTTAGGATGGTCACGGGTAATGTAGTAATCTTAAATGTATGTTGTCTTCATATTTCACTATAGGTGGGAGCCAATGGGGAATGAGGGATTGACATGTGCTTGATAATGGTAATTTATTCTAATTGTGTGTGTTTTTTCCCCTTAAACACTGTAATTCAATGTGGGTGGATCAAGAGCAATTTCAGTTTTAAGTTCCATGGACTGACTGACTCAAAGGACATCTCTAAGGATGTCCTGAGTTTTTTAAATGAAGTGAGAAGCCAATGCCGTGCAGGGGGCCTGGGAAGGCACAGGAGAGGTAAGATTGGCCAGTTCCTTGCAGATTTTAAAGAGTTCGCCCGAATTGTTAGATGCTGCAGAGACGCGGGCTTGGATGTGAGCTCTCTTCTTGGTGAGGACGGAGAGCCGGTATTGCCTTTGCAGCAGGCGGCAGGTCGTTTGCCAGCGGATGAACTTGAAGCATGCCATTTCCTCTCGGCTACCCTACACTTGCGTTTTAGGGTGACGAGGTCTGAGTCATACCAGGAGTTACACTTGGCTTTGGGCTTCAGGCAGATTTTCATGACAGGGGCAAGGATATCGAGACTATCAGATATAGAAGAGTGGAGCATGGAGAGGGCTGTGTCAGGGTGGGAGTCAGCCAGGGGGGGAGGAGGGGGTGAGAAGGGGGTGGGGAAAGCCTCAGCTGACACGCGCTTCATGGGTCGGGTGACCGAGAAGGTGGGTGGCAGTGACGGAGGTGGCTTGGCCTGCGAGGTGGGGAGGGTGATGTGGGAGGATAGGCGAAAGTGGTCACTCCAGGAGAGAGGAGTGGAGAGAGGGACAGAGAGGGGAAGGTCTGAAGAGCTCAGAACATTGAGAGTGCCCTGCAGAATGAGTCGGGCCAGAGGGGAGAATGGTGAGTGACAGAGAGTCGCAGAGGTCGCGAAAGAGTTCAGAAGGGTGACAGGAGGCATCCATGTGGATGTTGAAGTCTCCAAGAAGGAGTTGAGTGGTTGAGGCCAGGAGTGAGGAGGAGAGATCCGCCCACTCAGAGAGGAAGGAAGAAATCTGACCAGGTGGCCGATAGATAGTAGCCACAGTAACGGAATGGCTAGGAGAGAGAGAGAGCCTGCAGACGAGGCATTCAAAAGAGGAGTAGGCCTGCGTAGGAGTGACAGAGGCAGGAATCCACTCAGGGAAGATAAGGACTACGCCACCACCAGAGCGGTTGGGCCTGGGCGCAGAGAGGATCTTGTAGCCATCAGGTAGGAGTGTGTCAAAGCTGGTGACAGAGCTGGCCGTAAACCATGTCTCAGTGAGACCGAGGACATCGAGGTAAAGTTCTTCAAAAAGTCAGCAGATATCAGATGAGTGTTTGACAGCGGAGCGGGAGTTAAGAGTGGCAATGTGGAGAAGGTTGCCCTCCTTGAAGGACTTCCAGGGAGGGGTACAGATCAGAGGTACGCCCTGCAGAAGTATAGAGAGCGCCCGAGAGGGGGCAGAGAGGGAGGGGGAAGGCACAAAAGCCAAGGAAAGGGTGGGAGGGGACAGCAGGGGAAGAAAGGAAGTTGATGAGGCACGGAAAGCGTCTATCAAAGAGATGAAGGTTGGCCTGGGGGCCTTGGACCAAGACGGTCCCATTAGAGTAGACATTAATGATGCCCTTAGAGGATAGGAAGGAGGCCAGGAGGGCGTCCCAATGGGTAACACCATTAATGGGAGAAGAGGAGAAAGGAGAGAGAACAGAGACCATATGAGGGGTCCATAGATCAGGTGAAGGAACGACAAAGAGGATGTCGGTAAGAGTTTCCTTGGAGGAGGCACTGATGTAGGTGTCAGCGACAGGGAGGCCTGGGTTGGAGACTTAGTGAGGAGAGCAGGATAGTCAATGGAGAAACAGTTTGAAAAGATAGGGGAGACAGAGAGCACCATAGAGTAGGTGGGAGAGGAAGGGGGGTCAAAGGGGTAGACAGACAAGACAGAGAGAGGCAAGTGCATAGGAGAGTGGGACAAGACGTCGGCACTTAGGGGGCGAGCGTAGGAAAGGCACCGGACAGTTAAAGACAGGAAAGAAGACAGACCTACGATTGAGAATCCTAAAGAGGGAGAAAAAGGCATAGGTTTCACAATGCAATTATAGTGGTGGTACTGTTAAGCAATTTAACAACACGTAAGTTTGAGAATCCTAAGAGGGAGAAAAAAGGCCTAGGTTTCACAATGCAATTATAGTGATGGTACTGTTAAGCAATTTAACGACACCTAAGTTTGAGAATCCTAAGAGGGAGAAAAATACCTAGGTTTCGTAATGCGGTAATAAAGGCAGGCGTTTTTTTTTCCCTTTTTTTCAGGTAGAACAGCATACTCACAGGCCAGATGTGTAGGTTAATCTCAGCAATGGAGTACATTGAACTCTGTTGGGTATTTTATAGATTAACCTACATTAAAGATTATGCCATCTGCCTGATAGATGCTATTTTTCCTTTTTGACACACAATATTCCTGTTGGAAAAAAAAGACCCCATTTGAAGCTTGTGTTTAAGTTATTTTTGGCTTACAGCCAAATCTCAGTCTCTGCCCCATGTGTTAGGCTTCACGATCTGTATCACACACCGCACCATCTCTGTGTGGCGGTGATTTCTTTTTACAGACATGCTATGCCATCAGTTTTTCTGGAAGTTTACTTTTTATACAAGTCCTGTTTTTACAGATCTGATGCCTCACTTCTCTGTTTGTCTTATGTTCTTTGGTAGCCCATATACAGAACACTTTCCACGGCTGTAGTGGCCTGACAATGCGGTTAAACCCCATATTCTGGTTAAAAAATCCTCTCTTGGTGGTTTGTACTTATATGTGCGTACCAGCATGTTTTTGAGGTTTTTTGTTTTCTTGAGAGCAATCCATGGCTTATTTGGCGAATGTCAGCAAATTGAATGGTTGGCCAATTTTGTAGCACCACCTTTCTTAGTGCGTCACTTATTAGACTATATGTTTTGACACACATAAACCTGTCCTCAACTTCTTTCCTTTGTTTTGTGAGACACCTGTCCCTGTACATATGTTTAGCTCTTTTATGCGCATTTGTTATTATATTATGGGGATGTCCTCTTTGTTTTAGCCTACATGCTAAGTTGTCTGCATGTTCCTTGAACTCCTCTAGGCTTGAGCAATTTCTCCTCCTCCGTAACAATTGTCCATACGGTAGGTTCAACACTCTCTTCCATCTTCTCGAGCTCTTCACTCATCCGCCTCCAACTCCCTCAGGGTCAGTCGCTTCTCCAAGCAACGAGTTGGTGGTAGATCGCTTTCGTCGGCTGGGGCCTCCCTCTGGAACTCCCTGCCCCCCTGAAACTTGAGGAGAAACATCTCTGGTTCAGGAAGCACCTCAAAACATTTCTCTTTGCTTCTGCTTTTTCTCCTCCTCTCCCCTGCTGATGTCCTGGCTGATACTGAAACTGCACTGGTTTACCTGGCCACTCTCTGATCTCAGGCCCAGGTCCCCTCCTCTGCCAGTCCCACACCTGCACTGCCCTCCTGGGAACCCCCACACTTGGGGACTGTTTTCTGTATCCCTACAGTCCCACTACCAGCACTTGACACCTGATGCCTGCACTTACCCTTTACCCTTGCACTTGTCACCTGCTGGCCGTACTTTACTATTGTTATTTATTCTATTATCCCATGTACTGCACTGTCCCCTCCCCCATACCGCACACTTTCCCCATTCCCCCTTCCCATGCACTAGCGCAATCTGAATGACATCTTGCCTAGTAGGATCAGTGTCTGTCTTCCCTCTGTTCACCCTCCCTTGCCTCGTCACGCCTTGAAACACTTGTGTATAGGCGCGTTATAAATGCCATATTATATCATGTCATATCATGTATATACTAAGTAAAAGGGAAGCTATCAATGATGCCAGGTGATAAGGGTAAAGGAACAGAAAGAGTTCCTACCTCTGAAGTTCCGGGTGTACAAAGATAGTAAATCAGTTGAATCAATGGGCAAAATGGTGCCATTGTAATGATCAACAATGCATGGTGTCTCACTGCTTATTTGGTCTATGAAACATAAAAGAATGGGTTCATGAGAAAACAGTATAAGTGCATAACGGTACTCTATTATCAGGATGTTAGAAATTGTCAGATTATATACCTACTTGGTTGGTAAAGAAAGTGAAACTGAAATTCCATATCATTGTGATTGTGATCCTCTTACAGTGGAAGTCTTGAGGTCACAAACTACGGTTCGGTCTAAAAGACATAGACAAAACAAGTAATAATAAACTAAACTAAAACAATAGGGCATATGCCAAAAGGGCAATCAAAGACAAATAGTTGTTTGAAAAGACCATCTAGAAAAACATGGGGAGGTCTGTTCTTACCCGCAACTCAGGCGCATGTGGAGCGCATGTAAATTCATAATTCAGGTGCACGTGGTGCTGTGTCTTTAGAGCGAGATATCTTAAAGTAAAAGAAAATTAAGATAGGTATACTAGCATCCTACAGAGGGACTGGGCGATAATAAAAAGGTAAAGCCACTATATTAAAGAGTCCTGATATGTGTCAGCACAAACTCACAGGGGCCGATTCATGGAACAAATGTGTGCCGAAATCCGTGGTGCAAGCTGGCGCAAGCATGAAAAAGCAAGCTCACGCGCATGCGTGCGAAACCTGGAAGGCCCTGCGCGTGTTGTTCCACGTCACTGCAACATCCCGAACGCTGTGTGCAACGCGCACAGTGAAAGCGCACAATGTTAGCACACACACCAAAAAGGGGGAGGAACATGGGGCAGAACACGCGGAATGGGGAACAATGCGTGAAAATAAAGGCAGAACTGGGGAAGTACTGCTGGAAGATACACGGAATGCCCACACGCACGCGAGCTACACATATTCATGGAATCGAATAGGGGAAACACGCGCATGCCAAAAGACACGCACAGACCTAAACACGTCCACCACACGAAGGCAGGTGGAAGCGTCCCCGCGCAGTATAAAAGGACTCACAAACAACAAACAGGTATATACAGCTCCGATGAATGTCCCATTCTGTGGCCCCTTAGGAGAAATGACATGTCATGCAACGCTCAAGCAGGGACATGAGTCAGTGCCTGCTGGCAGGTGCCCGTCACTGGGGTTGGGGTGGGTGACATGTGTCGGGGCTCCAAAGTGCATGGTGCCATTTGGCCTGCCTGTGGGTCATGGTCTGGGGTGATGGGCTGCCTGCGGGGAATGCCCAGGGGTGTAGAGTGGTCCCCTGTGTTGTGGGCTGCCTGCAGGGCATGGGGAGGAGGCAGGGGCACACCCGGGAGGACCCACACTGCCAAATTGCATGTAAAACTCCATGTGGACCCCCAGAATACATATACCACGCTCGCGCCAGCGAAACCGCATGTAAACTCCACACGCACCCCCAGACTACACGTACCCCGCTCGTGCCAATTAAATCACGTGGAGAAACTGCCCATGTGGTGAGGGCTGCCTGCGGGGTGCCCGTCACTGGGGTTGGGGTGGGGGACATGTGTCGGGGCTCCAAAGTGCATGGTGCCATTTGGCCTGCCTGTGGGTCATGGTCTGGGTTGATGGGTTGCCTGAGGGGAATGCCCAGGGGTGTAGAGTGGTCCCCTGTGGTGTAGGCCGCCTGGAATACACGTACCACGCTTGTGCCAGCAAAATCGCATGTAAAACTCCACATGCACCCCCAGACTACAAGTACCCCGCTCGTGCCAATGAAATCACGTGACTACCCCTGTGGTGAGGGCTGCCTGCGGGGCATGCCCACGGGTGGATGGGCTGTCTGGGGGCCATGGGGCGGGTGGATGGGCTGCATGCGTGTATTCCGGGGGTGCGCGTGGAGATTTACACGTGATTTCGCTGGCGGGAGTGGGGTACGTGTATTTCAGGGATGTGCCTGGAGTTTTACACGCGATTTCCCTGGCATGAGCGGGTTACATGTATTCCATGGGTGCACGTGGAGTTTGACACCATTTTCATGGTTGGGGGGCTGTATGCTGGTCCACTGGCCTTTCTGGGATTTGGTCAGTGTTTTTGGCGCACGGGGCAGCGTTGGGGGCATAACTGGTGCTGCTTCAGGGCCGCTGCGCCACTCTGCACCACGGCTGGTTATGGATGTAAGTATCCATGAATATGCTGTGCGCTGAAATGGGTTTTGGCACACGAGGCTGGCGCCGACTGCCACATGTGCACTCTGTGTGCCAGCCGCGTGCGCCACTTCTGTGCTAAATTCTATGAATTAACCCCACAGACTGCTCGTGAACATCCATCTGTGTGTGGCTGAACATGGAGAATACTAAGATTTCAAAGCAGAATATGGTGGTGAATATGGTGGTTATGATGGTCAAGGCATCACGATGGGTGCGCTGACGTCATATATAAACAAAAGTGGATGTTGACCCTCGATGTGCCTGAATAAACGTGTATACACCTTACATGTTTGACGAACAAAGTAAAAGCAATTGTGTAAATTGCAAGATCGTTGTTTAACCATATTTAAATATTTTAAAATAAGGGGTTAAAGAGAGGAGTCATCAGTATGTCGCTTATTCGTGTGGTGGAGTGTATTGTGCTGTCACAATAGTGTCAAACAGATGTTCTGAATGGAAAATCATGTTCTCTCCACTATAATGTCTGTGTCAGGCTATAGGTAGCTACAGGTGGGTGCCATAGCTCATGAGTGCTATGCTGTTACACCAAGGGAAAATGCACATATCACTTCCATTTATCAAAAACCCATAGAACAACATATTACACTATGCATTTTATCATCCTGACCACCTGAGAAACAATCTACCATTGAGCCAGTACTTGAGAATGCAGAGAATTACGTAGGATGATCAGACCTACCATGAAAATGTTGAAAATGTTTCTAATAAATGTAAAGATAGAGGTTATCCCGACATTGTACCAGATAAAGCCAAAAGCAGATGCACAACCCAGACCAGAAAGAATCTCCTCACACCTAAAATATGCAATAATAATCTGCCGTTTGTACACTCCTACTGATTACTCCTCTCGTTAGCTCTTATTTTAATATATTTAAATATGCTCACTGATCTTGCAATTTACACAATGGCTTTTACTATGTTCCTCATGCAATCAAGACGTAAACACGTATATTCAGACACAGCCAGGATCAACCCTTGTGCGTCGCGCACTTTTGTATATATATGATGTCAGCATGCTCATTAGGATGCACTGACCATAACAACCACCATATTCCGCTGTGAAATCTTAGACTTCTCCACGTTCGGCCACGCGCAAGCGGATGTTGGTGAGCAGTCTGTGAGGATGTGCTGACAAATATCAGGACTCTTTAAAGAAGCAGGACTACGGGCAACTGAATTTCGTGGTTTACGTGCACTCTACACAGGCCTGAGTAGCGGGTAGGAACAGAAGTCCCCATGTTTTTCTAGATGGTCTTTTCACATGACTATTTATCTTTGATTGCCCTTTTGGCATACTCCCTGCTGTATGTGTTGTCCATGCCTTTTAGACCAAACAGAGTTAGTGACCTCAAGACTGCCATTGCAAGAGGGTCACGCTCGCAATCACAGCCTGATTAGGAATTTCGGTTTCATTTTCTTTACCAAACAAGTAGATATACAATCTGACATTTTTTAACATCCTAATAATAGAGTACCATTATGCACTTTTACTAGTTTCAACACATTCTTGTATGTGTCATATACCAAATCATTAGTGATACATCATGCATTGCTGATCATTACGGTGGCACCATTTTGCCAATTGCTCAACTATCTTTGTACACCCAGAACTTCAGAGGTAGGAACTTTTTCTGTTCCTTTACCCTTATCACCTGAGATCATTGATATTTTCCCTTTTACTTATACATGCAATCTCATTGATAAATCCCCTAATGGTGCACTCTACCTTGAATCCTATACTGGTCACAGAGACTAAGGGCCTCATTACGACCCTGGCGGTAAGAACCGAACATTACCGCCATGGCGCAATCAACGTAAAGTGGCGTAAAGTGCGGCATATTCCGACCCATCGGGCACGTGCATTACGCCATGGCGTTAATGTAAAGTACGGCATGGCGTAAATGGGCCAAAAACGGCCCTTACCGCCATCGCACGCCGCGCAAGGAGCACTACCGCCACACACACCATAGCGGCGACCGCAATTAGTGGTCACCGTAATTAGCGGTCACCGTAAATAGGCGGAACCGGAAATAGCGTCATCACGGCGGAACGGGAAACTGCATGGCGGCCATCTTTAAAAACACAATCCATTGCCATCCTCCACAACCATACCTGATCCAATCCTGACACCTATCCACACCCATCACCCACCCAATTAGCCAAGTAAAAATGCCCAAAGTAGTTGAAAAAGCATGTGACCGGCAGCGCCAAGACCGTTTCTCAAAGGAGGAACTAACCATGCTCGCAGAGACCCTGCAAGAAAATGCTGCAGCTGTATTCTCCGCGCAGATGACAAGGCCGGCAATAGCGAAAAAGAAGGCCATATGGGCCCTAGTGGCACAGCGTGTGAGTGCAGTGGGGGCCGTACCCCGCACTGCCCAGCAGTGCAGAAAGCGCTGGGACGACTTGAGGCTCCGTGTCCGAAGCATCCTCTCAGCTAACCAGAACCTAGGCACGTCAACTGGGGGTGGATCCGAATCGCCCATAAAGCTGCAAGCATGGGAGGAAATATGTGCATCCACCATCGGGATGGAGAGCATACAAGGTGTCGGAGGGATGGAGAGAGGAGTGCCGACCTCAGGAGATGCAGGTAGGTGGCCAGAGCAAGCCATGCTAAACTCAACAAAGTCCTATCATGTGAAGTACCATGTAGCCCTATAGTGCATATGCAACACATCGGCAGGTGAATGTCCACAGACACATCCAGACTCCACCCTGTACACATGCAGCATGCACACCCTAACTGCTGGCACACACATACCACCATGCTACCTCCACACAAAAGGCACAAAACCTGTATGTCCCTGCCTGAAATGTGCTGCATGTACCCACTGTATAGATGTCATCCCTCACAATGCACGGCCAATGTCCGCGGACCCATCAATAACACTATCCCTCCTTTGCTCCACCACAGGATCTGACACAGACCTCCAGGAAGAGGACAGCACTGCATCCAGATCCACCAAGAGGGCCAGGCCACAGGCATCCACCTCAGCCGTCCTAAAGGAAACACACCAGCAGCCACAAACCCTGCCTGGGGAAGAGGACAGGCAAGTTCTAGCCCCTGCAACAGCAAACACAGACCCAGCAGCAGCACCGCACATGTCACTAGTCGTGCCCACTGAAGGGACAGGCTCTGCTGCAAGCAGCACCCTGGGTGAAATCGCTGCCATAGCGGCAACCTCCGACAGTGAGGCAGGCAGCATCGAGGTCATCGATGAGGAAAGGGCCACTGCCCAGCCACATTCCCCCTGCACATCCCTAAGCCCCCTGCAGGCCGATGCCACACAGGGGCAGTCGGAGGCCGAGGATTGGCCAGCCACCCCATCCCCCCAGCCTGAGGTGAGCAGCCCAATGGACATGCAAATGCCACTGGGCATGGGCCAGCGGAACCAGCAGACACTTGAAGATATAGTTACCCGCCAGCAGCAGCTATCCGCCCTCCTCAACTAACATGTTGCACAGTGTGGGGTGGCAAGGGATGGCATGGAGAGGTCGGCAGACCGAGTCACAGCTGCCATAGAGTCCTCCACAAAGGACATATGCACGGAACTCGCGGCTGTGCGCAATGTCCTCACAGAACCAGCTCGGCACAGAGCAGCCCCATCCGCAGATCAGGGCGCAATCTACGCAGCGCGGGCAGGGGTGCCCCGGGGGCCAGGGGAGGGGATTCACATTAGTGGCTTGACAGTCGAGCAGGACTACTGCACACCCTGCTGCACAGACACTACCGCACCTTCGTAGGGATTCCAGGGGGGAGGGGGGAGGGGGTGTGTTGGGGTGTGCAGGGGGGAGGGGGGAGGGGGTGTGTTGGGGTGTGCAGGGGGGAGGGGGGAGGGGGTGTGTTGGGGTGTGCAGGGGGGAGGGGGGGTGTCACGACGTTTCATAGTTTAAATACACTTTTTTCTTTCCCAAAATGAAATGTGTGGACATTTTCATTGCATATGTGTGCTTTATTGGTGTACAGTCCACAGTGTGCATGTCCCAGAGACACACAGTGCCCCAAGTGCAGTCTCCATGTGATTCACACCAGCCGTGTGTGCTAGAAGCAGTGGTCGATGATACTTTGGCGCATTGCACGCCCCTCCTGTGCGTCGCCTCCTCCATGGGGTGCCGCCCCATCTGCACCCTCCTCATCCTCATCGTCAGGTGGTTGCAGTTCTGCGTCAGGGGGCAGGGGCACATTTCGTCTGATGCACATATTGTGTAGCATGACACATGCCATGACGATCTTTGCCACCTTCTCATGGTGGTACAGGAGTGCCCCACCAGACCTGCTGAGGCTTCGGAACCGTTCCTTCACTAGGCCGAATGTCTGCTCTATGACCACACGAGTACGTGTATGTGCACGGTTGAAGTCCTCCTCATGCTGGTTCTGCGGGTTCCGGACTGGTGTAAGGAGCCACCTCTTCAGGGGATAGCCTGCATCACCTGTATGTAGGCGAGAATGTATGTGTCAGTCATGTCGTCTGATCAAGAACATGATGTGCCACCATGCTTGCATCCAACTGTTACTTCGGCTCACTTCTACATGCACTAATTGATTCACACAATGCAACCAGTATATGCTCATGGCTCCCATGGCCTGTTTTGCATGCCATCACCCAATGTATGCAGAGGGGTTGAGTGCATTGTGAGTGCTGATCGTCTGTCTCCGTTCTCTGTGTTGCTCACAGCCAGGTGGAGTATGCATCATCTCCCCCCCCTTTCAGCTAGGTGGAGTATGCATCATTCCCCCCCCTTTCAGCCAGGTGGAGTATGCATCGGTACGTCATTCACCTGCCCACTTCCATGACATTAGACTCACCGAGTAGCCAGGATCTTGGGCCTGCATGTCGCTCCATGTAGCGTGGTATTGTGGAGTTCCTCAGGACCATAGAATCATGGGTTGATCCGGGGAATCGGGCACAACAATGTGTGATGATCTTGTTGGAGTCACAGACCATTTGCACGTTGATTGAGTGGAACTGTTTCCGGTTGCGGTACGGTACCTCCATGGTACGTGGAACCACCAATTCCACATGGGTGCAGTCGATGGCACCAATGCAACCGGGTATGCCGGCTAGTGCATGGAAACCCACTTTGGTGTTTGCAATGTCCTGGGCAGTCCGTGGTAATGAGATGTGGTCGTCTGTGTGCTTGAGGAGGGCATCGAGCACTTGGATGAGTGTTCGTGAGAATAATGGTTGTGAAATGCCATGCAAGTGCCCCACTGTGTGCTGGTAGGTGCCTGTGGCCAGGAAGTGGAGTACATACACTACCTTCAGAAGGGGGGGATGGTGGTTGGAGTTTCTATCATGCTGACGATGTCGTTGTGTATCATGTCTACGATGGCGGTGATGGTGTCCCGGTCCAAACGGTACAGGGTGTGGATCTGCTCAGCAGTGAGGTTGAATGGATAGGCTCTGATGCGTGGGATTGGGGGCTGCCTGCGTGGTGGCACTGGCTGTGCTGGTGGAGCTTGCTGGGCCTGCCTTGCCCTCCTTCTCCTCCTGCGTCTCCTCTGTGCTGCCTGTTGTTGTTGTTGCTGTTGTAGCACATGCATTGCTATCAGGTCCTCCAGCACCAACATTGCTAGTCGTATTGGTATCATTGTGGGGTGTGACTGGGTGTGGGAAGGGGTGGGGTGTGCTCTTTTTGTACTTCCTGAGTCTGTATTGCCTTCACCTGTGCTGTTTCTGTGCACCTGTGGCAGCTGCATTCACTTTACATGGCCCTTTACGGTTGGTTCGCGATGGCGTAATTAGCACCATGGCGGTAAGGTACTTAACGGGCTGGGTGATGGCGTTGGGTGCATGTCCGCTTGGATCGGCATTTGCGTACCTTTCCGCCATGGCGCTAAGTACGGTGTGGCAGGTCGCGTGCGCGCACCCTTAGCGCAGTTAGCGGCAGCGTTAACTACGATGCCGCTAATGGCATCTTAGTTAACGGTCACGGTTCATGATCGGACCTGGCGAAAAACGATGGCGTTAACCATTTACCGCCATCGTTTTTCACTTAGCGCCAGGGTCGTAATGAGGCCCTAACTCTTTACATCATTGTCGGGGAAATCCACACCATGCAATGTAAAATGTCTTCTGTATCTTTATGCCGCCATTTGATTCATTAATTTATTTGACCAATTTAATGGCTGTGTGCCTATCTTGAGCTGCTCAAATAACTGTGTAAACGTATATATTGAATGATAATGGCCTGACACAAGTCTTTGATTTGCTTTGTAAATAGAATTTGAGATTGAAGACTGAACATGTGTCCGGGCTATCATTGTTTTTTCTCCTGATGAAGGGAAAAGCACTCCCAAAATGCATTGAGTTCTTTTAATTATGTGTTTTATTTTATAGAATTGTTATGTTTGCTCACAACACACTATGTGCAACTATTGTTTGATTACACTCAATATGTTTTGACTTATTGAATGTACTTAGTTTACAGAACATATTTAATATGTTTAATGACTAAACTCAATACAGCAATCCATACATTTTTACTGGTTATAACACCAATATAGACAGTGTGCAGGGGACGGGAGTGTCCATCAATTGAGGACACTTCATGTTTTGCAATCAGTTCTGAGACATTTGGTATCAGAGATGCTTTTTCCTCCCCTGCACCTTTAAATGTATTAATGATGATTGTTCAGCCTTTATTACTTATGGTGAAATAAGGTGTGTGTCACCCTCATTTGTACAAACTATTGAAATGAAGCAGGATATTTTTATCCGTAGGTTTTCGGTTTGGAGTGGTTCCAAGGTTGCTGTTGCCATCTTTACCAATGTTTAAATCGAGAAAGACTACAGAGTTCATGTCCCAACTCATGGTAAACCCTATATATGGGTCACATGTGTTTAGCCATATCTTTAAAAGTTCCAATTTGGCTGGGGTTCCTTTCAATATTAGCAAGACATCATCTATGTATCTACGCCAGTTGTTTATGTTGTTTTGGAAAGATTTTGATCGCACTGTGTATGGTTATGTTCAAAATTATCCATATATAAATGTTCAATATCTGGCGCAAAAGTTGCGCCCATGCTAGTTCCATAAGTGTGTTGGAACAGCTTGTCCTCAAAGAGAAAGACATTTTCTCTCAGTGCTATGTATATGCATTCTAGTATGAACTCTGTAGGGACTTTTCCTTCCTCATCTGGTCCCTTTTCTAGATATAGCTTCATCACCTCAATGCTCTCAAGTTGTGGGACACTGGTGTAGAGAGCCTCCACATCAAGGCTTACCACAATGTCTTGTTCATTTATGTTTCATTGTTTAGTATGTCAATTATCTCTCTAGTATCCCGTATGCACAATTTCATCATGGCCACAAATGGTCTTAAGAAGTAATCTGCATATGTAGCCAGGGATTCTAGAACTGACCCTATAGCAGACACTTTCAGTCTTCCTGGTGGTTTTACTAGGGGCCTCATTGTAAATTTGCCAGTCCGGGAACTACGGTACCAGTAAGCTTGCCGGTACCGTAGTTCCCGTCCCAGCAACTACTAGTTGTGCTCACAGATGCCTTTCTGCCTGCCAGGTCGGACCTGGCGGGCAGAGCGGCATCCGCAAGCACAGCATGTCGGATGGATTGGCACCATTCATAACAGTGTCGGTGCATCCAGCTTCCCCATTCCCATTGAGCCCTATGGGGCTCGAGTGGGAATGGGGAAGAATTTTTCCCGGCGTTCAGGAATGGGCAAATACCAGGTCCGGCAAGGCCATTATAAGCCGGTAATTGCCCATTTCTGGGCGGCGGAAAAAAATATATACCGGCGGCAGCCGTGCCTGGATTACAGGCACGGCTACCACCAGCCTCGTAATGAGGCCCATTGTTTTATGCAGAATGTAGAAAGCTGTCGTGGTTGGATAGCTTTGCTTCAGAAGTGTTTCTCATCTTCACTAATCCACCCTGTTCTACTAGTATGTGTCATGAGGCTGGAGATCTCCTCTTAGAGTCTTGTAGTCAGATCCATGTATATTGGTCTATAGTCACCTCTATTACCTAAAAACATAATTGCCTTTTCCTTGTAGTCCACTGTGTCCCAGAGGACAATTCCTCCACCCTTATCTGCATACTTTATCAAGAAATCTGGATGTCTTCTTCGATGTTAATTTCTGGAGTTGCTGGAACAGTTATGCTATGAAGTAAAATATCAAAATGCACCTCCAACTGAGGTACGCATGATTCCAGATAATTTGAAATTTTGTAAAGCTGTAAAATAATTGTTCTGGAAATTAGTTTTGCATAAAATATTTTACTCAAATAGATGTCTGAGCTTTTTAGAATGTAGCTGACTTTTAAATTATTATTTTACATTTTACGGTACACTGGTAGTAGACACGAAATTTAAATGTTTTAAAGATTAAGTATTATCTTTTAAATTCATTGTACATTGTTATTTTATTGTGCGTTTTATGTGTGTGATTTTTTGTACAGAGCTCTGATACACTGGATTGTAAAGTCTGGGCTATATAAAACATCTAAACATATAATACAATAATAGAGTCTAGATAGACACTAGGGGTCTATCTAGACTCCAACTTGTCCTTGACCAGACAAGTAAACGCAATTGCCTCGTCTGCGGCTTACCATGCAAAACTCCTCAACGCAATCAGGCCTTTTCTGTCAAAAGACACTTGCACCAACATAGCCAGAGCCATAACTGGTTCCCGGCTAGACTACTGTAATGTTCTCTTCCTAGGGACCTCTACCGAAAATCTTGAGAAGCTGCAAGTAATCCAGAACAGCGCCCTGCGTGCTGCTCAAGGCATTGCCAAGAGAGAGCACATCACTGCTGCCAGAAAAGCGTACCACTGGCTCCCCATAAAGGAAAGGATCTTATTCAAAGAATTAAGCATCACCCACAAATGCATCCACCTCTCAGCCCCAGCGTACCTATCCCAGAGAATCCACCCTACCGCCTCCACAAGACCCACCCGGACACCCTATGCCAATATGCTCTCCATACCCAGGGTAAAAAGAGCTAGAGCAGGTGGCGCCAGCTTCTCCTACCTTGCTGATTTACATTGGAACACCTTTCCTACCTCTCTGCAAGCTGAACCCTCATTAATTGCTTTCCGCAAAGCCATGAAACCTACCTTGTTCACCTAACCAATCCACACATGTTTAAACTCTCATGACTAACATGTATGATGTACTATGGTGTATGATGTATTATGGTGTATGATACTCCTGATCGCTTAACACAGGATCCTGCCTTACTGTAACCCATTGCACAACCTGTACCTGTACCTGTAACTAAGATCCCTTACAAGTAACAGCGCCACAATGCCCCTGGGCTGCCTGCGCGCTATATAAATGTAATAAATAAATAAATAAACATGAATGAAGTAAATGTTTGTGTGATAGAGTAGGCAATGATTCCCAGCACAAACACCCTTCCAGATGTTAAAGATGTATCAGAACTTTTGAGCTGATGTGAGAATGTTAGATGAAATGTTTGTTGATTTGAATCTCACTCAGACTGACTTGGAGATATCTGGTAAGAAAGAGAAGGAAGAACTCTGTTTGTCCCATATATGATGTTTGAAAACATCATGGGTGTTTTCGAACATGCAAAACCACCCTGCCATGCACCTTTGATGGTGTATGCAACCGTAGAAATACCCTGTGATTGACATTAACCCCATAAATGTCTGAAAATAGTTAAAATAACATTTCTCAGTTCAGTGATTTTAATGGGATTGTGATGAGACCTATGCAATATTACCCAATCAATGTTTCTGTTCGTGAAGGAAGATTTGTGTGATGAAGTGGAATCAGGTGTTGTCAATGTGTCAGCACATGGTGAATTACATGCACCATTATCACTCATTGTGGAGGTGATAGGATGTATTATTGGTGTACCTTTCGCATGCACCGCTTTATATCTTTTTGTTGACAATTGCTGAAAAGCAAATGTGGTAAAGATCAAGAAACATTACTGAGAAATCCAGGTGTAATATTAATTAATCTGTTTCTACATTTTGTTGCATCCACAATATACCATCTGTTAAAATGCTAACATTTTTCATGATACAATTAATTATTTCCAATACGTTCAGGTATATTTTACTGAACATGACAAAGAGCTGGATTGTGTAATATTCAGCATGCAGTGAGTGTCTTTTACTGAAAGAAGATACCCAAACGGTCTTTTAAGAGCCCTGGTAATTCGTTTAAAAAAGAGATTTTTAAACATTTCATTTTTGACAATTCAATCTCCGTTTATTCTATTGAAAACAGAAGATATCTGCAAATTCCTATCAGAGCAGGTAACCTTTATTGTGGCAAAATAGAGATTGGAGTTCACTGTCAGAATGTTTGATTTAATAATGGGTTCTGCTGGTGAATGTTTTGTTACTGTAACAGTTTAAATCTGATACTTTTCAGGTGTGTGTGTGTGTTTTTATAAAGAAGACTGCTTCATATGGTAAGATACTACACTGAGGGTTGTACCATGTCCTCAGGTATAGGGAGGATTTTTTGGAAAACATTTAGGGGCTGATTCATAGAACCTACCCTTCAAATAATTCAATAGATTTCCTTAAAATTGGGATAACGGAGATGACAGTTGAACCAGTTGTCGGGGTGATTATCCCGGGGTCGGCTGAGCCATCTGCGGACCTCCGGGCTGGGAGGCCCCAACTCCTCCCGTGCTTCCCAAAAATGAGTAGGAGACACACACAAGGAGCAAGGTGGTTCTGCTGTTTATTATAACAACGGCAGGGATGGGTCTAGGATTGTACGCGTCCGTCCAGACTCTCAAACTTAGTGGGGCTCGCTGGCCCTTTTTACAGCAGTATGACACGCTACTTGTGTCACATGGGAAAGTTAGCGAAAAAAAACAATTGCCACTTCCGATTGGTTCCCCGAGTGGTAGGGTTAGTATAGGATACATATAGAGAAGAATATTAGTGGTTAAGGATGAGTCAGGTGGTATACTTGGGCTGTCCCTTCTATTAGATACTTGAAAATTGTTACACGAAAACCCCTCATGATTGGCTAATGTTAGTGGCGTCAGTGATGAGTCCCCCATGTTCTGATTGGTCCTCTCACGAGCCCCCAAGCCTGGGACCATCGTCGTTCCCAGCTCGCGGTGTACCTGTCACTAGCAACAATGTGTAACTATGTGTTTGTGCAGACAATGTGCGGGTTTGCTCATAGGCTTGAGAGCAGGCCATTCCCATCGCCGTAGGTGTCCATCTTGCCATTTCGCTGTTGCAACCTGTGTCTCAGACGTGGGACCCAGGCGACTTCTGTCTCGTGGGTCTGGCACCTTGTCAGATCAGCTTGGTCACGTTTGGAGAGACCATAGCTGGAGCGGAATTCTGCACATTTAAAGTTGTATTTCGCTTCTGTGTGCTTGGCTTTGCTTACAGGTGTGACCTTGGCGCCGGCTGGTAGCATACGAGTTGCAACATCATGCCCTTGGCTACGAGCTCTCGCTGGGCTCGTTCTGCGTTATTAGCACTTGTATTCTTGCTCATACAGTGTTCATGCTGGCTCTTGCTTGCGGCCTACTTGGGCCTAGTTCATGAGAAGGGATGCATAATCCATGGTACCTATGTCGCTGTTTGACATGGCATCATAAGCAATATTATGTCTACATTATAGTGTCATCACGAGGCGAGAGGTGGGAGAAGCGTCAGCAAGCGTATACGCAAATTTTTCAGGCATCTTGCGTTTCTGTATTACTATAAAGGGGCGTATGTGAAAAATAAGAAAGATGCGCGTCAGTGGGTGTGTCCGTCACCTACGTCATAGCACTGAATATGTTCTTCGTGTAGGCTGGTGCGTGAGTGACCAGTGTGCATGGTGGCACGTGTGTTCTTGGCAGTTGGCTAGGTCGTTGTGGCATCTCTAACGATGTGGGCGCTCGTTGCTTTTGTCTTAGTCGTGTTCATCCATGCCGCAGGTGTCGGCTTGAGGCTGGTGGGCATATCCTTATGTTCTTGAACCAGGGTATTTTGTCATCTGGTAGATAGGCGAACTCGTCTCGCGGTGGGTGCCTGGGCCACGATCCTCTAGGTCATGGTCGCGATGAGATTGGGGGGAGCTTGTTCCCCCATTCTCCCATTTCAGTCCCCCCTCTGGTCAACTTGTCGACCACAAACATATCCTTTTCTTTATCTCCTCTTACTCTCCATATTTTAGTTATTCCACCCAAGTGTCCATAGTGGTTGACATGGTCTTCAAATGACCAGTACATATAAACACAGCTCCCGCCTGGTTTGCAGTATACCCATCTTCCAACATAGCTCCTCGGGTTTCTTGGATTCTCCAACTTTACAGATGGTGGATCCAAGTGGTTGGTAATGATCTGTTTACGCAGTTTCTCTCTTTCCTTTATTATCACGTCCGTGTGCTGGTCATCATCAGTTGGCATCAAGGGATGCATGCCAACCATTTCGATCATTTCGTCTGTAGTGCGTGCCTTCCTGGCCTTCCAGAACCTTATTACAATCAACATTGCTGCAGCTAACATTATGCATCCAACTATCACTTTCAGCCCATCTGACAGCCATGATGGCATCCATGACCATAACAATGAAAACCAGCTAGTATCCTTCTTCACTCCTTTGCTTTCTTCCATCATTTTGGAGTGCATCTGGGCCAGTTGTGATACTGCTTCAGTAAGTGTTCCATTATCTGCATCGTTAGCAGGAATAAATGTGCAGCATGATGGTCCTATTTTTGCATAAGCTCCTCCTTCCATGGCTGTGAGAAGATCCAATACATATCTGTTCTGTAGTGCTACCATTCTTACCGCTCGCAGCTCCTCTTTTATGGCGTTGAATCCGTTTACTGTTGAATTAATCGTCATCATTAGTTCCCATCGGGGGATCTGAAGCCATTTTGCATTTGCATATGCTTGTAGTCCTGGGTGTATTATTGACGAGAAGAACATTGCAACCCTGCTGAATAATCTATGTTCTGGTGGGATGGAGGTGAGTGCTGTTTCCGACCTTCCCCACAGGTAGTTTCCTGTCAGGGGTTCTCCTTGTCTTTTCATTCTCGTTAGGATGTTATTGTTGTTGTTGTTGTTGTTGTTCTCTCCCTCTTGTGATTGTACGGACCTTCTCTTCCTCTTGTTTCCTTCGTCCATTGTGGGGAAATTGGCTAGGTTCACATGTTTTATGGGCACCACTAGTGATGGTACATTGATGTGTACCATGGTGCATATACCATTCCAAAACGGAGGTAGGGTGTGGTATGCCTTATCTTCACAGGCCCAATAGCGATCCATTATTACTGCCGTTCCAGCACCCCCCTCTGGTAGTTCTAACACGCTTCCGCAGTTTGTGTTGTATCCCACCTCCACATCTCCTTTGTGTTGGTAGCATAGCTTGGGTGCGGTCAGCGGTAGTATGCTTATTGGGTCTTCATCCTTCTCCATCCATGTCAGCATCGGTACATATTTGCCCCATGTCGTCCAGCATCTGTCGTTGTGTTCCTGTATGGTGGTGATATTTTCTCTTGTTATGTTGCTCCCAACCACTCCTATTTCCCATTCATTGTTCATGTATATCTTCCCTGTTATTGTTATCAGTGGCCTTTCCCAACATCCCTGTACACCAGGAACTTCAGTGGTGTACCAATCACATGGCAGGTATTCTAGCGTTAATTTCTTCGTTTTTCCTTTATCAGGGCCACTCACCATGTATCTGAATGCCTCAGCGTGTAAGCTGCTCTTATGGTAGCTCAAATATGACTTGAGGAAGTTGTTTTCGTATGGGTATGTGTCCCTTGTCTCCCACTGCATCCTCACCACCGTTCCTTGGAATTGTCCTCTCGTTTGGAATAGTGCCAGATATACTATACATCGCGCTGTCTTTTCCTGTATTTCTGTGGCAACGAATGTCCTTGAAGTGCTCATGGCGTATGGGATCAAAGAGCACTCATAACAGCTATCTTCTGTTGTCTGCTTACCAATTTGGGTCATGTGCTGGTACCACATGTTTGAGACATGTGCTGAATATGTTATGTAATTATCAATACCTTTGTTGTCAGTATATGTGCTGCGTTTAACTCTACTTCCCTTACCCTTAGGGTTGCTAGTACCACCTGACGTCATACCTGTTGCAGCCGTAGGAGGGGGCATGTTAGTTTTCGGTGCAGCCATAATATTGATAGCATAACTTTTCTGTGATACAGAGGCAGCCAACAGACCAGTGATGACCAACACTCCTATCAGTTTTATTACAAGAGCTAGTCTCACCGGCATTTTGCGCTTACCTTGCTGCAGTCCGGCAGCTTATTCTTGCGACGTTAAAGGTGCCCGCCTGAAAATCCCGAATATGCTGGTTACTATTGTTAGTTGTTGTTCTTAAGCTCTCCCTATCAAGTAATCGTTCAGTGCCCAGGCGAAGAGCTGTTCCCACGCTAATTTTAGAGATCTATCTCTTAGAGCCGGTAAGTGCACGTGAAGATGGGGAAATGATTGTTCTTTGGCCAAGACAAATGCTGTGTAATATATGCTTACCCTTCTTCTTTTTAGGTACTTTGGCCTTCTTATATGATATACAAATTGGTGTGATAGGGCTTCAGGGGTGTTATCATCCGTGGGCAGCATCTACTCCTGGGCAGAGCACACTGTTAGTTACTTTATTTTCTAAACAGTACAATTATATGCGGTAACTGCATGTGCGAGAGAAAAATAGAGAAGACATACAAGTGTTTTATGTGTGTGTAACATCCAAGTTTGTTATACAATGTCCTTCAATCGGTGGTGGCCTTGGAGGGGGGGGCTGGGACTCAATTGGGCAGAAGTTTGTTTACTTTGTGATCTTGTGACCATGGGGTGGGCTGTGGGCAAGCGTCCAATGCCTAAGGCAGTGGTTGTGTCTGGGGAATCTGGGGGGTGGTCAACTGTAGTGACACTATTGTCCTCAGCGTGGTCGATGTATCCTTCTCTGTAGCCGATGCCGTTGATGTTGTTGTTCTTCCAATGGCCCTGCCGTTAACGCTAGGGTAGGTCTGCAGTTTGTAGATCTTTACGTCGTGTAGGTGATTCCAGGCGCACTTATCCTGCAGTTTCACTGCTCTGGGATCCACCTCCTCTACCAAGTGTGGTCCGGTAAAGAGTGGGCCGTTCCACTTTCTATTGAAGTTGCGGAGAAGCACATGGTCACCTTCAGCAATAGTGCATAGTCCTTCCTTTTCCAGTTCCTTGCTGGTGTCTTCTTGTTGAAAACTCTTCGACCCGCCCCGCGTGCGCTCGAGCTGTTGAGATACAAAGGCGACACAAGTAATCAAATAAGACACATATTGATACATTTCATCACCAAGAACAATTGCAGGGTTTTCATAGTCCGTAAATGCTCTTGATGGTGGCATTAAAGCAAGGTGCATTTGATGTCCTGTCACCACCTCGTGGGGAGTGAGGTGGTGATCAGACCCTGGCCTATTCCTCAGCTCAAACACAGCCAGCGGAAGGCAGTACAACCAGCTCTTCTTAGTTGTCTGCTTAATTTTTGCGATCTCTTCTTTCAATAGGCCGTTCAGGCGTTCACATACGCTGTTGGCCTGCTGGTGGTATGCACATGCAAATTTATGTTTAATACCCAGCAAGGATGTGATGTGTTGAAACATTTTGGTAGCAAAGTGTAGGCCGTTGTCCGACCGCAGCACTTCGCAAACACTCCACATGGGGAAGACCTCTCTCACTAAAAATTTAGCTGCTCTGAATGCATCCACGTGTGAGCAGGGTCCGGCCTCGATCCACCTGGAGAATGGACATACCACTACAATCATATACCTATGTCCTTGACGTACATTGATCACACCAACGTAGTCAATATGAAGGTGTAGGAAGGGTCCCTCGGGCCGGGGTATAGTACCTTTTATCACTTGCAGCGTATGACCGGCCGTAAACTGTTGGCATGTGAGGCAGTTGCTGATGAAATTGGTGACATGAGAATTTAACTCGGGGCAGAACCAATCTTCCCTAATATCGTGCTGCAATCACTTCCTTTCCTGTATGTGCTGGAATTTGGAGCTGGGCCAGGGCGGTGTTCAACAGTGTCAATGGCATGACCACTTTTCCGGTATTATTTTGACGCCACAGTGCGTCTGGTGGGGACATTGTACATCCTCTTTTTACCCATAGTTCCTTTTCTGTCATTGGTGCGGCTGCCTGTAATTCCATTATCTGTGTTGCAAGGAGATGAGTGTACCCTTCCTTCATCATCATCTGTCTTACCATTCCCCTCCCTCTCCCTCTCTCTGATTCTGGGGGGTTCCATAGTTCACCAAAGTATGCCGCATGCTTGGCATGCGTGTCTGCTGTTTCATTTCCTTTCAAGATATAGTCATCTCCATTAGTGTGTGCCGGGCATTTAACCAAAGCTATCTCTTGGGGGTCATTAATTACTTCAATTAATTCTGCTAGTAAGAGGGCATGTTATAATGGGGTGCAATCAGCTCTTCTAAACCCTCTTCTCTGCCATTTTATCAGCCCCGAGTGGATGGTTGATGTGACATATGCGCTATCAGTATATATGGTAACTCTTTTGTCAACACTTTCTTTCAACGCCAAAATCAGCGCAACCAATTCCGCTGATTGAGCCGAATAATGCTGTGGTAATTGCACGCATTTCACCGGGACATACATCAAATCTTCTGTCATTTTTACAACTGCTGCCCCAGTTCTCCTTATCCCATCACTTTGGTCTATTGTTGATGAACCATCAATATACAAAATCTCCCCCCCTTTAAGTGCATCCTCCTCACCTTTTCTTGTGCATGAGGACGTTTCAATAGTCTGTGTGCAATCGTGAGCATAATCACCTTCCTCAACAACTTCCACTATAAATCTGGCTGGGTTTACGGTACTGCATCTGACAATTGACAACTCGGGTCTAGATAAGATGATCTCATAACCTGACGCCCTCTATGTGGTTAGTGTAGACGTAGGCTTATTCAAAATTGCAAATAGTGCATGCTCCACAAATAGTGTGGTGGGGCACCCCATTGTAATCGATGATGATTTCTCCACCGCAAATGCAGCTGCGGCGAGACCCTGTTCGCAAGGGAAATTTCCTAGCATAACAGGGTCCAAGTGACCGCTGTAGAACGCTATTGGCTTGTGTCCCATGCTAGTTTTCTGAGTCAATACCGCTTTCATTACTGCTGAGTCGCAATGTGAGAAGATGAAAAATTGCCGTTCGTAATCTGGGGTGGCTAGTACGGGAGCTGTGGATATGGCGTGTTTCAACTCATCAAACGCCACCTTCATTTCTCTTGTCCATCCCAATGTCTTGTCCCCTTTGTGTGCTTCTCTCAATGCCTCGAGCAGGGGTCCTATGTATGAGCTGTAGTCAAAAGCCCATGCTCTACAGTAGTTGCATAATCCCAGGAACTGCTGCAGTTCCCTCACCGTTTGTGGTTGTGGCGTGTTGGATATGGCTTGTGCTCTTTGTGGTGCAATCTTTCTTCCGTGCTGGGATATTAGTTAACCAATGTATAGTTCCTGTTCATGACAGTACTGTAACTTTTCCTTGTCTACCTTGTACCCCTTTTCAGCCAACACTGTTAGCATTTTCACTGAGTCCTCCCTGCACCTCTCCTCACTTGTGCTGCAAATTATTATATTGTCAACATATTGCAGCACTGTACTTTCCAATTCAATGTTCCCCAAATCCATCTGTATTACACTGTTGAAAATTGAGAGTGACTCGCAGTACCCATGTGGTAACCTTATGTGAAGCTTGTCAAGTCTTGTGAATCTGGGTGCAGAGGTATTGAGAAAAAGGCATTTTTGAGGTCAATAACGGTGAACCGTGATGCCTCTGCCAGAATTCCACATAATATTGTGGCTGGGTTTGCTGCTATGGGGTATTCTGCCTCTAAAATGTGATTCAAGGGCCTGGGGTCCTGGATAAAACTCCAAGACCCTCCTTTAGCCTTGCGCACCGGGTACACGGCCATGTTACATGGTGATTCTGATGGTACCAATATGCCATTATTCATCAGGGCCGTTATGGTTTCGTATATGCCCTCATCTGCCTCTTTTGATAGCGGGTATTGCTTCACTCTAGGTAGTATTGCACCCGTTTTCAGCTTTATTTTTACTCCTCCGATACTCTTTATGCAGCCCACGTCATAGGGACTGGTGGTCCACAGTGATGCTGGAACCTTAGCCATATCTTCCTTGTAAAATGGTACTGGGGTAGATGCAGGTGCCTCTAGTGCCATGGCCATTTTCTGTGCCACTTGCTTGTATGTCACTCTTAGCCAGATGTCTACACTCATCATAAATACCATCTCTCCTTCTCCCCTGTCTTCTGAAAAGAGCTCTTCATCAGACACCTGGGTGAGCCTGCATCCCTCACCCAGGGCTATCACTGCTCTCCATGCTCTCCCTTCCCTGTCTTGGGCATGTACTGCGATGTAATCAGCAGTTGCTATGATACTCTCGATGCTCACTGAAATCACCTTCCCCTCTGGTTCACTAGCTGGTGTCCCAGGCCTGAACAAATATGCTGCTGGTCTCCTCCAAATCTTTCTTTCTATTCCTGGCATCCATGCAAATGCCATGTCTGTTCCGTACTGGAACAGCTCGCCATCCACAGGCACAGCTCGAGCTACTGTCTGGCCACAGTATGCTTGTAGTATTTGTCGTGCAGTAAGCATGTTTATTCCTGGTGTGAAGCAAATTATGTCATTCTCTGTGAAGGAGATTGTCATATTTAACCTGCTCATTATGTCCCTTACAAGGATGTTCACTAGCGACTCCCTTGAATACAGGAGTGGGACAGACATGTCATAATCTCCTATAGATAAGGAGATGTTATCAGTAAAGGGAACCAACCCTCTAGCCCCAGAAAATCCTTTGGTGTTCATGGCCTCACCTGACAGTTTAAATCTACCCTCCCTTATGCAAGACCTGGTTGCCCCAGTGTCAACGAGGAAGGCGAATCTTTTGTCACCTATCGCTACCTCAATGCGTGGTTCCTCTGAACTATTAGGTGTTATCGACAGGATGGGACACACCAAGGACGTCTGTGGGCTGTCCTATTGTGGGTACAGTGACTGACCGCTTCCTGTGTAAGGGTTGTGTCCCAAGATAGTCACCCTCCCCAACTGTGTTTGTTGTAGCTGTGTATCGATGGGGGTTAATTTATGGTCCTGTATTTGAGTGAGCTGTTGCACTGGTTGTACTTGGTGTTGTTGTGTTATTGCCACCTGTTGCTGCGGTGGTGAGTATGTCTGCAACTGTTGTTGTGGTGCTAATTGCTGCTGTGTGCTACTCTGTTGTGTTCCCTGTGGTTGTTGGTAACCTTGCTGCTCCCTCATAGGCCCTTGTGGTCCTTGTTCCCCCCATGCTGGTGGGGAGGGTCTCATTCTTCACGTACGCGACATGTGTCCTAACATTCCACAAACCCAGCATACAGGTGGTTCCCTGGTCTGCCATGGGAAACTCCCTGCATTGTCTTGGTACCCTGGTTGCCGATTGGGGTAGTAACTCCAAAATCCTCCCCCTTGCTGTTGTGCAGGTTGGCCAGATGCCCTCCCTCTCATCATTCCGCCCCTTCCCCTGGTGTTGTTATAATATCCATTTCCCGGTAGCATATACCCTCCTCCTATGGGAGCCGTGTATGGTGGGGGTGGTGGCATCTGTTGTGTTTATAAGTCGTGGTGGTTGTTGTAGTGGTGCTATTTGTAGTTGTGAGGGATCCTGTGCAGCCACTACTTGCGTGGGGTTTGGTGTTATTGTTGTTGGTGTAGTTATTAGTGCTCCATTGTATATGTAGTTAGTTTTTTCTGCACTAATTTTGCCTCTTCTGCTTTCCTATCTTCTTCCTTTTGTTTCATCTTTTCTTGCCACATCCTACAATGGTGTACTATTGTTAATTGTATTTCCGGCCAGGCCTTAGCTTCCATCCCCACTATCTTCTTCAGTTGTTTTTGTACCGCCTCTGGAAGCCCTTGTATTAGTATGTGGTAAAAGATTGCAGGTGTCTTGTCCCATTGCTCTCTAGTTTCCATACGCCACTTCTTCTGAATCTCCTGGATATAATCAACAGGATCTTCGTTCTCACGCATCGTGTGTGACGTAATTGCTCCTATATCTGATGTGTCTGGATACTGTACCCTCAGGGCTTGCCATAATGCATGTCTGCAGTTCGCAAATGGCGCCCCGTCATGTGATGTGTTTGTAATTGTAACCCCGGGGAATCCTGCCCTCTTCCAGATGTCGTCTGCCGCATCCCCTAATATTGATATTAATAGGCCCTTTACATCTCCTGCTGCTAGTTTCTGTCCTGCGGTGTGTTTTTCCATCTCATATATCCATTTTCCCGCTCTTCCACTTAGTGATGGGAGCCCGCACTTTATATTTTCCTTATTGGCATGCTTCCATGGGTTGTATTGTGGTCTAACCCCTCCCCTCTCCAATAGTGGCATTAAATTGTGCCCCATCTGTCCCCCCATTTGTAGCTGGGTGGAGTCCGTATACTCCTCCTCTTCCTCTGTGTGAACTAGATCATCTGCCATATCCATATTACCGCCGCTTCTCCGTTCTTCCTGCCTGCGTCCCGGGAGGTCTCTAAGCCTGCCGGCGTATGGGGTGTGTTCAGGAGCGGGTGTGGGTGGGCATGTTGGGCGGAATGATGCGGGTGTAACTGCACGTGTTTGCCCTCCCGCCACTTCTCGTTCTTGCTCCTCACTTCCCTTCACTTCTTCCTTCTTTCTGCATGCCCATGGTGATTCCCTGTTTGTGCATGTGATGTACAATTTGTCTAAGCTTTCCCTACCGCCGCTTCTTCCTTCTCCCCCCACTCCCTCTTCTTCTTTGCTGCAAAATTCATCCAGGAGCGACAACCCCCAATCTGTCCTTTTCCCCCTGATCGTCACCGTTTTTAAGTCTATTAAATCCGTTCCTTCCTGTTCTCCTTTAAGAAATGCTCCCCTTTGCACTGATGTTGTAGCTACTTCTGCATCCCGACGTACATATGTTCTTATACCACTCCCCCCTTTCCTATCTCTTCTTTCCTCTTCCCTCTTCTCCACTATTTCACCACCTATTTCCTCTCTTTTCTTTTTCAATTCCTCCATCACCTCATTACTTTCCTTCTCTAATATCCTTTCTTCCTCTCTCCTCTTTTCCCATCTCTCCCTTTCTCTCTCCAATATACTTTCTATTACTTTACCTTCTTTGTATTTCCTAGTGCTCTCGGAGAGTATTTTCTTCTTCCATAGTTCCATTTCCTTTTCTTTCTCTTCTTCCTCTCTTTTCCTATCACGCTGCACTGCTCGGGATACCCTTTCTGCTATTGCCTTCATTCTCTCAGCTTCCCTCTTCCTTTCTTCAGTTCGCTCCTTCATTCTCTCTAGCTCATCCCTACTTTCCTTCCTTTCCCTCCTTTTTCCTCGTGCCTCTTTCTCGAGCTGTTTAATCAGTGCATTCCGCTCATCCCTTAATTCAGCCAATCGTTCCTCCAACATCTCCTCCTCTTCTTGTGATAGCGCCCCTTCTCTTGTGTTACCTTCCTCGCCTCTTATTCCAGTGCTACCCTCGTCGTCCTTGTTAATTCTCCTTACCACCTCTTTTTCTTCTCCCGTTAATGTCCCCCGCAACTTTAAGAGCAACTGCGCTGCTACCCACTCATCGTGTCCTATATTTGGGATGGGCTCTTCGCTGTTCTTCCCTTCCCTGGCGCCCACCTTCGTGCAAGTTGTGCCTACCGTGCTTGTCACCTCCTCCCCCCCGGGTAGCTACCTGTAGCTATATATGGTGGTGGGCTGTACGTGGGGTTCGAATATCCCTCAGCTGCCGCTAGTTGTTGCCTTGCTGCTTCTCGTAGCTCCGTCACAGGATATAACCCACCTTCCTCCTTCCCTACTTTCGCAAGGGGCATGTCGTCAGTCCCGTCCTTCTTTACTTCTCCTTCATGTACAGTGCCAGGCCTTTCGTCCCCCTTTCTGTCTCTTCCCGCGCTCTGTGCGCTACTGGTCTCCTTTTCCCCGTTTCCCTCTTCCTCCTTAATCTTCTTCCCCTCCTTTGTTTCCTCGCTCCCCTTTTCTTCTGCCGTCCCTTCCACACTGAACATCCCGGTTGGCCCTGGTCGGGACCCCTGGAACATCCTCCATAAGTTAAACACCTCCACGTGATGCGCCAATTTCTTCCCTTTGTACGTGTTATGTATGTGTGTCAGTAGTGAGTGTTGGACGTATGGGTCGAAACTGCCGTTAGTCGGCCAGGGTGTTGTCATTTTGTTGTCTGTCCCTTGTGTCCATTCTATGCTATATTTGATGAGTTTTTCCCTATGGGGTGATAGTGTTTTACAAATATGCTGGAGGGGGATAGTCAGGGTATTCCCCCACCCTTCCGATCCTACCCGTATGACATGGTTACACTGTGTTTTTAGCTCCCTTCAGTACAGCTGTTGTTACCTAGCCCCGTAGTTTGGGGACTTTCGACCGTCCGCTAAAAGAAAAACAGCCAAATATAACAATTGCAAACATACAGTCTTTTTCCTGTGTTTGTTTTCTTCCTTAATACCGTTATGGCCCCCTGCGGCCATGGCACACGAAGCCCCCTGCGGCTGCATGCCCTGTGTGAAGTGCTTATACAGCCGTCCCACTTTGTCTCCTCCCCTTTTCCTTCCACCTCACTCAGTGTGCCGGCGTTCTCTGTGCAGGGTCACTTCCCCCTTTCCACCTGTCCCATATTTGGGGTGGCCGGCGGTCTCCACGCGCACCCCCCGTCCACTTCCCTCACCTCCGTTTCACTGCCCTTGTCCTTGGTTTACTTCCCCACCACCATTCAACAACGCGATGTGGTCAAAGTGTCCTATGAAGGCCCTACGGGTGACGTCACCAACCTCTTTCAATAACTACCGGTAAGATCTTTTACACTTCAAGAGAGCGCGCAATACATTTTAACTGCTTGTCCCCGTTATCCCCACAGCTGTCTTCTTGTTACGCCCGGAACAAGGTAACCAACAATACACTCTTATAATCGGACTGTGCACGCTGCGTCGCTTCGCGTGTGACACGCCCCTCGCCGGGAGGGCTTAACCAGCCAATTATCTTCCATACTTGGCAACAATCTAGCTACCTCCTACAGGAAAACGTCATCTATCTATCGAGTTTCACTGCTCGATCAATAGGGATCCTCATCTACTCATTGATCGAAAACGCCAATTCGTAGGAAAGCCACACACACACACACCCTTTACAGGTGGCCACAACCTAGGCCAATCAGTGTCTACGAGCAACCGCACGTGGTGCCTTCTGGCTCCACCCACCCTTCTTCCGTGACGTGGTAGCGGACGGCTCTCGTGCCTGTCCCGTTACCACTCACTTCTCCATCAACACTAATTGACCAATTCTTCGCCGCACACCTTAATAACACCTCCCGTCGCCCTTATTACAACTCCTCCCCCCTCCCTCACAATCTCACATTGCTTGTTGGGTGTGACATACTCACCAAGTTCTCTTGATGCGGGGCCGCTCGACTGCATGCACCCCTCCAAGCGGCTCGCCAACTCCCCTCGTCTGGACCACGTCTGGACACTCGCCAACCGCGGGCAGGATACTTCTCAACCGGCTCCCGAGGGCCAATATCCAGATTGCGCTGTCCGGTCTTCTTGCAGTTCCGCAAAGGTCCTGTAGTCCTCAAAAAAGGCGCAGCGGCAGAGGGGGCCGTGCCGCCGGGCCTCCTCGCAACGAGAGGCCTTGGAAAAATAAAAACTGAAAAGGTAGACCTTAAACAGATCTCAGCAGTGCCTCCAACTTGTCGGGGTGATTATCCCGGGGTCGGCTGAGCCGTCCGTGGACCTCCGGGCTGGGAGGCCCCAACTCCTCCCGTGCTTCCCAAAAATGAGTATGAGACACACACAAGGAGCAAGGTGGTTCTGCTGTTTATTATAACAACGGCAGGGATGGGTCGAGGATCGTACGCGTCCGTCCAGACTCTCAAACTTAGTGGGGCTCGCCGGCCCTTTTTACAGCAGTATGACGCGCTACTTGCGTCACCTGGGAAAGTTAGCGAAAAAACCTATTGCCACTTCGGATTGGTTCCTCAAGTGGTAGGGTTAGTATAGGATACATATAGATAGGAATATTAATGGTTGTGCAGACAATGTGCGGGTTTGCTTATAGGCTGGAGAGCAGGCCATTCCCATCGCCGTAGGTGTCCATCTTGCCATTTCGCTGTTGCAACCTGTGTCCCAGACGTGGGCTTCTGTGTGCTTGGCTTTGCTTACAGGTGTGACTTGGCGCCGGCTGGTAGCATACGAGTTGCAACATCGCGCCCTTGGCTACGAACTCTCGCTGGGTTCGTTCTGCGTGATTAGCACTTGTATTCTTGCTCATACAGTGTTCATGGTGGCTCTTGCTTGCGGCCTACTTGGGCCTAGTTCATGAGTAGGGATGCATAATACATGGTACCTATGTCGCTGTTTGACATGGCGTCATAAGCAATATTATGTCTACATTATAGTGTCATCACGAGGCGAGAGGTGGGAGAAGCGTCAGCAAGCGTGTACGCAAATTCTTCAGGTGTCTTGCGTTTCTGCATTACTATAAAGGGGCCTATGTGAAAAATAAGAAAGATGCGCATCAGTGGATGTGTCAGTCACCTACGTCATAGCACTGAATATGTTCCTCGTGTAGGCTGGTGAGTGACCAGTGTGCATGGTAGCGCGTGTGTTCTTGGCAGTTGGCTAGGTCGTTGTGGCATCTCTAACGATGTGGGCGCTCGTTCCTTTTGTCTTAGTCAAGTTCATCCATGCCGCAGGTGTCGGCTTGAGTCGAACAGGCTGGTGGGCATATCCTTATGTTCTTGAACCAGGGTATTTTATCATCTGGTAGATAGGCGAACTCGTCTCGCGGTGGGTGCCTGGGCTGCGATGCTCTAGGCCATGGTCGCAATGAGATTGGGGGGAGCTTGTTCTCCCATTCTCCCACTTCACAGTATTAGCCACACCCCCAACAGCCCCACCTGTCCCCATCACGATCACAAACAGAAGTATAAGCTGATAAGAGTGCAGTAGCCATTAGCAATTAGCAAAATACTAATAGCCATTTAGTTTTGTTAAGAGTAGGATAGATGCGTGACACAAGTAAGGTGGCAGGTAGTTGAATTAATATATATGTAGGGAATACTCAAATGACGGCACATACACACACAAAGCACATATAAGCACACACAACAAACATATAGAGCACATAGACATGAAAACTATTTGCAGGTAGACATGAAGAATACTAGCACATATACATGAAGAATATTAGCAAGTAGACATGAAGAAAAATGTCATGCAGACACAAAAAACACGCACATTAACATTCAATGGACAAAGGCACAATATGGTGGCAAATGATCCACAGTGCTGTCAAATTCTGCTAGGTCTCCATTCTGAAATACTGCATCCTGGTATACAATCACTGAGAAAAGAAGTTTCAGGCCTCAAACTGGTCGGATGAGCCCCAGATATCAGGGTGAGAGCGCTGAAGGGATTTCTGCTTAGCAAGCTGAAACCACACCAGATACCGTTTCCCATCACATGCAGCATACAATTATTAAAGATAATTAGTTTTAATTGGTAGGAGTGAGAAGCACACATATCCTTGAAGGCCAGGTGCGGACAACTACCAAGCCAAGTGATCCCATGACAAATGAATATATAGCTCCTCAATTTGATTAATTTATTTGTTTGTTTATAACACGGCAAAAGCCTGCATGCATCAAGGTGCACACTTACACTTTAGCATATCAGAGACAAGACAGAAACATAACATCAGTTACAATTCTACCCTTTAATTCAAATAGGAAAGTTTTTTAGACACTGGGCCTTATTATAACATTTCTGGTCCGGTAACTACGGTGCGGGTAGGCTTACTGGCACTGTTGTTACCGGACCGGCAAAGTGCAAGTTTGCAGGCGGACTGCCCTCCCACCCACCAGGTCTTACCTGGTGGGCGGAATGGCACCCTCCCGCAGTCTTTGATGGATGCACCAGCACTGTTGCTTAGGACCCTGGCGGAGAGGGTATTACGCCAGCGTAGTGCATGGCGTACCTCTCCGCCATACTACGAGTTCCCGTAGCGCCATGGAGGTTTTCTCCGCCTGGTTTTACCAGCCGGAGAAAACCATGGCGCTACGGGACCTCGTTGTTAATTACGCCACCGTATTTTACGGTGGCGTAATTAACTCCTTCCCCACTCCCATTATACCCTATGGGGCAAAAATGGGAATGGGGAAGGGCAGAATGGGGATTGGGGATTTACCGCTCCGCCGAGGTCGGAATGGGGCGGTAAATCCGCCAACCCCCATGGCGCTATCGGCGGCTTTCCGCCATGCTTCGCGGTGCATTTAGCACCGCGAAGTCCGCCTGGGTCGTAATGAGGCCCAGTGCCTTTGCATTTGTCCTCCCCATTCCCATTCAGTCCTATGGGACTCAAATGGGAATGGGGGGTCACTTTTTCCGATGCCTGGCTTCAGGGACTGCTGGGGCTGTAATGCCCCAGTGATTCCCCATTGCCAGACACTAGAAAAGCACAACTCCAGCAGCAGCCTGCCGTTTTTACCGGCACAGCTACCGCCAAAGTTATAATGAGGTCCATTGTCTAAAAATCAGTAGCTTTTTTCCTGGCGTAGGTCTACAGGCAGAGCATTCCAAGCATGAGCCGCCTGCACTGGGAAAGACCAACCATTGCCTAGTTCGTTTAGTGTGGGGAGTGACTAGGCGATGAGTGGAACTGGAATGTAAAGGCATGCTTGGTTTGAATAGTTCTGTTTGAGATACAACTGAGCTTTGTTGTAAAGACAGTGTGAGTTAGTGTGATTACTTTAAAGTGCACCCTCGTAGCCCAGTGTAGTTTTTTCCTTGTGCTAGTTATGTGCTCTCTTTTTGAAATGTTACTGACAATCCTAATTGCCTCACTTAATATTAACTGGAACTTCTGGATACATGCTTTACTCGTGCTGCTGAGTAGAGCGTTACAGTAATCCAGTCTTGGCAGAAGGATAGCTCTAACAATTGTTTCTACGAGTTACTAGGGGTTTAATCTGCCTCAGTACTCAAAGGTGGTAATGAGATTTTTTTACTGCTCCATTAACATGAGCATCGGCACCAAGGGAGGCCTCCAAGAAGACAGCTAGAATTTTTACTTTATCTGACACAGGAATGCAACAGCCATCTGCCTCAAAATGGCAGTTGAAATGAAGCACACACACACATCAGTATTGCAGAAAAATCCAATAAATAAATTAATTTGAGCTCCGAACAGTGTTCCTCAACCATGTGATCTGAACAATGAACGTTCTTTCCTGGCCAATGAAATAGTGCATCTGCCATTTTCCCAGAACATCCAAACACTGGGGAAGCATGCCAAGGCCATGAACTAGGCTGACAGTGGGAGCTTCGGCCCTGGGAATGAGTGAGGGAGTATTTTCTTTAACTAGATCATAGCTGTTTGGACATCTCTCCTGCCTTACCAAGTAACTTGGCATTACTTGAAGGTGGCCAAGGTCGATGAGCTAAAAGCTGGCCAATCACCTTGTGTTCCTCTTATCGACTAGTGTAGTACAGCACCAACTAATAAGGTGCAGAATTAAAATGTATCCATTGTAACAGGTTTTACCTAGGAGTAGCTATTAGATATAGAAGAACCAATTAGTATGAGGTTCCCCTATAAATTACTGTATATCCTATGCTCTACCATCCAATCCAGGACTTAAATAGAAGTTTATAATAATAGCTAACTGTGACATAATTTATGATGAGTTTGTAATATAAGAAGTTATTGTTCCTGTTGCTGTTTTGAGATTGTATTTTGTAAACTCTCCCAGCAGCCGACTGTTTCTGAATAAAGCTGGGTTTTCTCATGCAAATGGTGTTAAACCGTTATTGAGTATTTGTCTCTTATTGGTACCTTTTGGGCCTATCTTAACATTATATTATTTAAGGTGGGATATATATGAATGTGTAATAATGTGACAGTATTTGAGATGTATTTTCTGAAAACAGAGAGTGGAAAAGCAGATAGTTCAATTTTTATGAAGTTTATTGTTGAGGTGTAATAATTTAAGAAGTTTGGATGAAAGGAGAATGTGTTTAGACCATTTTGCCCCAAAAACTGCAGACCTGTTGTGCCATTTACAGCACATTTGGTGAGCATAATAGATTGAAGACATGTTTTAATAAGGCAAGCTTAGAAAGAAATGATGGGACAGTTATTAGTCACAGGTTGATTCAGGATTCAGGATAGTTATTTGTTTGTTCATCCCCTTGTTCATCCCCTTTCCCTTCACCTCACCACCAATCCTCTTGTTATACTCATGCACTACATCAATTGTCGTCAGACATAGTAATGTTACTGCCTGTTTGTTCGCATGTTCTTTTCCCTCCCCCTTCCCTCCTTAATTGTTTCAGCACTTGCACTATCAGAAATGGCGTCAGGCTTATTATGATAATTATTTCACATTCTGAATTGTATCAAGGACTTGAAAAAATGTAATTTGTTTTCTCCCATGTTCCCTCCCACCTTGAAGCGCTTTGAAACACATTGTGTATAGGTGCTATACAAATAAACAATCAATTCAATTCAATTCAACTTACAAACTACTGCACTAGCATTAGCCTTACCTAACAATTATTACATCCAACCTGCAGACATAGATTCCAACTCTGTTAGAGGGGGTGGTGTCACATTCATCTATAAAACAATGCTAGAATTAAGGATGATTAAAAAGCAGCAGCTATCATCTGCTGAAATACTTTCTGCCAAACTATTTACTTCTGCCACGTCTACCATTACCTTACATCTGATCTACGGAACCCCTGGCAGTACCACTACATTCGAAAATTACATTTCTCACTTACTGTCCAACAACACAAAATGTAACTCCCAAATTATAATCTTAGGAGATTTTAATCTAGGGCTTGATGACCCTAAAGATGCCAAAGAATCCACACTTAAGGAGACCATCTCTGAGCTTGGTTTTACAAATCGCATAACCAACCCAACGCATAATAAAGGTTGCATTCTCCATTAATTAGCGGACCTAAATTGTACCACTAAGGTATTGACCAGCACATCTTGTGCGTGGACTGACCATCACTTAATTACATTCACCATTTACAAGGCTGCTCCTCTCGCCACTCCTCTAAAAGCCCTGGCCTTAACGACAAGAAATAAACATAACCTTTCACTAGAAAACCTGTTACCTTTACTACGCCTAATAACACATACTGATACCTCCCTTATGGATCCATCAGATCTAGTGAATCTTTATAATGAGACTATCCTTAAAGCAATCAACATGTTAGTCACCCTCAAACTGCAGAAAGCTAAAATACGTGCCCATATAAACAAATGGTACATGCCTCACTTAAAGACCCTCAGGAAAGACAAAGACACAGCTGAAACTATCTGGAAAAACTACCCGACATCTATGTGGCGGCTTCTTTCAACTACAAAACAGCCATTGTCCTGGCGAAAAAAGAGAATTTCAATGACCGTATTTCCAAAGCTAATTCGAGCACCAAGGAATTGTTCAATATATTAAAAGAACTTGAATTTCCTGCCCCTATACCTGACTCCTGTATTAAGTGCACCCAATGGTGTACTAACATACAAAATGTGCTACAAGACAAAATTACTTTGCTACTCAACAAAATAAATGTGAAAAAAAATCTTATCAACACTGCCTTAGCCCAGAATCTTCCATCTACCCCTTCTCCAACGTTGCCACAAATTCAACTTTAAACCATTATCTACCAGAGAAGTAGATTTGATTATTCTTAAACTTAAACCATCGAACTGCAAGGGAGATGTCTGCCCAGCCACGCTCATTAAAGAAGCTGCAACGGCACTCGCTCCCTTTATCACCACATTCATTAATGCATCCTTCGACTCTAGTACTGTGCCCACTAATTTGAAAGATGATTGGGTACACCCTCTTCTAAAAAAACCTACCTTGGACCCTAACAACCTATCTAATTACCGCCGAATCTCTGCAGTCCCTTTCTTGCTGAAAATTCTGGATCGAGCAGTTTATCTCCAGATTCAGCAATATTTGGAAACAAACAAATTATTGGGTCTAACACAGTCAGGCTTTAGACCTAGACATGGGACAGAGACAGGACTCATCGACTTAAATACCCAAATCCAGACTCTAAAAGATTAATGTAATCTGCCCTTCTTCTACTACTCGACCTATCTGCAGCATTTCACCTAGTGAACCATGATATTCTGTGCAAGCACTAGTCATCTGCTGCGCATTTCCCAGTCCAAGCTAACTCTTGGATTAAATCGTTCCTCAGTAACAGATCCATGAGGGTCTTTGCACAATCTGCCTCAGCCACACCTATGCCAGTCTCCTGTGGAGTCCCACAAGGCTCCCGTGTGTCCCCCACACTCTACAAAGTGTTCACCAAACCTTTATTTGATATACCAGACTATCTGGGTGTCACGTATACGAACTATGCGGATGACACCCAGATACTCATCCCTATCACTGGTGACTATGCTGCATGGTTTATGTCTTAATGATGATAAAACCAAACTACTCCTACTTGGTTCCCCTTCTAAATTGAATAACCGAGGAACATCCTTCAACACCTTTATCATTGATGGTAATACGATCAATGTAGCCAATAATGTGAAAACATTGGGCATCTACATTGACTCTGCATTATCGCTTACAAGACAAACTAACGCCTTAGCATCAGCCACAGCATATACATGTAAACCTATTACAGCCTGTCATCCATACCCCCCCTCAGCCAGCTGCGTATCAGTAGCAAGAGCTCTAGTGCTATCCAAGCTAGACTATTGCAATGCATTATACTTAGGAATGTCACAACAGAATATAAGAAAAATGCAAGTCATGCAAAATAATGCAATAAGATCAGACTGCAATATCCCTAAGAAACACCATATCACCACAGCTAGACAGAATCTAGACAGAATCTAAAATGGCTGAATGTTAAGCAAATAATTGAACTCACTCACAATAACACATACATTTCTATATAATGTCTATATAATCAGGCACCCACATACCTGTGACACGTTCTCACGCCATACATCATCTCGACCTGGCAGAACAGCACAAACTCATTGTGTCGTCATACCTCGATTCAACTTACAACGGGAGGGTGGAGTCGGCTTCCCAGTCCTAGCTGCCAAACAATGGAACACACTCCCCACCTGTCATGGCCACAGGCACCAGAACACAAAAACCACACCATCTAATAATGGGGGCAATGGGTCACTTGACTCACTTATTTCCCTTTGGGACCTATAAACACATGGGCCCTGGCTGGACTCAGTCTTGGCGCCTTTGGTGCCAGGCTCATATAGAGATGTGAGCAGGAACACTTTACTTCAGTGCAGGAGTGCTTTTAATTTATTTCAGTGCAGAAGTAGTTTTATGTGCAGACTCATCGGGTGTGGCTCCCTTGGCCTGGTCTTCATATGCTGACTCATCGGGTGTGGCAGGCAGGCTGAACCTGGTGGGCATGGCTTCAGAAGCTCAGCTATATAAGCTGCTCCATCCTTAAGGCCGGTGCTTTGCGTTAATGTTCACTCACGTGCAACGTGACGCTCACCGCCGCTTGGACCAGTTTCCTTACCTTTGAAAACCATGGCCTTCTCCTGCATACTCACCTCCAGGAAACCGGTGCTTCATTGCTTCATCTGCAGACTCATCTCCTGACATTCAGTGATCTTGATCCCAATGCCGCAGCACTTCACTCCACATCCACAAACTCGGACCCTGTTGAGAAGAAGAAAGACAATGTTAGAACATCCGTCCTAGGGCTGCGCTGCATTTGAACCTGCGCGGCCCCTAGTTTACAACTTACCAGCTATTGCACCGCTGCAGCTTTGTTCCTCATTCCCTCCAGCTGTCGCCTCGAGCTCCGAAGCTTCTGCCGGGCTGGCTATATCACCTGCAAGGGAAGAAAGCAAAAGAGCAAACATCAAAAGTGGAACAGACAACAATACAAGACAACAAACTTTACAATACAACAAAAACAGACGAGGAGAGACAAAGGCAAACAGGAACACTTACCTGAAGTATAGTGGCTTAGTTGCAGCAGGACTGGACTACCACGTACAAGGGACCAGTGAAGGAACTCGGACCAGATCATACAAGCGCCCCTGCCAGAAGCAGCAGGTCAGAGTGCTCGCCAAAACTACAAACAGGGACAGCGCATCCCACGGGTTTGGGAGAACGGCTCTGGAAGGGGATCAGGTGCACAAGCAAGCTGGCATACTGACGCCCCCTATTCTCCACACAGGAGCAGTCCCGAGCAGCATCACCTATTGCCACCAGTCACCACATAAGCGCAGAGGGTGAAGTCGGACCCGAGCAACATCACCCCCGGGACGGCTGCAACCGTTCCCCAACACCTCCACAGAGACCAGGTGAGCATAACAGAACGCGATGCCTCTTCGAATCTCTGCCTGGGCATTTTGGAATCATCTGAAATGGACCAGTTGGCATGATTACTGGGAGAGTTACGGGCTGATGTTTATGCATCAAGACAGGAAACCAATGCCCTAGGAAGGGATCTAATTGTGAACCGGGAGCGGACAGATGAACTAGCAAGGTAAATGCTCCAGGCACAGGTCAGCCAGGTATGCCCCTCCTGCCGCGCCTCCACAGCCCACGTCAGTAAAAGTGGTTCTTCCATGGGGGGTTCCCCTGGCCCCAGCAGAACGCCTCACAGGTGATCCGAATAAGTACGCCATCTTTATGAATCAATGTCGCCTAAATTTCTTGTGCAGATCTGGGGCATTCCCCAATGATCAAGCGAGAGTGGCATTTGTACTCTCATATTTGGGAGTTAGTGCAGTGGACTGTTCAATACCCTTGGTAAAGCAGGATGATCCTTTCATTCGAGACTTCGGAGGTTTCCAGCGTGAAATGGAGAAACTATTTGCATGGCATACTCAAGGATGGGCTCTGGACAATTAACTGCTATCACTACGGCAGGGTAATCAGGACCTACTAACATATATCGCTTCCTTCAGTCATCTGATAGCCCAAACTAACTGTCCAGAGGAGAAAAGAACTGCACTCTTTTGCCGAGGCTTGCGAGAGGAACGTATTACCCCAAGTAGTGAATCCCCCGGAAAGATGAGCTGAATACATCGACCTGACAGTGCAGCTCTATCACAGATTGCAGGATCGAAAGATGGATCAGTCCAAGGCAGAGGGGCGGTCGGTCTACGTGCAACCCCATGAGAATCAAACCAATCACACAATCAGTCTGAGGCAATGCAAATTGGAGGCTTGCAGAGTCAACTCACCAAGGAAGAAAGGGAGAAATACTCCCTAGGTCTGGTCTTCATGTGCTGACTCATCAGGTGTGGCAGGGTGTGGCAGGCAGGCCAAACCTGGTGGGCGTGGCTTCAGAAGCTCAGCTACATAAGCTGTTCCATCCTTAAGGCTGGTGCTTTGCATGACTGTGCACTCATGTGCAACGTGATGCTCACCGCAGCTTGGACCAGTTTACTTACCTTTGGAAACCAGGCCTTCAACTGCATACTCACCCCCAGGAAACCGTTGCTTCATCGCTTCATCTGCAGCACCGCACTCTGCATCCACGAACTCGGACCCTGTGAAGAAGAAGAAAGACAATGTTAGAACATCCACCCTAAGGCCGCGCCGCATTTGAACCCTGTGCGTCCCCTAGTTAACAACTTATCAGCTACTGCACCGCTGCAGCTTCGTTCCTCATTCCCTCTGACTGTCACCTCGAGCTCTGCAGCTTCTGCCTGGCCGGTAACATCACCTGCAAGGGAAGACAGCAAAAGAGCAAACATCAAAAGCGGAACAGACAGCAATACAAGACAACAAACTTTACAATACAACAACCACAGATGAGGAAAGACAAAGGCAAACAGGAACACTTACCTGAAGTATAGTGGCTTACTGGACTGGACTACCATGTGCAAGGGAACAGTGAAGGAAATCGGTCCAGATCATACAAGCACCACTGCAAGAAGCAGCAGGATGGAGTGCCTGCAAAAACTAATCAACAGGTGAGCTTTCCAGGGACAGTGCCTCCCATAGGTACCACGGTTTGTGAGAAGGGGTCTGGAAGGGGATCAGGCGCACAAGCTGGCATACTCACGCCCCCTATTCTTCATGCAGGAGCAGTCCCGAGCATCCTCACCTATTACCACCAGTCACCACATAAGCGCAGAGGGCGAAGTCGGACCCGAGCAACCTAACCCCCGGGAGGGCTGCAACCGTGCCCCAACGCCTCTGCAGAGACCAGGTGAGCATAACACCACCTCCATCAGAAGAGCCTTCCTTCATGATATTCCAGAACAAGGTCAAAACATGGCTTGTGGATCAGGACCATAACTGAACCTCTGCCATAATATTTGCCCTACAACTAGTAAGGCTAAGATTATATATACCTGCTGTAAATTGTATATTGTCTGCCTCTCGTTGTAGAATGTTTTGAAATGTTCCCATGTACACTGCTGTTTATAAACTGTAAACTCATGTACTATGTAAGTGAAGTGCTCAGTTGCCTCAGAGTCTTGATGCACTATACAATTGAATAACTACAAATACTCCTCCTTGGTGACCTTGGTGACCTCAACATGGGATTTAACGATCCCTAACGAAAAAGGCCCTATTGCTTGCCAACTCCTTGGACTCCTTAGGATTCATACAACGCATCACGGGTCCATTGCACTCATGAGGTGGAACTGTCACCTCCAACACTGAATACCTCTATATCGACCATCACGTATTGCTTTCAACATTCCTTCAACTCTGCCACAGACTACCACTACCTCATCACTGTCCCCAGCTCTCACGCAATGTGCCTGCAACTTCACCCCCTCCCCCTGCCGACTACAAATTGCACCCTCTCCCATCCCCCAATATCCCCTAATCCCACTGATCTGGTCGACCTCTACAACACTGCCATCTTATCAGCTGCTTTCGCCATTGCCCCACTCAAACCCTGCAAAGCCAAACCCATAACTCACTAAAATTCTTGGTTTATGCCCATTCAACATACTCTACGAGAGAAATAGCTCTCTGTCAAATCCGATTGGTGCAAATCGTCTATAGTCACAAACAAAGCAAGCTTCCAGACCATCTCCAAAGAATGCAAATGGGCCATACATACATCCAAAGCCACCGCCTAATCAGACAGAATCACCAAAGCCCAATCTCAATCATGCAAACTTTTCGCCACCCTGCACGGACTGGAAAACCCTATCACACCTATGACTAATTTCAAATCCAGAATGCCCTCCTTAAATAATGTCAGCACTCTTCAGGATAAAATTCAGATGAAGCAAGGCTTCACCCGCTCCAAATCATCAACTGCCAACCTTTCTTCCATCCCAACCTCTACCCTCCCCAAACCTATACAAGCCCATTCAGCTTCCTCCCCATCAGCAAAGCTGAAATCTCCAAGATAATTGCTGGTCTAAAGCCCCCTCGATGCCAAGGAGACACATGCCCCACTCCTCTCTTCAAGGAGTGTTCCGAAACTCTCACACAAATTATCACATTGATCATAAACTCCTTCCCCACCTTCTGAGTCCCAAACAACATCAAGGAAGCTTGCATCTCATCCCTCCTCAAGAAAGCATCCACCAATCCCTCCAACCCTACCAAACAACTACCGCCCCATCACCACTGTCCCATTCCTACTAATAATCCTAGACTGTGCTGCCTGCATCCAAATACAAACCTACCTTGAAAACAATGAAATCCTCAGCCCACACCAGTCAGGTTTCTGCCCTGGTCATGGTACTGAATCGGCACTACTTGACCTAAAAAACAAATGGATAACATTCACTACACCAGAAACCTAAATATCCTACTATTACTTGACCTATCAGCTGCATTTGATTTTGTAAACCAGCACCTTACATCCACCACTAATTTTTCCCACGAAGCAACAAAATGGGTTGTATCTTCAATAGCTGAAAGGACCTCTTGCGTCCTTGCAGGAAATGCAATTGTCTATCCCAACCCTGGTTGTCACACAGGGTTCCTCCCCTAGCTTCTATAACATATACACTAAACTTTTCTTTGATCATCTCAACACCCTCAGCATTTCCTACACAAATGATGCTGACAACACCGAGATCTTCATCTTTCTCTCCAGCAACCATGATCATGACACTGGCACAATCAACAAAATATATGACACAATCCTGGCATGGATGGTCACCCACCAACTCTACCTCAATGACGATAAGGCAGAACTTCTCATTATGGGCTCCCCTGCACGGCCATTTTAGTTGGACCCTGCCTGTCATGCCTTCACTATAGATGCCTTTACTATCACAGTCTCCTCCCCCGTTAAGGGTTCGGGGTTCTACCTTGAGTCCAACCACTACATGACCTGATAGGCACATTCAATTACCTCATCACCAGCCCACAACACATTACTCATACACGCTAGACAGCCTAACCATACCCAGAGCAGTTATCGACTCCCGACTGGACTATTCCAACTTTCTCTTTGCTGGCACCTCCAAGTGCAACCTCAACAAACTCCAGACAATTCAAAACAATACCATCTTCACCACCATGGACCTCATCAAACGGGACCACATATCAGCCCACAGAAGATATGCATGCTGGCTACCTGTGGGAGAACAGATTGACTTCAAAATTCTCTCTATCACCCACAGATGTCTCTCAAACTCTGCTCCACCCTACCTATTACAGAGAATTACCAAGCATGTCTACCATACCACCAAGACCCATCCAGAGGCACTGTCTGACCACACCATGCTCCAAGCACACAAAAGCAGGGGGCTACAGGTTCCCAGCCACCACCTCCCATCTTTGAAACACTCTGCCACTCCACATGAGCACCAAAACCTCCTACTGGCCAATCCAAAACAACTAAAGACACTTTGCAATTGACCCTCCCTACCCTACCTCTCCCTCCACCCCATCCCCCAGGCCCCCACCACTTATCTGTCAACATTGACGTTACTGTAACCAGCGTCTTGATTCCCAAATGGTTTTGCACATTTATATAAATGTTAAATAAATCAATAAATACAATGTTCAATTGCAAATATTTCAATGTAGAAATCATTGGGGGAAGAAAGTGCATTGGAATTAGGAGAAATCAAGGAGAGACTGGGTCAATTTGAACATACACTAGAATATCTGCTGAATGTTTTTAGAGAAAGAAGGAGTTTAAAATAGTAATCATTGTGAAGGATGCTTTTGTGAAGCTGTTCTGCAACCCGGATATCAGGAGAGCCTAGACATAAGAACATATAATAGAATACATAAATGCCTACCACTTCTATGACAAATGTGTTGGATAGTATTGCTCCTTTCTTAGTTTTTGTTATTTATAGGTATATATCTTTCTCGTACTTTTGTGAAATGAGGCATAATTTGTTATATTGCAACACTGTGCACTGTTGTTTTGTCATGTTTAAAACCTTTTGAATTACAAATTCACGTCTACTTTTCAGTAACTAATTGTTACTGCAAATTGAGTGGAGATACTACAACGGAAATGCAAGAACACTTTATATGTTGCGCATTTATGATGATGAAGTCAAATTCTTATTTAACAGGTGTCCTGTAATTGCCACAATGTATTTTCTAGCAAAGATCCATAAGTGTCTGCAAAGTCCATCATGTAGACCCATAGTTGCATAAACTGGGTCACTATTGGAAAACATGTCTAAGTATGTAGATGAAGTACTCCTTCAATGATCCCAACATATATAAAAGATATCATGGGCTATTTGCACAAAATAATAATATTCTATACAAAGTAGGGTACATGCTAGCTTTCTACTGATGTTGCGTCAGCGTACACAGCCATACGGCATGAAACATCATTTTAAGACATTTGATTTTTTAGTTTTAAAGCAATGTTCTTTAATTATTATAAGTATATGGAAATAGCATTTTATATGATTGCACACTCTGGATAATAATGCATTCCTCCTTGATAACATATGTTACAAGCACATGAGGGGTAATGTAATGAAGACAACACCCTCTTCCCTAACCCAATCTCACAATGTCTTGATTGGAAGAGCAGACTGATCAAAATGTGCAATATACAGAGATAATAACATTGGGGCAGTGTTACATTGACAATGTATTTATCATCTGGAAAGGTACAAGCAGTGAGTGAATCGAATGTGTACTCAATCTCAATACTACTGATTTGAATCTACAATTTACAAAATGCCACATAAAATGTCCTCCTTCTAGATGTAAACGTGAATCTGGGAAACAGAACATTAATTGCAGTAATGTACTATAAACTCCCATGCTCTAACCCTGTTCTTCATGCTAACAGTAGTCACCTAGCCAATTTGAAATGGAAGCAATTGTACAAATATAGCCATTTTGGTGAAAAGAATGTGAGATATGTCGCAATTGAAGAGTGAGATAAGCATGAAGATGCAATTAAAATATTGAATCTATGAATTGTTATTAAAAGAAAACTGAAAAGACAGATGAAAAAAGTGCAATATTGTAGTCATTGTCACTGGAAAAGGAATTGATGGATTTAAAAATTCCATTCAAGGTTTCAAGTTCTTTAAAAGGTGTGGAGTCAGAATGGGATGAGACAAGCCTTGCATTATTGTACTTTCAACGTAGTGATTGATTTGTTTCCAAATATGTGTGTATTTTAACAAGCATGACTACTAAATTTGCATATCTCAGTATTATAGAAATCACATCACAACCTGCCCCCATGGACAGCACATCTCATGGAACCTTGAGTTTGTCCTTGGAGAGCAGAGGATTTATTCTGGGATGCCAGATTAATCGCCCCATTTTGATTTCTATTAAATTCAGTTTCTTAATCCAACAAAACTTTTCTAGACCTTTCCATAAAGCAGGATTTAGTTTCAGACAGTTTGATTCAGTTTGGATTTTTTTAAAGGTCTGTGGCACTGTCAATAATCTTTTGCCCTTCATGCTTTGCTGCCTTGGGCTACCGCCTAGATAGCCAGTCTTTATACTCATAATTATTTACATGGGCACACTTTGTCATTACTTCCAGCTTCGTTGTATCCTTTTACTCAACCAAATGTGTCTACCTAATGTAAGCCCACTAATGTCTTTGTGTTGCTTTTTTAATGACTTCACTGTGGAAATACTAGAATGCACATTAGAAACAATTGCCAATGCCATCACCCCCAGGATTGACTTTCTCCCAACCATACCAAAAATGGAACTGGTTTACTCCCATGCACATTCAAACTATGCTGCATAAATGTCAAACCCTGCATCCCATGGTACACTGTAGTACTAAGCAACAATGGGCACACCATCCAGTCACATGAGAAACACTGGCAGAAATCACAGAGGAACAAAGACATCCTCACCATCAAGGACTCATAGTGTACATGCTGGTCTCTCATCATCCAAGTCAGAAGGTGCATATTACTCATCATCTGTCTCAGTGGCTATCAATGGTAATAAAGCTTTCTTCACAGCTGTCAGACTCTGCTCAGTACACTTCCCAGTGTGCCTTAATATTTACATTGAGTTGTTCAAATCACTTATTAATGACCATGGCATTTCACTCGATCAATCTTCCCCATTCTTCCCCAATCGCATCATCCCCAATTTTACCTAAAGTATACGGTTACCCAGGACATTTCACACCTCAGAAATTGCCCAACCTCCTTCCAAGGCAAGATGACAAATTCATACATGAAGGTCAATAAAAAAAAGAAAATTCAACCTACTTGGTTGCCCAACCAATCAAGATACCATTCACTTGTGGCTACCTTGCCTTAGCTAACAAATCATACTGGTTTCCTATAGACAGTGCTACCACATTCTGAAAGCTTATCAGCAAAAAGTCCCAAGCATCTGGTACCACATAACGCTCCCCCAGAAGATACATCGCTTCCTTCTGCCTGAAGAATTCAGACCTCCATTGGAGAAAAACATCCACCTCATTGGTGTTACAGAGGCACACAGGGCCATACTTAAGGTTGAGTAACAGCCTAATTTCTCTTATACTGAGGTTGCTGAAATGGTTTCTCATCCCAGCCAGAAACATCTTTAAAACTGCCTGTAATGCAACCACCACTTACACACGTATGTATTTTCTACAGAACTCAGTAGCTCATGGGAGGGGGGGTATATAGCATCAAGGAGCTAGATTGTTGTTAGTCACAAGGTGAATCTGGTGCACAAGGAAAGCAACTGGATGGAGGCCTTCTCTTTCTACATCAGTGCCTACGTGAACATCATCCTGGTGCCAATACAGATTGCATCAACACTCTTGATGTTCGGGAAGGTACTCAAAACCTTACTCTTAAGAACCTAGGCTGCCTGCATTGCTGCATCACACCCCCTGATGGCCAGGACATCACATGTCTTACATTCTACCGTTTCTTCCTCCTCATCTCATAGGTTACCCTCATCGAGACGCACACTGATCTGTTGCTTCAAAGCTTGGTTTGGGATGTATGAAACCCCAAATGTAAAATACAATACACATACAGATTTTTTTTCTGATGGGAACTGTTCTGCCGTTCTACTTTGCAATACAGAAATATGTTAAAGGAAAAGGCTTCAGAAAATATGCTTTCCCTTGTTGTAAATGTGTCTTTGTATGAACGATGAGGCAGTTGTGGTCTAATACGTTTCAGGCTGTTGCAGAAGGGATGTGACCTCATTATAAGGGTGTGGAATGAATTATAATTAACAAATGTGGTCATCCATAAAATCAGGGAGATAAGAAATCTGTCAATATGGTAATACATGTACAATTTCTGAAATACTGCATGAAGTATTTCTGAAAATCAGCACACATTTTTTAAAGTTCCTTCACCCTCATTTTGACAATGGAGATTGATTCTGTACAGTATCAGATCATAAAACTTTGCACTGAATGCAGGCAATTAAACGTGTTTTCCCTTCTCAGCATTAGCTTGGAAAGGCTTGAGAGGGCAGAGTGCCCTTCACATATGGGAAAACAAGTTTTTAAATATGTGTTTCTCTAAGAAGTTAAGGTACAAACTGAAGATGTATTATACATTTGAAATCACGAGCAAGTAGTATTTACCCCATGCAATAATATTTACATTTTCACAGGTAGCAAATATCCCTAGCATCTTATTTTTACAGTGGGTAATGCAGGCAATATTAATATAAGCAAAAGGCAGTTGTTTTTACCTTTACCATCAAATTCTTAATGATGGCCATAATGTTTAGAATGTCAGGTAATGCCCCGGGGCCATAGTTATATAGTGACCATTCACGTCTGTCAATGAAAGTCAGAAATTACAGTTTCATCATGGGGTCTACATTTTCTGTTTGTCCTAATCTAGGCCTACGATAAATTTAAAATAGCCAAAACACATGGTTGTCAAAATTTTTATGTTATAATTACACAGTGCATTGATGAACCAATGCGAGATCTGAGCAGTAGTACACAAATGTTCACCATCATCTGTTTATATTTTGTTAGTTTGCCTATGACATTTGGCCAAAAGGAAACATCTAAGACAATCATGTAGGCTGAAAGTCCATACCAACACTTGTGGAATAGAGTAGGAAATGTTGCCATCATTGTACACAATATATATCTGTTGCATGTAGACTGAGGCTCATTTTTACTAACCCCACCACACATTATCTGTGAAGAAGAGTCCACCCCCAATGGACGAGAGACTGTTACTGGTTTCTTTTTAGAAAAAAAAAAAGTGTTTAATAATAAAAACATATGTTTTTGTGTATTTAAACTATTAGTATATATATATAGTTGTATAAGAGGTCCTGGGTATCGTCCTGCTGGAAATGAATGGTCTGAATGGATTGAGACTTGGTAAAACCGAGGACAAGATGTGAATGGTCAGAGCCACAGAAAATACACATGTCTCCTACAGGTGTTTTTCTCTCTTTTGCAATTAAAATAAGACAGAACAAACTCTCATTCAAAGTGTCATCTATGTCTACAAAACTCATCCTCCCAAAAAAAGTGTTATACAATTAATGTAAACTAATGCTGCGTGTATTTGAAGGAATCCTGTTTACATTTCTGGAAATAGAATTACTTTAGAAAGCTAAAGAATCACACAGCTGATGGCAAGAACGTTTATCAGTATATTTAAGGAACCTTGGAGCTAAAGTGAACTCCAATTTAAAGTGTTTTCTGTATCAATAGCCTCAGCCATATTCAAACATAAGAACTGAATGTTAGAAAAACTATAACTGTGTACCTTAACAATAAGCCATTGAATTTATTTCTTGAAACTAGGATCTGCCTAAGCTGGATAACCAACATGACCAGACAGAACAAAGTTGTAACCATTGTATTTTGAAGACTGGAAAAAACTTGAAGTATGTAAAAACAATATTGTTGTATTTGCCATGTGAACTGGGCACAAACCCAAATGTATAACCTATTAGTTTGGAGATTGGCTGAGCTATGACCAGGAATGTGTGTAGTTACTGCATGTTTTGTGATGACCAGGACTCACTCCCCTCACAGTGTTTATGGTACGCACTGCAAGGTGCTGTGAACCAGATAGCTATATGCTTTGATATTTGAATCTGTACAGAAAAAATCTTTGACTTCGTGATAGGCGGATCTAATTTTTCGTGGTACCAAGCCTCGATATTTGCTTGATCTTACAAGATGGCGCCCGAATAGGCACCCTCAAAATTGATGCCATCTTGTTGAAGTTTTGACACGGCTATCGGACTGGGATTGGACGGTGAGAAAGGGGGCCCCTTCTTGGATGCGATGCGACACCTCAACAGTACTGCATAGCTCGATCTCTGGACCGTGAGCTTGCGGTCTGAGACGGCATCTTGACAAGGGTCCCCATATCGAGGCAGGTATTTTTGCCAGAATCGCCAGCCACGTCGATCCTGTGTAATCCAATCAGACCTCCCTTTGTCCTTTGAATCAGGTGAGTCGTGACCCAATTCCTAAGTATCCTGATATTTGATTTGGCGCATTGTCCTCGTGAGTACAGTTATTGACCAGGTAACACAAATCTGATATGCCTGAGAAATTGTCTGCCTGTTTCAGAGCATTGTTCCACAGAGACAGACAATCCTTGGAATGTGGCTGTCCGGCACCACAGGAGGGGTCGCCGGCATGTACTATGTACTGTAAGCATTGCTTTAATAGTATAGTGTTCAATGATATTTGGCATGACAAACTAGACTTGCTTCCGAACTTCAGCGGCCAATCAATGGTAGCTTTGAGATTTCTCGAATAGAATATGTAGAATCTATATTGTTAAAGAAAAAAGCTAGACCTGCAGTGTTTGAGATATTACAAAATTGTAAAAAAGAAGCTATGCAGAAGGTTAAAAGTAGAGATAAACATGCGCGCCGACATATGTCGAACGCCGAGAAAGCGTTATTGTATGATCAACAAAAACAGTCAGAGTCAGTTAGAAATATGGATAGGGCTTTCCAACTTGGAATTCAGAAAATATACTCATCTAAAGATTTCCATGCGTCAGATTAATTAATTGACAAGCTTTTAAATGAACTGAGGCCTGGTACCACCGCGCCACCTCCTTATGTATCTATTCCCGTTGTTTTATCTCTTCCTGCTGTTGTTCCTCCTCCCATAGCATTTCCTTGCCCTCCTGTTGTTCCTCCTATTGCTCCTCTTCCTCCAGTTATTGCTCCTCCTCTTATTGTTGCTCTTCCACCTGTATCTCCACCTTTACCTGCTGTTATGGGTTTGGTAGATTCATCTTTTCCACCAGTGATAGCACCTTCATTACCTAGTGTACAAGATTTGCCTACTCTTTCTCTTCCAAGTGGTTCTGTTCCGCTTGTAGTTGATAAGGGAGCGGAATCAAAAATTGTAACTCGTAATACAGTGTCTAAAGAAAGAAAGCAAGATCTGAATGCATGGGCTAGACAGTGCATGGAGAAATGTGAACAATCTGATGTTTTTGCTATACTCGCTAATATAGAAGGTTTTCCTGAGAAAAATGTATTTATTGAAGGGTTGGGAATTCATTTATCCGTAATGTGGAACAGACTGAATGATGTAGATCTCCCACAAGGGTTGAGGGATCTGAATGTTTTTGCATATTCAAGAGATATTGCGAAGAAAGTATATGAGCATGTCGAGAGGGATTTTGAATATAGAAGGGAGTTAGAAAGGTTACGGAATGATGAAATAGATGGTGATAGTTAAGGCGCTATGTTTGTACAGAAACAGTTCCTTCCTCTTTGTAAATCGATGAGTAAAGAAACCCAAATTTGCACAAGAGATGCACTTAGCTGGATTTCAGACATGTCGATATCTCCCGTAGAAGTATATGGCACGTATAGTCAGTATACACCAGAAATACAGAGGAAAGTGATACAGGTAATGGTAGAATACCTTTAGGATGAATGTATAAAAAGAAAGATTTGTTGTCCCGCAGAATTATTGATAATCTATAAGAGAGCTTTTTCATCTGACATTCCTACAGCTGCTTCAGCCCTCGATTTAGCTCTGTTGCTCAGTAAGCGTTTGGAGTTGCCCACTTCTCAGATGCCTATGAGAGAGGTTCCTCTGACATTTGTCCCTAAAGTTGAGGTCCCGGCTAATGCTGCAACGGGTGTAGCTGCCTATGACATTGATGCATATTATGCATCACAGTTTGTTCACGTCCCGTTCTCAAGACAGGAGGTGAATACTATTACACAGTCTATCCCAGATATTAGAAAGAATCCGACAGGGTTCTATAAAAAAATGGAATCTGTCTTGCAGTCGTCAGTATTTAATCTGGGTGACATAGATTTTTTATTTGCTGTGCTCCTACCTGCTGATTTGTGGAAACAGATTGGGACAGTAGATGATGTAGCAGGGTTAGGGGACACATGGGATAATTTGGCAAGGCAAAATAGAGAAAGGAAAGCTGGTGAGAGACCACTGCAGGTAATACTGACTTTGGCTGATAGAATAGTGACAAAACTGAAAGCCTTAATTCCTGAGAGAAGGATTGTTTGGGACAAACTTACTGCTTGTGTCCAAGGAAAGTCTGAGGGTGCTACCAAATTATTTAATCGGTTTGAATAAGTATTTTCAGATTTTAATGGACAAGATATAAGCACAGAGTCTGGAAAATGATTATTTGTGGAAAATTTGTGCTTGGATTGTTCCCTGACATTCAATCACAAATTATGACTTCTGAGAGCGCTTCGCAAGCTAAGTCTCAGTCTGAAGTATTGCATATGGCTCAGTATTATGAAAACCGAGTCAATAATGAGAAGGAAAGGATTGAAAAGAAAAAGGGAGACGTGAAAACTAAGGTGTTGCTGCAACAGATTTTTAGAGGTCCCAGAGGGGGTAGTACACAGGTTAGGGGACAGTATGTTCCACAAGGTAATGTGCCGTTGGGTCCTGTACACGCGAACCAATGTGCTTATTGCAGACAAGAGGGTCATTGGCGAGCACAATGCCCGATCCTCCAGCAGAAGTCGAATAACACATTTGGGATCATGGGTAGATGATCCAGAGGCCGCCCTGGGGTAGGTGGTCCTGGTAGAAGCCAGTTTTCTCAGAACTCAGTCTTTTTCGCAAGACAATCAGTCACTGAGTGTGGATAATAGAAATATTTGTGATCATCCTTCTACTGCTTATCTTTCTGAAGACCTTCCCTTTGATGATATATTGTTTCGCTAGGATTGCCCGAAGCAGGGTGTGGAATCGATGCCTATTTGGGTTATTCAGAAAGATCCCTACATTGAAATGATAGTGGGAAATAGGAAACATCTTTTTTTGAGCTACAGGATCACAGAAGTGTTCCATTGACCATTCACCGGTTCCAGACATTCCACTGTAAGGGCAAACTAATGTTTCAGTAGCGTTTTCTGGTAAGCCAGTGGTTAGTCCAGTTTCTCTGCTGGTACCGATTTCACTGGGTCCATTTAGGGATCATTGTCTATTTCTTTTGACATCAAACCGTGGTGAGAATTTGGTGGGGTTGAATCTGTTGAAGGAATTACATGTGGTAATTCATTGTTCCTCGGATGGAGAGCGTTTGACGATTTCACCACAAAAATGTTCTGTCTCACAGTTTCTAACTAGACCCTTGCCACTGGAATTTAGTGATGTTCCTGAGTGTATATGGGTGATTGATGATAATGATGTCAGTGTTTTACAGATTGAGCCTGTTAAAATCATTTTGAAACCAGGAGTAAAGTTGCCACGTATTCCACAGTCTAAGATTTCGGTTGATGGTGAGCAAGCTGTAAAGTGTATAGTTTCTGATTTTGTGCACCATGGGGTAATTGAAGAAATTGCAGGTAGTTTGTGCAATAGTCCGATTTTACCGGTGTATAAGAAAGGTAATAATGCAATTCCTTTTCATTTTATTATTGATTTACGCGCTATCAAAAAGATTGTTGCTCCACAATTTCCTATTGTGCCTGATGTGACAACGATTTTAACAATGATTCCAGCTTCTGCTTCTCATTTTAGTGTTGTAGATCTTAAGAATGCCTTTTTTAGCATTCCTATATACAAGGATAGCAGATACCTGTTCGCGTTCACCCTAGGGGGACGCTCGTTTACATTCAAACGTGCGCCACAAGGGTACATGGAAGTCTGAGCATTTACAGTAGGGCCTTGAAATAGCAGCTTGATACACTTGAGTTGCCTGTTACTTGTACATTGCTTCAGTATGTCGATGGGTGTGCAGTCATAATGTTGAAAGTTGAATGACAAAAATGTCGGAAAAGAAAGTTAAAAAAAAAGAAGTCGAATCTATTATTTTTTTATTTATATGTATTTTTTGGGCTTGGTAAGTATAAAAAATGTGTAAAAAAAAAAAGGGGGCTTGGGGGAGAATCCCCCCATTTAAAAAAAAAAAACGTATTGAAAAAAAATTCAACTTTTTTTTTCCACTTTTTTTTTCTACATTATGACTTTCGACATTTTGTTTTCGACCAAATGACTATAAACCATGTCGATGATCTTCTTTTAGCTGCAGATTCAGTAAGTGCCTGTAAGGAGGGCACTGTGCTGTTGCTTATTCACCTAGCAAAGCATGGACATAAAGCTTCACTGAAAAAGTGTCAATATTGTCGACAGGAGGTCACCTATTTAGGCTATCTCCTGTCAAAGGAGGGAAGAAGATTGACACCTGAATGGATTAAAATCATTTCTAGCATGTCTGTCCCAAATACACAGAAGGAAGTCAGAGCCTTGGTGGGAATGGCTTCTTACTGTAGGCAGTGGATCCCGAACTTCTCATTAGTGATCAAACCAATGTTGGCTCTGACAAAGAAGGGCATTTCTTTGCCATTGCGTGGAACTTGGAACACCAGAAAGCTTTTGATTTGCTCAAGACTGCACAGCGTTCAGCACCAGTTTTGGGCATACCAAATTATGAAAATACCTTTGAGTTGTATATGCATGAAGATGATGAATGTGCTTTGGCTGTGTTAACACAGGAACATGGGGGGAAGAATAGGCCGTGCGGTTGCTTTTCTTCCACCCTTTATCCTGTAGCATGCGCTTTGCCTAGATATCTGAGAGCTGTCGCTGCTGCGTCTGTAAAAAAGAGCGAGGGTATGGTCCTAGGCCATGCTTTAACCTTGTTGGTACCTCACTCTGTAGATGTTCTATTAAATAGAACGCAAACACAACATCTCACCTCTGTATGATTAACGAGATACAAATTGATCTTGTTTGCACAGCATATAAAAACTCAGGGGTGTTGTGTATTGAATCCGGCTGAATTATTACCTTTCCCCGCAAGATACTGCTTGCAGTGACAAAATGTCACATGAATGCTTTTATACACAGAACAAGAAGCTAAAGGCAGGATTGATTTGAAAGATACACCTTTGAACGATCCACAAGGGTAGCTGTTTTGTGATGGCATCTGCTTCAAACTTCTGGATGGTACATCCACTGCTGCTTATGCCAGCACTGCACTAAGCACGATTGTGGAGACCAAAAGAATTTTGCATAACTCTGCGCAGGCCGCAGAGATTATTGCATTGACTCGAGCTTCTGAACTTTCCAAAGGGCTTAGAGTAAACATATATACTGATAGTCAGTATGCTTTTGGGGTAGTTCACAACTTCGGTAGACTTTCGGCAGAACAAGGTTTCTTGACCACACATGGAACAAAGATCCAATATGGCACCTTGATAGTTCAGCTACTCTCAGCGCTTGCACTTCCCACTCAGTTAGCAATTATGAAGTGCGCGGCACATCAGAAAATCATAAATGATGTATGAAAAAGGAACGCGTTCGCTGACCAGATGGCCAAACAGACTGCTATTGATCTTTATTCAGATATGTACACTACAAGGGAAGCCACAAATCTCTGGACTATTGATGAAGGAATTGAGTCTATAAAGAATATACAAGCCGATGCCACTCTGGAAAAAACTAAGCAATGGGCTGAGGGCTTGGCGAGGTTGGATGATGATGGGTGTTAGGTGGATAACCTAGAGGGAAAATGGATGCTGCCGGATGCGTACATTACTATGATGGTTTCAATGGCTCATGGTCCCACTCACATCTGCGCTAGGAACATTTGCAAAATATAAGAAACTGTCTGGGTAAATGTTAACATCCCGAACACGCGAGTGTTTTGTCGAGAGTTGCATGGGCCGTCTACAGCACAATATAGGGAAGGGTACATCAACACCAAGGGGTAGTTTTGGTCCACCTTCTGTCCCTTTTGAAGTGATTCATTTTGACTTTATTTAAATGGAGTGTTGTAATAACCTGGAATATGTTTTGGTTGTTATTTGTGCTTTTAGTAAATGGGTTGAAGCCTTTCCTGTAAAAGATGCCACAGCAATGACAACAGCGTATACCAGGCTTAAGGAACATTTTCCTAGGTTTGGTTTGCCAAGGGTCATCTGGTCGGACAATAGTCCACATTTTATCGCTGCTGTAATTCTACAGATATGCACGGGATTACAGATCGATAAACGGTTCCATTCGGCCAGACATGCTCAGAGTGCTGGATTGGTAGAGAGACACAATGGAATCTTGAAGAACAAGCTCGCTAAGACGTGTGCCAGCACCAATTTGAAATGGCCGGACGCCTTACCGATAGTGTTACTCTCGATGCACACCACCCCACAGACTAGGACTGGGCTCTCCCCATATAAGGTGGTAATGGGTAGGCCAGCTAACATTTGGAATCTTCTGAAACCTAGGGCATTGAGGGATATTGAGCATGTGCTTCTTTCTGAATATTGTGAACGGTTAACTCAAAATCTGTATTTGATTCATCAACAGGTGCGAGAAGCCCTCCCAGCTAAATACGAGGGGCCAGGTCACAGCATCCGACCTGGTGATTGGGTGCTTACTAAATCGTTTGAGAGAGCATCTTGTCTCGCACCAAGGTGGAGAGGGCCCCACCAGGTCCTCCTGGCCACAGAGACAGCAGTACGAGTAACTGGAAGAAAACACTGGATACATGCGTCGCATGTCAAGAGGATACCTTTCCCTTTGCCACATGATGAAGATAAGGAGAAACTTAATTGTTCTTCTCCCAACAATCATTCAGCATTGAACAGTACTGAGAGTGCTTTGCAGACACTCCCTCAGCCCGCGGGGTCTGGGGAAATGGCTGCTTCATCTCCACACTCTCCTGCAGACCCTTTTGCATCCTTGTTAGGTTCTGCTGCAAATTCATCACTTCCATCAGGAAGCAACGACGTGCTGTTGGCAGATCACACTGTACCAGGAGTCACAAGGTACAATCTGCGTCCACGGAGTAGACTTACTGCACGGTTCGGCTGTGCCTGCAGGAAAATAAATATAGGGCTTATCCTTCTCTCCATCTTTTGCATCTGAAGGAAAATAGGTGGCTTGGGATAGGGGAAAGACTAAGAAAATGCGTGATCAGGAGATCACCAGCAAACGGACTACAGAGTTTTCGTTTCAAAGGAACAATACCTGTTATCTACCCCACTTGTACGGAACAAACAAGTGACTGTGTGGCCAACAATGACAATGGACGATCAAATACATGGTCTTTTAAAATGTATTGTTTTCTTGTAATCATGTCAACCGGTTTCACAATAGTAGTTGCTGTATGATTTTGGTATATGGAAGAAGTACATCCGCTTAAAACATTCTTGCTTGCTGCAAATGTTCCTACTGTATCTACAACTTTCGTGCACCTGCACACTCTATCTCCTAGAGACAATCAACATAGACAGAGCTATCATAACAATACATTACTGCTTATAATGAATGCAACTCATGTCATTTTGAATAGGACAAATTGTTGGATCTGCTCCCATTTACCGCAACATGGGGAAAAAGGGTTGGGCTGGTATATTCACCCTTTGTCTTTAACTACTGCATGTTATGCTTCTCTAAGGGCACCATTCTTTGGCCGATGGAATGATAGCATCTCGGGGAACTTTGATGGAATATATTTGAACAAGTTTGAAAGGCGAGTACTAATGCCTCTGGGATGCTCACTCTTTGCAAATAGGAGCAAGCTTAATGTTGCTTCTATTGGGCCTTCTGATAGATTGTCCCAACCTTTTCAATCTTTGATTTCTTTTAAGATGGCTCCTATAGGCAAAAGGGATGCCACACAATCTTCTTGCACTGTTAACCATAGCCCCAACTCAGTTTCTTTCTGCATACAGAGGAATGGTACTCAGTCAATGGGTGATTTCAAGGGTTGCACTAGTGATGCAAACTTGACCAGTGAGGACAGACCTTTGTAGGTAGGCAAACCTGTCTACTTTGTTTGCGGTAATGGAGCTTATCCATGGCTACCTAGAGATTGGCAGGGAACCTGTTATTTGGGAATTCTGCTACCTGGTGTATATGTAGCCAGTACCACTGAAATCTCTAGGGCTTGTCATAGGTGGGACGAGAATGGCAATACTTCATCACAAGTTCTGGGTGATGTAGCGAAATCCTTTGTACCTTTTTGGGGGCAGATTATGAATTCCAAGGATATCAGGAAACTAGCAAGAGTACTGGAGAAAACCATCAACCGGACCACTGACATACTCTATAACATGACTCTAGAGCAAAATGCAATTCGATTAGTGGCGCTACAACGCCGGATGGTATTAGACGTCATCTTGGCTGAGCGTGGTGGAGTATGCAAATTAGTGGGGTCCGCTTGCTGCGTTTTCGTTCCAGATTCCTCCCCAACCACCTTTAAGGCAATACAAAATCTGCATGTCCTAAATTCAGAAGTGCATGTTCCCTAGGGAAATTGGGATCTTAGTGCTTGGTTCTAGGACTTCTTACGATCTTGGGGATGGAAGCTTCTCTCGGTCTTATTGATAATTCTGGGTATTCTGTTTTGCTGTAGCTGTATACAATGCCTTCCTGCCAAATGTTCAATGTTAGGGGGATGTTGTTCACAGACTATGGGAATGTTAGCGCCAAAGGTACACGCACCAGAAAGAATGACCAACGAATTTGTGACAAAGGAAATTTCCGCCGTGGATTTTATGGCAATTGATATATCTGAAGAATGTGATTCAGGATGTATGGACATTGAGACGTGGAGTTACTTCGTAAAGCGACTAGTTTTTAGTTTAGCACTTGGCTTAGGCCAACAGGAGGGTTTGTTAAAGTCATATTATGCCTCCTTTTGATTTATATTGGCCTAAGCCTAGTTGCCCCATGGGGAAAACCGCGTTGCAAAGTTCTGAATTAGAATTGACTTCAAGTGCCATCTTGGAAAAAGTCCTCCATCTTGGTTCTAACTTCTACTCACTCTTCAGTAATGATTAGCCATGTTTTCAGCTGCAAGAGCAGAATCGACCTTTGAGCCTATGTCAACACTAGGCCTGGCAGAGCAGACTATTTGTCCTGTGCAAACAAGACCTTGTAGTCAGAACAAACTCTCATTCAAAGTATGCTGTGTGTTTTTGAAGGAATCCTGTGTACATTTCTGGAATTAGAATTACTTTAGAAAGATAAAGATCCACACATCTGACAACAACAACATTTGTCAGTATGTTTAAGGAACCTTGGAGCTAAAGTGAACTCCAATTTAAAGTGCTTTCTGTATCAATAGCCTCAGCCATATTCAAACATAAGAACTGAATGTTAGACAAACTAGAACTGTGTACCTTAACACTACGCTATTTAATTTGTTTCTTGAAACTAGGATCCGCCTAAGCTGGATAACCAACATGACCTGACAGAACAAAGTTGTAACCATTGTATTTTGAAGACTGGAAAACACTTGAAGTATGTAAAGACAATATTGTTGTATTTGCCATGTGAACTGGGCACAAACCCACATTTGTAACCTATAAGGTTGGAGATGGGCTTAGCTATGACCAGGACTGTGTATAAATACTGCATGTTTTGTGATGACCAGGACTCACTCCCCTCACAGTGTTTCTGGTACGCACTGCGAGGTGCTGTGAACCAGATAGCTATCTGCTTTGATATTTGAATCTGTACAGAATAAATCTTTGACTTCGTGACTGGTGGATCTAATTTTTGGTGGTACCAAGCCTCGATATTTGCTTGATCTTACAATACATGAACAGCAATAGAGAGTAGTAGGCTGGGGCCACATTCTATGGTAGGAGTGCTGATTTGGGAGGGTTAACTAGGATCTGATGACACAAGGCTTGGCAAGTAGAATTATTACTACACTGGAGAATAATGCCAGGAAGCCATGAAACCTGATTGGCTCTCAGGATGCTAAATCTTCAGGAGCTGGTTTTTTAAACATTTTTAATTGACTGTATTCTTCACGATAAAGTGCTGGAAGGAAGTACTGTTTAGTAGAGGACAATGTGTATACCTAAATTGACATGATAGCGCACTTTCGATAGAATATTAGTAAAAACATGCTGAGCTCATTAAGGACAATGATCTGAAATTAGTGGACTGTTTATTTTATGTGCTGATGAAACAATTGGCCATTTTAATCGTATTTTGAAAGCATATGAGAATGTGATCATATGGAAATCTATTAAGAAAGCAACTGTCAATGAGAATTGCACTGAACTAAAAATTCTTAAATATGCTATGCTAATGTGACCATGGTTTGTTCCAGCTCATTATGAGCATTTGTCATTCTGGCACAAAATTTGCATTTATCCAACAGATGTTGTATTATTTGAAAAGACACACCATGTTTTATATTATAACATTTTGGTACTGGGAATCAGAAATCATTTGCAATTATTTTTTTCAAATAAGTCTTTAGGATACAACGTTTTTTGATCTATCATGCATTTTTTAATTTGATTTTAGTTTTAACAGCGAAAATAACACATATATAATTGGATTATTGATAATTGAGTGAGCAATTGACCAAGTGTACTGACATATAGAATATACCCTCTGGTTAAATCAGACATTATTGAGACTTATGGACAGCAGATACACAACACATTTTGAAATGGGTCTGTTAGCTGTTATTACAACTGATCCAGTGGACTAGGCATTTACATGTTTAAAAGCATTCCCAACAGTAGACGGATTTGCTTCCAGTCGCCTGGCACAATTTGGGCCATATGTGTGAAAATAATTAATACAAAATAAAGCAGACACCTCATGGGGTTTTCTAAAATAGTTTATTAAAAGTGGTTATGTTTTTTACTGTTAAACATTGTTGTGATGCATTTCCAACAACCCAAACGTGATAGGAAGTACAAATTAAAGAAATCATTATAAAATGGACTATAGGCCTATGAAAATGCCTGTGACCTTAGTTACAGGTACACCCTTCCTACTCTATGTGAGCAGCTACGGCGAGAGATACATTTTGGAGACAATTACAGAAATGTAGGACAGCAACATATAGTAGAAACGCACATTGAAGGTGTAGACCATGTGACATAACTCAGTAGGCAAACATTGGGCCTCATTACAAGTTTGACGGTAGCCTTACCAATAAAACCGGCAGGCTGCTGCCGAACTTGCAAATGTTACTGGCACCCAGGAATGGGCAATTACCGGGTCATTACGGCCCTGCCGGAACCAGTATTTGCCCATTCCCGGGCGTCAATAAAAAATGCTCCCCATTCCCATTTGAGACCCAGAGGGCTTAATGGGAATGGGGAGGCCGGATGCAGTGGCACCATTCAGAATGGTGCCAGTGCATCCGACATGCTCTGCTTGCTGGTGCCGGTCTACCTGCCAGGTCCGACCTGGCGGGCAAAAGGCACCCGCGAGTAGAACTCATAGTTTTCCAGTCCGGTAACTACGGTGCCGGCAAGCTTACCGGTACCGTAGTTACCAGACCAGTATACTTGTAATGAAGCCCATTGTGCAGTAGACTGCTCAACCGTCTCCGTGATAACCTGGGTATCACTGGTCAAGCTCTGGCGTGGCTGACCTCCTTCCTCTCCAATCGACCCTTCCAGTTCCAACTGGGTTCCCTCCTCTCTGACATCTTTTTCTCTACCTGTGGTGTCCCCCAGGGATCTAACCTCTCCCCCTGGCTGTTCAACCAGTATCTGGCACTTCTTGCTCACCGCATCCCCGCTCTCTGTCCCAACTTTCAGTGCTACGCGGATGATACCCAGCTCATTTTCAGGCTACCCTCGGCCTCCTCTTCCCCTTCCCTCATCTCTGACTGTCTTTCTGCTATCCAGGAATGGTGTGCCGCCAACGACCTCTGGCTTAATGCCAGTAAGACTGAGATTCTACTTATCGGCACACCCACTCCCTCCTTCCCTGCAGCTCTCTGGCCGGCCTCCCTTGGCCCTCTTCCTGCTCCTACCTGCAAGGCAAAAAACCTCGGGGTCATCTTCGAATCCACACTCTCTTTATCTCCTCACATATCTGATGACTCTAAGAAGTCACACTGCCAGCTACACCTCCTCAGAGGTATCCTTCCTTTCCTCTCCTTCCTTTCCTCTCCTTCCCCCAGAAGCTCACTGTCTCCAGAGCCCTGGTTCACTCGAAGCTGGACTACTGTAACAGCCTCTATCTAAATCTTCCTGCCTCTACTCTCCGCCCTTTGCAACTCATCCAGAACAGGACTGCGAGACTTGTCCTTGGCCTCAAGCCCAGGGACCATATCTCTCCAGGACTGAAATCACTACACTGGCTCCCAGTGGCTCCGAGGATTACGTTCAAAACCCTCTGCATTGTCCACAAGGCCTTCTGGGGACTTGGGCCAAAATACCTTCAACTCTCTCTTCCTAAATATCTTCCTTCTTGAGCTCTTCGCTCATCCACCTCCAACTACCTCAGGGTCAGCTGCTTCTCCAAGCAACGAGCTGGGGGTAGATCTCTCTCTGCAGCAGGGGCCTCCCTCTGGAACAGCCTTCCTGCCTCCCTGAAACTTGAGGAGAACCATCTCCGGTTCCGGAAGCACCTCAAAACCTTCCTCTTTGCCTCCGCTTTCTCTCCCTCTCTCCCCTGCTAAAATCACTGAACCTGCACTGAATCAGCAACTGGGCCACTCACCGATCTCGGTCCTTGGCCCAGCCACTCTTCCCTGCACTGCCTACCTGCACTACGGGACTGTCTCTGTATCCTACAGCCCCTTCTCCTGGCACTTACCTTGCACTTGCCACCAGCTGGCCCTATTATTTATCTTGTATTCTACTAACCAAGTACTGCACTTTCCTTGCACTTGCCACCAGCTGGCCCTATTATTTATCTGTATTCTACTAACCATGTACTGTACTTTCCCCTCTCCCCTTGCACTTTTTCCCAGTCTCCCTACCCTTGCACTTGCACGATCTGAATGACACCTGGCCGAGTAGGATCGTTGTCTGTCTCCCCTTGTCCCCCCCTGCCTCGTTGTGCCTTGAAACACTTGTGTATAGGTGTGTTACGAATGCCATATATCATATAATATATCATATCATATTATATCATATATCATATCATTAGGCTTGACACACATATATAACCAGAGAAAGGTGCAAAGGGCACCACAAGTAGTGGAAAAGCTAGTGTTTAGTAATGCCACAGGTACTAGCTATAAAGCACAGTCTATATCTGTGTTACCAACCATTAATTGCATACGAATCTACATTGCACATAAATAAATAAGGCCTCATCATAGAAGCAACTTCTTGGGACATTTAGAATCATTAGGCCAGAGAAGCACATGGATTTTTCCACATGGTAAAATGCACTTAATTCATGTCAATTTTAGATGGTGCATGAACAAGACCAGGGCCCTTGGAAGACAGGGTGTAGAGCGGCGCAGGGATTGGTCAGGAAGGAATGGCACAGTTGGTTCTCAGTACTCAAGCAAGGAATATTAATACAATGAATTGTTGAAACTTAGAGCACATGTTTCAGCAGGCAACTGATACAGGTTGTGGAGAACACAGTAATGCTGAATTGGGGCCAGGGAGAGCGGACCTGATTGTGAACACACAGCCCCCTGGCAGAAAATGGTCACTTAGAATGGCGCTACACGCGAGTAGTTGGGAAAATGGTTAACAAATAAACAGTGAATGCAGATGGGGAAAAAAGTATATGGAATGGGATTACCCCAGGTTTAAAGAGGTGAGGAGAGAAATACTCCTGCCCGTAAATTAAAATATATATATATATATATTCAGTGAAAAAAACGTTGTTAGAGGGACGTTATGGTTAAGTTGCGCTACTAAAAACCTATGAAATTCAGTGAAAAAACTTTGTTAAAGGGACGTTATGGTTCCAAGTAAAACTGAAAAACCCTTGAAATTTGCCAGTTATGGTAAGCTAAGCAACCATAACTCGCGCCACCACCGTGCACTGCTAAGACTAACACCCAGGACATCAAAGATGACATCACAAATGTCAATGATGACATCACTGATGACATCACATGTCTGGCTCTCTATTTTTTCTTTTGCTGACATATCTAGGCCACATGGTTTTCTTCAGTAACAGTCAGAAACTAAGAATTTTATTTTATTTGTAGACATATCCTTCTAGTAGGTTCTTACAGTAATTCCCTTAGGGTACAGTCACATCATATGAAACATATACATATGGGAAAACACAAGCTTGAAAGACAGCAATCCTTTTTTTGCATAAAGATAATCACTAGACGTATGAGCACTTTCTGATAGTTCTGTTGTTTTTTTTTTATGGCTGTACTTTCCCTGTGGGTCCAATCACATCAAGTGATACATATACATAGGGTAAATAGCAGCTTTGAAACAGAGCAATCATTTATTTGCATGAAACTAATCAGTTAAGTTATGAGTTGTTTCTGCTACTACATGTGCTTTTTTGCTAACTTCACTTTCCCTGTATATACCCATATTGGTATGTGTTCTTGTGTCTTTGTATGTTGTCTATAGTAATGCAATTATGTAATACATGGGTTTTATTAGCTACTTATTACATATTTCACAGTACACAAAAATCTATTAAGAAAACAAATATCATTTCATTATTCAACATATTAACATTACCAATATCATACCTTCATCTTGTACGCTGCACACAATGTTATGTTTCTGTATGAGTAGCTTAGTATACTAGATAGAACCCCATAATATGATGCTATTTATATCAATGCATCGTTCAATGCACTTATTAGGGTATATTTCTTGCAATGATTCTTGACACTTTTTTCGCAACATAATAAGAATCCCTTCTACACATATTTTATGAGAAGTACATACACATGTGATGTCATCAGTGATGTCATCAATGACATTTGTGATGTCATCTTTGATGTCCTGGGTGTTAGTCTTAGCAGTGCACGGTGGTGGCGCGAGTTATGGTTGCTTAGCTTACCATAACTGGCGAATTTCAAGGGTTTTTTCGGTTTTACTTGGAACCATAACGTCCCTTTAACAAAGTTTTTTCACTGAATTTCATAGGTTTTTAGTAGCGCAACTTAACCATAACGTACCTTTAACAAAGTTTTTTTCACTGAATTTCATAGGTTTTTAGTAGCGCAACTTAACCATAACGTCCCTTTAAAAAAGTTTTTTCACTGAATTTCATAGTTTTTTAGTAGCACAACTTAACAATAATGACTTTGACTTTATATACATGTCAGATGGAACTGACTAGATCTCTTCTTATGAACTTTATGTCCGCGAACTTATTTAATGTTCGCGGACATGTTCGGAGAACAGTACCACTACCTAAAAACTGTGGGGGGGGGTATGTTTGATTGTTATATCATAATATAAGAACATTTAACAAATTCAAAAAGCAGCACACAAACACATTATATATAGTAATACATAAGAAATGTAACCCATATTTGTAACACACTAACCATTCATTTAAATACAATATGTTCTGAAATGGAATATACCACAAGAACATAAATTGGCTTCCAACATAATTACCTCACAGACAAAACAGAACTGAGAACAAGACCAGACCCACTGAATACATAGGACTTATCTTACCAGAAATAGTAAGTGTACTTAATTTTACTCATATATTTATAAACTTTCTGTATTAGATTAAAAAATATATTATCTTTTCTTTTTTTTTCTCACAGAAATGTCTAGTACTCTGGAATGGCTAGAGGACAATTTCCCACATGAAGAAATGTCACAAGATAGTGAAACTAATGGTAAACACTTTATAATATAAACCATTTAAATATTATTATTTTGTATACATTTAACATATATATATTTTTTTTATACAGAGCATAACAAAATAGAAACTACCTCTGAAGAAGCTGTTATGGAAAACACGCTTGACAACATAAAAGAAAAAATTGATTTACTGTTGACCAATTTTAATAATTTGAAAACTTTTGTTGAAGATCATTTTAAAACAAAAACGTCATACCATTGCCCCACATGTATTTGTCCCTCCTCACCATATCCCAGTCAATTATCCCCAAACCCTCTCCATAATCCAAAACGTTTTGATGAGATTTCCATCCCTTCCTCACCTAATACCAATCATGTTGAAACCCCAAATTCTCCTGTTTTTGTTTCTGTTTCTGCCTCACCTTCTCTGTCATGAATTATTAATATATGTTAAATAAAGTTTAATTTTTATATTGTATTGTGAACAGTTTCCGTTTTTTTTTTTAAAAACAATAAAAGTGTCCGCGGACAGTGCGAGTGTTCTGAAATGTTCGTACATAAACGAAAATGGAGGTGTCCTGAAGAACACCACACCTGTTCGTACTGTTCGCTAGCAAGTTGAAACTGTTCTAAGAACACACGTGGTGTCCTGAAATGTTCGTAAAGAAACAAAAATTAAAGTGTTCTAAAGAACACTATATCTGTCCGTAATGTTCGCTATCAACTTAAAACTGTCCTAAGAACACAATTGGTGTCCTGAAATGTTCGTAAATAAATGAAAATGATGTGTCCTGAACAACAGTACAACTGTTCGTAGTGTTCGCTACCCAATTGAAAGTGTTCTAAGAACACAATTGGTGTCCTTAAATGTTCGTACATAAACTAAATTACACGTGTCCTGAAGAACACTATATCTGTCCTTACTGTTCGCTCCAAGTTTAAACTGTTCTAAAAACACACGCGGTGTCCTGAAATATTCGTTTCACGTGTGACGCACTTTTAATTACTTCAGAACCCGAACAGTGTCCATAGGACATCAATGCGCATGCGCTAACCAATCTCCGTGCACTTGGTGTCCTGCGGACAGGCGCTTCCTTCACAGAATAGTTCGCAAACAGATCATATGACCACGCCCACGCTCATCGTGTGTCCTGAAATGCGGACACTGTTCGTGTCCCCGAACAATTTAAAAGTACATTTTCAGTTAATCCATAATATTTTTCAATACAATCTCACCATGCCACAAGTCCCACATAGCAATCTTGAGTTTCTATATACCTTTTGAAACTTTCCGATCCTTTTTTGTGTTCGATCTGTCCGCGCACAGTGCGCATGTCCGCAGACCGCGCACAAGCACCCCTATAAATGACCACGCCCAAGAGCTTATTCCCATTGTGTTTCTGGCTATTCTTCGGAACACAGTGATTTTTGCTGCCACCTGCAGACTACACCATCATCGACATGGCATCCTTGGCTGCTGAACTGCCACTTGGTGCTGCACCTGCTTCAGCACCACCACCACCCCCTCCACCACCACCACCTCCCCAAGGGCCTGAAGAGGGGAACAGGACTGAGGATGCGGAGGAGGAAGAAGAGGATGATGAGAATGAGGTAGAGGAAATCCCTACTACCCGCACTAGGCGTGAGTCTTGGGTGTGGCGGTTATTTACCATTCATGGGAATGGTCCTAAGGCTCGTGCGAACCATGTTACCTGCAATGAGTGCAAAATGATACTCAGTCACGGGAAGCACGGTAACTACAGCTTTGGGACCACTACTATGAAGCGACACCTGAGGTCATTTCACTCTGGGGCTATTCACAGGGTTGTACCTTGCAAAGAACGTAGCAGGTTGATTTCCTCTACTTCATCCTCTGTTTCTGATCCTGTCACCACAAGGACCACCTCTGTGGGACAGCGTCTTTCTCAAGCTGCCTCACAGGCCATACAGAATGCTGATGACCCTTACCTTTCGAGGGTCACAGTTGTATGTATGTACTGTGACACAGTACTCTGCAGGGGGGAGCGACTTCGGAGTGCTTTTGAGACTATCGTCTCAGAGCACGAGAAGACCTGCTCACTACCCAAATAAAACCCACTCTACATCTTCCTCTCTCAGCTCGCTCTTTCTTATCCCTGTGGTTGGTGTCCCCCCCCCCTTTACCCTCCTTTACCCTCCTCTCCTAGTGTGTTGAAAAAAATACAAAATTACAAAAATCAAAAAAAAATAAGGCTCTTTTCAGAGCCACCTTTCCCAGTTAAAAAATAGAAGTGAAAATAAATGAAGCAGGGCTCTTTGTATTTTTTAGAAGTCTGCGAACAGTTCGCGAACATTAAAAGAATTGGGTTACTACTCCATCACAAACATTGTCATTTTCTCTGGAAAGAAGTGGTGGCTCTGAAAAGAGCCTTTGGGTGGTGTTTGTACGTCAAAAATTGTAAATGCTTAACATCTACTTCAAAATCGTTGTTGTAATTCCAAAAAAGGTCGCAATGCATTTTGTACATTTCTCAGAAAAATCTGATTGCCAGCATAAGTAAGATGGACTCCATCTCTGCGAAAAATGTATGTACTACAAAACATAATATTTTCATTGTGAAAAGAAGACATGCCAAAATCTCTTAGAAAGCCACAAACAGCCTTATTAACATTGCGCCTTGCTTTTTCCATTTGTGGACCAAATGAAGAAGAACAAAGCCACATTTGTCTCTGCGCAATCCGTGAAAATATCACTTGCGAATTAGGAAACATGTCCATAACCTTCCTCAGTCCTTCTTTCATAGCAAATTGCAAAAAAATTACAGTCACATGCCCTAAACTGTTCCCTCCACAATGAATTACAATTATGTCTGGATGTTGCTCTGTCTCCAAAGTAGCACAGAGAGGTAGCAAATCCAACCACTTCATTCCATGTACTCCATGCCAGTGTACTTCCACATGTGGGAATCCAAGATCTACAGCTACTCCACAGCTTTCTGCATGCACCTTCAACCAATGTATCCACGAATCTCCTAAAATCCAAACAAACTGTTTTCTGAAACACACAGCCATAGCTATCTTTTGTTCTCTCAGCAAAAAGAGTATCTCAGAAAATCTCTCCTGGCACAACACACCCACCAAACTTTCCTGACCAATCCCTTTCAGTGCTTATTCTCATTTGCATGACTTCTGAACCCAAAAATCCCCGGATGTAACTCCCGATGTCCTGGAACTACCGCCATGTCCGCGGACATATCGTAACATGAACAGCCCTTCTACCATTTCCACTACACTCTCTCTGCCATTCCCTCATTGGATGTACCTCAAAAATCACATGACCATGCACCAATCACATTCAAGACCTCTACATCTAACTGAATCATCATAGATCAGCACTGCAAATGTACACTGAATCTCTCTGAGTACAAGTGTCATATCATTGGCAAGCAGCATCTACCACAAATACTGTACACGTCTTCAAGATTTCTACTTGCAGCTCCATGCATATCCATATGCATGAACACAAACTTCAGGTATGCATATTTTCTGTATAGTACATGACATAGCTCTCAACCATTTTTGTTTTACAGGCGGGTGAAATCACCCGATTTTGTTTTTAGCGGGTGAGACGCCCATTGGAATGAATGGGCGTGCAGGAGGCTTGGCGGGTGAGTCTGCCCTTTACAAGGCCTGTGACACCCGCCAAAAGCGTGTGAGTTGAGAGCTATGGTAGATGAACACATTTTCAAGCAGACTTTTACCTTGTAAAATCTGTTAAATGAATTTACTGTACTTTTTTCAATTTCCTAAAATCAACTACCACTTATACACCTTTATACTTTTTACTTTCTTTAAACACACACACTCAAATCATGTTAAACTAACATTTTTTAAATTAAATATATAGACTACATATATTCAAACAAAATTGCATGCAAACACAATCTATGTTTAAACCTTTATAAAAATACTTATACAATTTCATATTTTTTGTTTTTATTTATTTATTTACTTAATTACTTTAAATTAGACATGACATTGAGGCACTATTACCTAGAACAGTTTACTTACAGAAATAGTGGTATTCACTAATATATTGTCATGATCTCTGCTTCCAAAAGGTCAGGGTTTTCCCAACTCCCTTGGAAACAGATCCATAACCCGGGTTCCGAGTGCCAACCAGTCCCAATTGGGACCTTTTGGACCCAGTCCTGGCGCCAGTGGCACCAGGCTCATAAATATGCCCAGTCCCAGCGCTGGAAGCGCCGGGCTCATAATGCTTGGGTGGACTTACCTGCAGCAGACCATGCTGCTTACTTGCCTGCCAGTTGAGCCTCTGATCCTCTTCTGTTTGGAACTACTTTTCCTGTTGGGTGGGGCAGGAGCCACTCCCTAGGTTCAGAACACTGGAACTCTTCTGGAAAGCAGGAACTCTTTTCTTACCTAGGCGTGGCTGTGGAAGGAGATACCTAAGCACTACAGGAGGCTATTTAAACCACACCCGATGGATGAATCTTGCTTTGCGTTATTCTGCATCCTCTGCAGCGGAACGCTCATCGTGTCTTCTGCATCTGATCCTGGGCCTAAGGAAAAAGGCTTACCATCCTGAATCCAGTCTTCAGCAACACCTATAAAGACAAGAAAGAACAGGTTCGCATTACGGTCTTCAGTGACAGCGCTTCACTTACCTGGTCCATCGGCTGTCACCAACGCCTCGGCATCTGAAAGACAAAGGCTTACCTACTCTTCGTGCGCTCCGGAGGTCTTCGCACTGCATTCCGGCATCTGAAAGACAAAAGCTTACCAACTCTTTGCACGCTCCGGAGGCCTTCGGCACTGCATCCCGCATCTGAAAGACAAAACAAGGTGCGTTTAAAGACATTGGGGAACTTTAATACTCACGTGCCATTACTCCTTTCCACATCTAACCCAGTGGGTATTCCGGCACCCTGCAGCCGCTCCGAACTTGTACCTGCAAAATAAAAAGACAGTTAGAGCGCATCGTGAAGCAGGCAACAAGCGCTTAC